>NC_134090.1:81536285-81898035 GCF_000715075.1 Nicotiana tabacum
TTCTTTCTGTCCAAAACAATTGAACTAGCGCGGGAGCGCATGACCCGCGCTAGTGGGGTTTTCTCTTATTAAGATGTTGCTGCTCAACTTTTTGTCATTTGACTCCATTTTTCACTTGATTACCATCATAAATCCTCATTTGTTTATTGAACTCCTGTGAGACATTAAAGTCATGATTAGAGCCAATTTTTACATTATTTGAACATTTACAATAGTAAATCATCCTTAAGTTGAGCTAAAACATAGGCTATATTAAACAATTTAGCTTATTATCACATACGTTTGTCCTCGAATGTGCTGAGACATACACTGGAGTTGTCTGAAGTCACTGTTTAATACCTCGTGCACCTACTCGTGCTACCACCACTCAGTTGAGCACATTAGCTCGATCAACTCTAAAGATATCCTCTTTTATTTAGGCAAATGAGCCTTAGAGCCCAGTTTCAATATCCGACATTTTCTACCAGGCCTGCTTCCAATATATGAACATCGTATCAATCACTACACGATGTACCAGAACATGACTGCATACCTTTGCTGAATTCTCACCATGCACCACATCATTCACAAGACCATAATAATATTCTCTAATTATAATAACAGACATTCCCCGAATCTAATGCTCACAATGCAGCTCGTGACATGTATAATCTTGTTCCAACTCTTACAATATTGCCACGACGGAACAGACATGTAGAAATTCATAAACAATTACCGAGTCAACAATTCATTGAGGCTATATGATGTTAGGCTAGAAACACGTGTTTTAGCCATAGTATTACATTCTAATTACTGCATTTTTACGTGTGTTTGAGCTTAAATGATAGTGAATTACACTTAGTACGTGTTTTATGCCTTGCAGGAAGTGACCCTGAGCTCAAAAGTTAATTTGGAGCTAAATCGATCAATTTGGAGCTTTGAAGTCTGACTAAAAGCCCAATATCTTAAGCCAGGATCGTGTTCGGAGGTCGTGTACTAAGTTTAAATGTTAAAAGAGGACAAAATAATTTCACTCTAAGGAAATTGCACTGCCGTACCGCATGGGGTGGTGCAAGGTGCGGTGTAGCCATGTAAAAGGCTGCCTGATAAGAAAAGTGGAGGTTGCAGACAAAGTTCACTAAAGCGCCGCATGGTGCGGTGCAACTGTACGTTTTTTACAGAGCCAAGTCCTATTTCGCGCAGGAAAGGGTGTTTCGTCTGGGCCCGACCCTCCTTGATATAAATACATATAAAAACACTATTTTGAGGACTTTTGACATATCTTAGACCTAGGGAGACTATCTCGGAAGGGAGAAAATGTTTGGAACAATTTTTGGAAAAGATTAGCATCGAATTCTTCATTCCTTCATCTTTACTTTGTAATTTAATTATGCCAAGTATTTGGAAAATTGTTACTATGAGTATGAGTAGCTAAATTCCTAATATAGGTTTTGATGGAACCTGTTGAAGGATTATTTTCTCGTTATGTTAATATAAATTTGTCATAGTATTATCTCTATTGGTTCAACTATATGCTCATTGTTGTTGATTGAAGGTCCCTCAATTAACTATTCCTATTTAGTGTGGATTACTCGAGAGAGAGTTCATGTTTAGGTAGTTGTTGAGCATCATCACTCCTAACGTATATGAGGGATCAATACGAAGGGTTTAAAGGTGGGATTAGGGATAACAAAACCTTGGGTGCGATCTAAGTGAGTTGTACTTAAAAGCTAGCTAGCGTAATTCGGGAGAATATGTCTATTATATTGTTGTAATTACCCGAGAGAGAGTTACGACAGTCGGAGTGCTCATAATCGATAGAGAAGACGTAGGCAGATTTATAGCAAACATAGCAGAAAGGAAAGGATTCCGACAACAGGAGAAATCAGAACCTTAGACCCTTCCAATTCTTGTTTACAAACCGTTCATAGTTAGTTATTAATTACTATATTTTAATTACATAAATATTTAGTTAATAAACACCCAAATTGTTAATCAAATATCTCTAAAGATTAAATACGTGAATTTTTGTAGGTCCAATAGCTGTGATTGATAGGTTAATTCCCTGTGGGATTCGACTCCGGACTTGTTAACCGGAATATATTTGCAGCGACCGCTTTGTCCTTTTTATAAGGCATAGTTGGGCATGATCAAATTTTTGGCGTCATTGCCGGGGAATTAACGGTGTTATTGATTGCACTTAAAAAGAAGTGCAGAAATTCTTAGTGTAGTCAATTTTCTTCAATTTAAATTGATCATTGAAATTCTAACGTTTGTAGTCGTGGTTGTTATAGGTGCATGCCTAAAAACTCCTCAAGAACTGGAGAATTATTCAAAGCATTATTAGATCCTGAGAAGGTGTTCAAGGCATTGAACCGTGCAAACAGGAAAGGCAAATAACAACAAAACTCAGCCGAAGGAATTGAATCAGACATGGAAGACGATAATCTAAACAATAGGGACAACGTGAATGTCCCAAACAACAGAAACAACTCAAATGACCCAAATGATCAGGGTGTGGCACCTCTTGTGCCAGAAGCAGCACTATATGACTGGGCACAACCCACAACTGACAACTTAGCAACTGCTATTGTAGTCCCTTATATACAAGCAGACTCATTCCAGATCACCAATAACATGTTACATCTGTTGCAGAAGAAGGGACTATTCTCTAGGTCATACGTTGAATATCCTCAGCAACATCTAAAGAACTTCCTCTCAATCTGTGCCACGTAGAGACAGCGCAATTTCACATCGGAAGTAATACGTTTGTTGTTGTTTCCATTCTCAATGACAGAAGTAGCCCAGACTTGGCTTAATTCACTCCATATCAGCTCTATCACTACTTGGGAGGAATTAGTCAAGCAATATTTGAGCAAATTTCACCCACCCAACAAAACTGCTCAACAAATTGATAAGATGTTGAGCTTCAAACAGAGACCCACTGAGACGCTGCATGAAACGTGGGAGAGATTCAAGGGTCTCCTGGTTACATGTCCACATCATGGTATTCCGGAGCAGATATTGGGGCAGAGATTTTACATGGGTTTAGCAGATACTTTGAAAGCTAATGTTGATGCTTCAACAGGTGGAGCATTTTTGAGCAAGACATTCAAAAAGAGCAAGATCCTGCTTGACAAGATGGCACAAAACTCAGGATGGACAACAAGGAACGCTCCAATCACTCGTGTGGTTCACTCAGTGGCTCTAGACACAGCTAACTCCATAGCTAAAAATATGGCTACTTTGATGACACAAATGAGAATCCTCACCAAAAAGGTGGAATAATCAGGCCAGAAGCAATAGGTACACATAGTTGATGCAACTAATGGGGGTCTACGCACATCATGCATTAATTAGCCAAATGTCTGCTCATGGAGTGCTGAAGGTGATAATCAACAATATCAGGAGAACATGAATTATATGGATAACTACGGGGGACCGAGACCAGGTGGTCAGAATTGGGGTCAGCAAAATCAACAATACAGACCAGCTCAGCAGCAGTACAATAACAACAATAATCATGGTGATATGCGACCACAAGGGCAAATGGTGCCTTACCAAAGGCAGCAAGGGTACAACCAGCAAAATCAGCAGCAGGCTTATCAATAACCTCAACAACAACAAATTGTGAGACATGAAGATCGGTTTGCTAAACTCGAGGGTATGATGCAACAAGTGATTGGGTCAACTGGAAAGCTAGCTGACAGAGTAGACTCACATGAGTTAGCAATTAAAAATATTGAGATCCAGTTAGGACAGATTTCCATGTCCCTAAATAATCATCCTCATGGGACGTTACTTGCTGACACCCAAATCAATCCAAACGAGTAGGGGCCGAAGCAGCTGATGGCAGTGAGTCTCTGAAATGGTAGGGACTTAGATCTAGAGCAAGAAATTGCTCGTGAAAATAGGTCGAATGAGACATTGGTGACAGTACCCATTGAGATAGATGATTCAGCAGGTTTAACTGAGGTGACGATACAGAATGCGCAATAAAACACCAACAAGGAAGATGTGGTTGAAAAAGAGACTGAAGCTGCATCGGAATCAACAGTAGAAGCACTGCCTAAACAAGAGAAAAGCTAAATTACAGGGAAGAAGCGACCTCCGGCACCATTCCCATAGATATTGGAGAAGTATCAAAAAGATGAGTAGTACAAGAAATTCTTGGAGATATTGAAGCAGATTCAGGTAAACATTCCATTGATTGATGCCTTAAAGGAAATGCCTGGGTATGCAAAGATGATGAAGGACTTGATGTCCCGCAAATTTGACTTCCAAGACTTAGCCACGGTTATAATGACTCAGACCTGCAGTGTTGTTGTGACGAGACCCATAGCTGAGAAATTGTCTGACCCAGGGAGTTTCATAATCCCTTGCACAATAGGAAACTTTGCATTTGCTAAGGTACTATGTGATCTAGGAGCAAGCATAAACCTTATGCTCCTAGTTATCTACAAAAGGCTAGGCATTGGAAGAGTTATACCCACGTCTATGCTACTACAGCTGGCTGACCGAACTATGAAAAGGCCCTCTGGGATTCTAGATGAAGTATTGGTGCATGTTGGGAAGTTTGTGTTTCCAGCAGATTTTGTCATCCTTGATTGTCGGGTTGATGAGGAAATCCCCATAATTTTGGGAAGACCATTCTTGGCCACTTGGAAAGCTCTAATTGATTGTGAAATTGGAGAGCTCAAAATGAGATTAAATGATGAAGAGATAACATTCAACGTACAGAAATCTATGCGCAGACCCAGTAAATTTTCCCATTGCTCTTTAATAGATGCGGTGGATGTAGTGTTGGAGGAGGAAGATGCAGCACTAAACCTTAAAGACCCTCTAGCAGCTTGTCTCATGAACTTAGACGAAGCTAATGGTGAATACTTGGCAGAGTGGGTACTTGCTCTTGAAGGCCAAGATTTTTGTAAAAAGGAGTTAGAATTTGAGCCTTTGCACTTGGAGGAAAGAAAAACTCCTCCAGCTAAGCCGTCAATAGAAGAGCCACCAAAGCTAGAACTGAAGCCATTGTCGTCCCATCTCAGGTATACATTCTTAGGACCCGACTTAACTCTACTTGTTATTATCTCATCCAGTTTGTTAGATGTGCAGGCAGAATAGCTTTTGCAGGTACTAACTGAGTGCAAGACTGCAATTGGGTGGACCATTGCAGACATTAAGGGGATCAGCCCGGCCTTCTGTATGCATAAGATTCTATTGGGAGATGGGCACAAACCTTCCAGAGAACATCAAAGAACGTTGAACCCCAACATGAAAGAAGTGGTGAAAAAGGAAGTGATTAGATGGTTAGATGCGGGAATCATATTCCCCATCTCTGATAGCAATTGGGTTAGCCCAGTGCAGTGTGTACCAAAAAAGGGAGGGATGACGGTAGTGAAAAATAAGAAGAATGAGTTGATCTCTACACGAATAGTCATAGGAGGGCGAATCTGTATGGACTATAGGAAGTTGAACTTGGCCACCAGGAAGGACCACTTCCCACTACCATTCATTGATCAAATGCTAGATAGATTTGCAGGGAGGTCTCACTTTCGCTGCCTAGATGGGTACTCGGAGTATAATTAGATTTCCATTGCCCCGGAGGATAGAGAGAAAATACCGTTCACTTGCCCTTATGGAATCTATGCTTTCCGGAGAACGTTGTTTGGCCTATGCAATGCACCCACCATATTCCAGAGGTGCATGATGGCCATCTTAACAGATATGGTAGAGGAGATAATGGAGGTTTTCATGGATGACTTCTTAGTGGTGGGGAATTCATTCGATGATTGCCTTGTGAACTTGAGGCGAGTTTTGAAAAGGTGTATAGAGACTAATCTGGTACTAAATTTGGAAAAGTGTCATTTCATGGTACAGGAAGGTATAGTCTTGGGGCACCTAGTGTCAAGTAAAGGTATTAAGGTGGATCGTGCAAAAGTTGATGTGATAGAAAAGCTTCCATCACCACCTCAGTCAAAGCAATCAGAAGTTTTCCTTGGCATGCCGATTTCTATAAGAGATTTATAAAAGACTCTTCCAAAATTGCTAACCCCTTATGTAAATTGCTTGAATAAGATCACCCTTTTGTGTTTTCTGATGACTGCAGGGTAGCGTTTGAGGAATTAAAGAAGAAACTGGCGACAGCACCTATCATAGTTGCCCCCAACTAGGAGCAAATGTTTGAGCTAATGTGTGATGCTAGTGACTATGTTGTGGGAGCAGTGCTTGGGCAACGAAAAGATAAAATCATGCATCCAATATACTACACAAGTAGGACGTTGAGTGAAGCCTAGCTAAATTACACTGTGACCAAAACGGAGATGTTGGCAGTGGTGTTCGCATTTGACAAGTTCAGATCTTACCTAATTGGCTCAAAGGTAATTGTTTATACTGACCATGCTACTCTCAGGTACTTAATTGAAAAGAAGGAGTCAAAACTGCACCTGATTCGATGGGTACTACTACTGCAAGAATTTGATTTGGAGATCCGTGACCGAAAGGGAACGGAGAACCAAGTAGCTGACCATTTATCCAGGCTGGAAGGAGCTGAAAAGAAGGTTGAGGTATAAAAGATTCTAGAAACTTTTCCAGATGAACAACTACTAACAATGAATCTCGAGCAAGCGCCATGGTGTACAGATATTGTAAACTACCTAGCGAGCGGTATTATTCCTTATGACCTTTCTTCTGTTCAAAAGAAAAAGTTCTTTCGTGATTGTTGTATGTATTACTGGGATAAGCCTTGTCTATTCAAGATTTGTGTTGATAACATGATCCGGAGATGTATCCCCGAGATAGACCAGTCTTCTATTTTGCAGGCTTGTCATGCATCACCATATGGTGGGCACTTCGAGGGAGTGAAGACAGCTGCGAAAGTCTTGGAGTTAGGGTTCTATTGCACATCTATAGATAAAGGGTTGTGATGAATGTCGAACGAGGAACATTTCCCGCGAACATGAGATGCCCATGAAACCAATTCAGGAAGTAGAAGTGTTTGATGTATGGGGGATCGACTTCATAGGGCCGTTCGTCAGCTCATATGGAAACAAGTACATACTCGTCATTGTGGACTACGTGTCCAAATGGGTGGAAGCTACAGCACTCCCTACAAATGATGCAAAGTGAGTAATTGGTTTTTTGAAATAGAATATATTCACCTGATTGGGCACCCCATGGGCAATAATCAGTGACGGAGGCACTCACTTTTGTAATCGAGCCTTTGTAAAGTTGTTGGAGAAGTATGGTGTAAGCCACAAGGTGGCCACCCCATATCATCCACAAACGAGCGGGCAAGTGGAAGTCTCGAATAGAGAAATAAAGAGTGTGCTAACTAAGACTGAGAATGCTACTAGAACAAATTGGGCGAGAAAGTTAGATGATGCACTTTGGGCGTATCAAACCGCTTTCAAAACTCCAATTGGCATGTCTCCATACAAATTGGTGTTTGGGAAGGCGTGTCATCTACCCGTAGAGTTGGAGCATGGATCTTGGTGGGCATTGAGATGGTTGATTCTTGATAGTGAAGTTGTAGGAACAAGTAGAGTGACGGAGTTGCACGAGCTTGACGAGTTCAGATATCACGCTTTTGAGAGCACAAGATTATATAAGGAGAGAATGAAAATGATATATGATAGAAATATTATAGAGCGGAATTTTAAACCTGGAGATGCGGTATTGCTATACAACTCATGCCTGAGGTTGTTTCCGAGTAAATTGAAATTACGATTGTCAGGGCCTTTTCGTGTGGTTGAAATTCACCCTACGGGTGCTGTAGAGATTGATGTAGAAAATGACTCTCGCACATTTAGAGTCAATGGGAACAAGTTGAAACATTATATGGGCATGGATGAGGCAAAAGAAGTGTCAGAGACCCATTTGATCGAGCCTCCGATGTTGAGCATACCTTAAATGCGCTTACCTGCGTCGTGCAGCAACGTTAAATCAGGGGCTTGTTGGAGGCAACCCAATTTTTAACCTCACTAACTCATAATTGTAGTTTAGGATTATTAGAATTTAGGAGTTGTGAGACTTGAATGGGCAGGTACAATCATGAATTGGACATAAAATAAGTACATAATAGAGTCGGGGTGCAACCCGGAAGCTAAATGTCGAAATTAAAGCGAACTGTATGAAAAATGGCCTATCGCGCTGCATGGGATGCCATGCCATGTGTCATTCCAGGCCAAATGAGTCTAAGAGGCAAAAGTGCATGGCCTCTGATAATTAACACTACCGCGCTGCATGGGGCGCCGCACCCTGCGACGCGGTAGTGCAAATATTATTAAAAAAATAAAAAAAATATTGTTTCTCTTAACCAGCCCATTCACCAACCCCCCCCCCCCATTTCTTTTCTCTATTCTTCACAAAATAAATGGCCCAGCCCTTTCCCCAAATCCCCCACTCTCTTTTCTTCTCAAATTCCTCTCCCACACACCTCCCATCCCTTCCATTCATCCTCAAGGTAAGTGTTTCTCTACTCTTCTCTTTTCTTTGAGTAATTTATTTTAGTGAGTAATATAGTTTAAGTTGAACTAAATCCTAGGTAGTGTAGTTGTGCTAAAAAAAATTCTTTTGTTTAATTCCTTGCTTATTTTAGCCATGCTTGGTGCTTAACTTGTAGGGTTTTCGTTTTGCTTCTAATTGTGGAAGAGTTTTTATATGTCTTGGTGCTCATAGACTAGTTTGATGGTGAAGTTGGGTGGAGGTACCTTTATGGCCGAAAATATGTGGAATATTTGTGTAAATTTGGAGCACTTTCTACCCTTGTTATATTTGTGTGGTTGTAGGATGGTTGATTGGTATGGATGTGTAGTAATCTTGAAAGAATTAAAGTTGAAATTATGAGGTAACTTTGGTGAATACCATGTATTTGATTAAATGCCTCAATGACATAGAAGGTGACATTGTAGCTTAGTAGAGAATAATTGTTATGAGAAAATGTAGTTCTAGGTGCAATTGGAATGCCCAATTCATTCTATGTGCTTGTGTAGTGCTGTATTGTACTTTCTAAAGTCTATTAGTAGTGCATTAGTATAACTTCTTTTCTTTCTCTTCTTAGTTACTAGATTAGCTTCTTAATTTTGTATCTTTAACTATATAGTCCATGCTTTTGTGGTTGTACTATTATGTTGGTGGTTGGGGGGATTGTTGATTGTTTGTGGCGCACTTCCATTGGGGTAATCTGAGTCCCTAATATATATTTTACTTGTGAATATGCCAATAACATAAGTGTAGGGTGGTTATCTCATTTGTTCTTGTTTTGGTTTTCGTGTTGTGGCTAATATTGTTCGTCCTATGCAGGTATAATGTCTCACCACCCGAGCAAACGCTCTAACACTGGTTCTTCTGAGGTTTCTTCTAGTAGCCGTCGTGGTGGGAGATGGGTACCTCCCCCCGCCTCAGTAGAGGAGGAAGAGGAGCGCATTGACCCTGATGCGGATACGGTGCCAGCATGCAAATAGGGTATACGGGCTGTCCCCACCCATGCTCGACACTGGTTTCAGACATTTGTCCCGTCGGTGAACCCGGACCCTGAGGTTGCTATTGACGATTGGAAGTTAGCCCGCAAATATGGTGAAATATACAACAACATTTGGGCTTTGGGTTTCGACAGTCTGTTCCATCCGGGTGATGCGGTGAATGTGAACCTAGTCAAAGAGTTTTATGCTAACTGGAAACCTGAAGCTAGCCTGGATGCGGTTTACAAAGTGCATGTAAGGGGTAAAGTGATTCTATTCTCCTCCCGGGTGATCAATCGGATTATGGGATTCACAAAGCATTCCCACAAGCTCTTTCATAGGTTTCTCCGTCGGCCAGACTATCCAGCTATCCACCGCCTATTATGTGGTACGGACTCTTCTGCCGCATGGACACGGGATGCGAATGAATTCCACAAGGATATGAAGAAGGCAACATTCCAGCGGCCAGCCAGGGTTGTTTTGCGGTTGATTAATGCCAAGATCATGCCCACTCAAAGTGACACTAATGTCCCCCGACTGAAAGTGTGTTTGATCTATGCCCTGTTGACTCGCATACGGTTCGATCTTGGTAAAATCATGCTAGAGCATATGGCTAAAGTGAGACCACTTGGGGCTCGCCGTCTATATTACCCGAGTATGATCACTCGATTGTTGCATGCATACCTTGTGGATGAGGAGTACCACTATGACAGGAGTATTCCAGTGTCTTACCCTATTAGGGCCTATGATGTTACGTCGGTGATAGACCCCTCTGCTACTGCTATTAATTCGGACTAGAGGATGGTTCGCGTTGAGGAGACACTACAGCTACTGTTTACTGACTTGCGCCTTCGTGTTGCTCGAGGGGAGGCCGGCTTGGAGGAGTTGTAGCAAGATTACCCCCTTCCTACTATGACTCAGCAGTGGTTGGGGTTGGCAAGAGGAGGACAACTGCCACATGATGTACATTCCCTCCGATGATGAGGAGTATTTACGCACCTTCGAGGGTGTTGATGATTAGGCCTCAGGGAGTCACCTTTTCACTCTTGATTTTATTGTTTTGCATTGGGGACAATGCAATCTCTTAAGTGTGGGGTGGGGTGCTCCTATTTGATTGTATTTGTACTTTTCTTTTCATTTGCCAATTGGTTTTATTTGATATGTTTCTTGCTTTCTTAGACAATTGGTCTGTAAATTATAATTCTGAATTCTATCGCGCCTGTAATAATTAGTAATTAAGTATGTAGTTCGACTCTTCCCGATGATGGATTTCGTCGGCTGGTTTCTTGAGGGAGATGAGTCGAAAGAAAAAAAATCATATATGTGAAAATTCAAAAAATATGTCTTTTATTTTAGTTTTTAGTGTAACAATTTTTCCTTGGTTTTTCTTTGTGCTGCAATTCTTTTTCAAGGGTTTTGCTTGAACCGGGTGTAGTTAAATCTTTTTATTATTTTTTTAGGAATTAAGAATCTTTAGTTAGGAAGCTAAGTTGAAGGATCAATTTTCCTTGATTGCATATGCCTTGAGAGTGGTAAGGGCCTTAGTTGTGACACCTAGACTCAATTTTTGACTCTTAAATAAGTGCCCTAAATTGTGTGATTAAAATTGCGCTTAACTGCTTTGACTAGAGTGTCTTGATTAGTCCAATCCTAAGTGAGTTATGTGCCATGTGTGTGTAAGGTTTTGTCTTATTTTGTATGTGACATTTGATGCCTAGAACTTGCCATGTGTGTTTGCAAATCGAAATAGTAGTTTTGTTCAGTCTTGAAAGTGATATAGGCGTTTCTTTGTTGATTCACATATATCTTTGTTGAGCCATGTATATATTTTACCCGCCTAATTGTTATGTATCGTAGTTAACCCATTTGAGCCTGTAATCCTGTTTCTTTGGCAACCACATTACAAGCCTTACCCATTTGTTTGAATTAACCATCTATTTGAACCTTTTAACCTCTCATGAGCACTTGAATTGTTATGAGCTTTGTAAAAGTTAAAGTGTGGGGTGGTTGGGTTGGCTTTTGAGTGGAGCTAATGAAATAAGGAGAAAGGTGCACTGTTTTGGAAAAGTAAGAGCCACTTGAATTGGGAAAGGAAAAGAAAAAGAAAGAAAAAAATAGTTGTATTGCAGTGAAAAAATATTCCTTCATAAGTGGTGACTTTTGATGTAATTGTGCTTAAAGAAGTATGGAGTTAATATATATTGATGTGAAGGTGGAGTTTGATTTGATATAAGTGGAGTTTAAAATGTTAAAATGTATGTATTAAAGTGCTTAGGGAGGTATAGTCACTCTTATATCTAAATGTATCTTAATCGTCTCGCAACCTACATTACAATCAAATAAAGTCCTACTTGATCCTAGACTGAATGAGCTCGATTAGTAGAGTAGTACACTACGGGCAAGCCTATGGTGCATCTTTTGTGGCATATCAATATTATTTCTGAGAGTGAGTGAATTCTTTCTATCCTGAGTTCCTAAGTGTTTTTAAATTTTATTCTGTGGAACTACTCTCTTTTTGTTGTGTGAGGGCACTTGATTCATGAAGGAAAGATAATGTCATTGACCTCTATGTTAGAGTAAGTGGGCGAGTGACTAATGCATGGTACTTTTGAGTCAAATCTTGAGGGTGGGATGTTATGATAAGGTGCTCAGTCTACTTTAATTATTCTTGGCATGATGTATCAGGGAGGTTATTTGATAAAAGGTTATCCCTAGATATAGTGTAGTTCAAATGCTCGAGGACGAACAATTGTCTAAGTGTGGGGTGTTGATGTTAGGCTAGAAACCCGTGTTTCAGCCATAGTATTACATTCCAATTACTGCATTTTTACGTATGTTTGAGCTCAAATGATAGTTAATTACACTTAGTACGTGTTTTATGCCTTGAAGGAAGTGACCCTGAGCTCAAAAGTTAATTTGGAGCTTTAAAGTCCGAATAAAACCCCAATATATTAATCCGGGATCGTGTTTGGAGGTCGTGTACCAAGTCTGGATGTTAAAAGAGGATGAAATAATTTCACTCTGAGGAAATTGCACTACCGTGCCACATGGGCACCATAAGGCGCGGTGCAGCAGTGTAAAAGGCTGCCTGACAAGAAAAGTGGAGGCTGCAGACAAAGTCCACTAATGCGCCGCATGGTGCGGTGCAGCGTGCGGCGCAGCTGTACAATTTTTACAGAGCCAAGTCCTATTTCTCGCAGGAAAGGGTGTTTTGTCTGGGCCCTACCCTACTTGGTATAAATACATATAAAAATGTTATTTTGAGGACTTTTGACATATCTTAGACCTAGGGAGACTATTTCGGAAGGGAGAAAACGTTTAGAGCAATTTCTGGAAAAGATTAGCATCAAATTCTTCATTCCTTCATCTTTGCTTGGTAATTTAATTATGCAAATTATTTGGAAAATTGTTACTATGAGTATGAGTAGCTAAATTCCTAATCTAGGGTTTTGATGGAACCTGTTGAAGGATGATTTTCTCGTTATGTTAATATAAATTAGTCATAGTATTATCTATATTTGTTAAACTATATGCTTATTGGTGTTGATTGAATGGCCCTCAATTAACTATTCCTATTTAGTTTGGATTACTCGGGAGAGAGTTCATGTTTAGGTAGTTGTTGAACATCATCACTCCTAACGTATATGAGGGATTAATACAAAGGGTTTAAAGGTGGGATTAGGGATAACGAAACCTTGGGTGCGATCTAAGTGAGTTGTACTTAAAAGCTAGCTAGCGTAATTCGGGAGAATATGTCTAGTATATTGTTGTAATTACTCGGGAGAGAGTTACGACAATTAGAGTGCTCATGATCGATAAAGAAGACTTAGGCGAATTTATAGCAAACATAGCGGAAAGGATTTCGACAACAGGGGAAATCAGAACCTTAGACCCTTCTAATTCTTGTTTACAAACCGTTCATAGTTAGTTCTTAATTACTGAATTTTTATTACATAAATATTTAGTTAATAAACACCCAAATTGTTGATCAAATATATCTGAAGATTAAATACGTGAATTTCTGTGAGTCTAATAGTTGTGATTGATAGGTTAATTCTCTGTGGGATTCGACACCGGACTTGTTAACTGGAATATATTTGCAGTGGCCATTTTGTCCTTTTTATAAGGCATAGTTGGGCGTGATCACTATACTCCTGACAAGAACCATTACCTCATTCTGAACAACCAAATGGTATTTGATCTTTAATATACTTCATTAATCCAATCACACTGATCCTAGATCCAATAATCTTATCTCACTCAGTACGAACTGCTCAAGCAGCAAGCCACCCCTGATATGACCAAAAGTCTCATATGATGCCACAACATGCCAATATGCTACAAACTTGATATATAAGGGAAACGAACTCTAGAAGGGACTACTCAACTCACGCCACTAATATGAACTTTCCTTAGAAAATTGGAAACGAAACACACAAAAAATCAGAATATAGAAAATTGTACTCATCATCACACTGTTGCGGCGTGCAACCTGATCCACACATAGAACTCATATAAGGAGATACACACTGAGCTAAATTGCTCATTACCACTAAATACCGAATATCGGTTGCAAGCACGCTAAGTGCATAATACCATCCCTGGGGAGACAGATAGAGCCATAAGCTACAAAACTCAAGTACAACTGAGATGCAATATATAATCTGAATCATAAGAGCCATCTTGCTCACATAACACCATTGCTACGCAGAACCTCAATACATAAGAAATTTATTGAACCGTTTTACTAATTACACTGCCCAATATATAATTACATGAAATAGCCGACGATGAGATAGCATCCAACGTCCGAATACTCCTTCATAAGGAGCGCTATGCAGAAATGAAAATATTTGGCCTGATATAAAGCCCACCTTCATGTTTAAATCCATCCAAAGACCTCAAGCTGGTTCTGATCGCACTGCACTAGACAAATAACCTTCCAAGGGTCCATAAATATCCCTTTTTCCTATAACTCACAAGAACAACCATCATAACATGAGTAAGTCTCCACAGTCCGCAACCCCATAAACTGGGTGCCCTTCAGGCATAAATTCTCAAATTAGCTATATTACCACAATCTTTTTACTTGGTTTAAATCTTCAATCAATCAAGTGACTACATGTCACACTATACAGTCTCCCCATGGAATACGCTCCCATGACCTTCCGCATTAGGTAACAAATCTGCACACTCATACCACCGGTCACACTAACTCTGTAAAGCAAATCAAGAATCCATAACCAGGATGCAAAGCCTCTTTCACAAAACACCAATCTCAAATGACGCTGAAGACAATATCAGCTTACTCTAAACATTCCAATCCCCTTCCTGCTCATTCAGGTTCGTGACATCCTCGTTAAACACCAAACTGCAACCTTGATCCTCACTTTAAAATTTCATACCGCTCACTTCACCTAATGTCACGCCCTTTTTTTCCCTCCCCTTTTTGACGGGGAAGAGGTCTGGGTTTCGACATTCATGGGCTGTAATGACTCATTTTCTTTTGGGAATTGGGTATTTGAAGAGTCGCCACCTAACGAGTTATGGTGCGTTAGGGCACCTAGAGTGATGAACTCTAAATTGGTTTGCATTACCAGAGATTAGGGTAAGGGGTCGAAGTAACCTCGAGGGGAAGGTGTTAGGCACCCCTCTTAGTCCACAATTGTGGGTCCTGGCTGAAGTTATATTTACAAATTAGTCCATATAAATAGTTGAATCAAATAAGTTGCAAGTAAATCACATTAGATAACTCAAGTGGCAAGATAAAGGTTTGAACAAGCTTAAATAGTGAGAGAGGATTTGGTAAAGAGGGGTCCTAGGTTTTTTATCCTATAGGATTACCCCACGCAATGTCCGCTAAACACTCCTCAATGAGGGGCTAAAGTGACATTAACGCGTAGTCATCATATCCCATGTCTACCCTTTCCATCCCCTTATTGGTCATGCAAAGCGAGTGTTTGGTCATTGATTCCTATTACGTGCTACTACTCGTCCCTTCATAATGGTCCCAGAGGGGGTTAGGACCCCTACCTATATGTAGTTCTAGACGTATCCCTAAGGTTTAGAAAGGCAAAAACTCTAAAGCGGCAGTCAAAACATTTAGGACTTTCACACATAATGGGAGCAAATAAAAGGCTCACAGTTTCCTCCTCAAGTAAACATACAAGCAGCATGACTCAAACACAATTAAGGTCTTTATTAATTAATATCCTAAAGCAGGATATCTAAGTGAATATGCAGAAACAGACAAAAACCTTTATAGCCAGAAGTTATAACCTAGCAGTTGCCTAAGGTCTCCCTTTTAAAAGCCTATTAGAATCAGAAACGCTAAGCGACAAAGACAACTTCAGGAAAAGGCAGTTTTAAAATCGCCCTAAGGATTGCCTATATGCAGTATACTGGCGTCTATGTTAATGCAGAAACAAGCAGATTTTTCGAAATAGACTCCTTTAATACCTATAGGCATGATATCTAGATGTATTACTGATTTTAGTCAATTTGCAGCAACATACAAAAAGACTTATTAGAACTAAATCGGAATTGAGTCCTATAGGCATGGCATCTACTGATTTAAGACATAATCGTTTGGAACCTATAAAGATGGTTTCTAACATGACAGAATGCATAACTTTATGAACATGATTGTTGTACAAACGAAATTAGAAGTGAGATCCTATAGGCATGATTTCTATTAGGAAAAGCAAACAGATTCAAAGAAAAGCAAACCTATGAGCATGTTTTCTACTTATACAAGCAGTCAAACTTTTAAAAATAATGTCCTAAGTGCAGGATTTCCACCCATATTACCCTTTAAAGCATACATCTACCCACCTTTTTACTAAATACCCCAAATATCTGTTTACAAATTATTACAGGCCAATGAATGAATTACATAAGTAGAAATAGAAAATCAAGAAGCTATTCTATAGGGAGCCTGCAATTAGTCCCAAGTTTCCCAAAGACTCCAATGGTCTCACAAGCCTCAATTCCATAGACAAATCAGAGTTTAGGTGCATCAAAGTTCCCTAAGGGTTTCAAGGACCCCGGGCAATGCTTACACCTAGACTTAGCAAGCAAGCATTGAACCAGTGCAGTGTGGAAAGGCTAGCCTCAGTATGCTATAGTTTAAAGAGCTATTAAGAGGATACCAAGGCAGTACACACACTAGAGGGGGTAGAACGTATTGGCTAAGAGTAAAGTGGAAGTGCAGGACACAAGTTGAAAAAGGTTTATTAAGGACTGGATCAGAAAGTCTATTTTTGAAAGCAATTAGTAAAGCAACAGAGATTGTTTGAAAAGAAGTTGGAGTAGTGAACAAAGCTCAAACACCTTAAGATAGGATCACACACAGCTAGTCTACAGAATCCAAATGAATTCAGTAGTCACACAAGGGTCAAAGGGTTTGGGACACATAGACGTGTGACTACAAACACATAACCCAGCAAGGGTCTTAGGACTGGTTTGGACATGCTCAGAAATAGTTGACACTTGTATAATCACAAACCAGTCAAGAAGAACACAAACACATAGAGGGGGATAGGGATTTGGGGATTCGTAAGATGGTAAGTACACAGTAAGTAAAAGACAAGTGACAAGGCATGTTTTGAAACACACTTAAAGGAATGCATTAATCTAAAGGGAAGGGGAGACATAACAATATGTTGATAATGTAACTTAACTACAAGTTTCAAAACAGAACCACAAGTAGAAGCAGACTAGAAATAAGAGAAACTGAAACAATAAGAAAAGCATGTTGTTGTTGAGGCTTTAAATTAAAACTAGGACATACTAGTGAAGAGAGAAGAAAGCAGAATGAAAGAACAAGAGAGCACAAATGATTAGCCTTGGCTTACAGCCGGCTAATAGTAGCAAATAGCACAAGAGAGAGGGGAGAGCAGAGATTTTTAGCAAGAGAGGTAGTTTTTGAAAAGCAAAATGTTTGTGTCTGTGTTAATGAAAAACTTAAGGTATTTATAGTTTTGAAAATAGGCAGAAAATAAGGTAACAAGTAAAGGTTCAGCATAATTATGGAAGTAATCACAATTAGAATCCAATTAAGACAAGTACTCCCCATTAACTCAAGGAATCACAGCTTAAACGGATACCAACAGGGATAATCAAGGAAAGAAAATCAGTTGAGAAAGACTATTTTTTACCATAAAAGGGGTAGTAAAAATATAGAGCATATGATTGAGTCTAAGTACAGAATACACCAATTAAGGAAAGGATTCAGTAAGAATGAAGTACCACAGCAAATAAGGAAATGAAATCAGTCAATTTAAACAGACGAGTAGAACATTAGGGTTTTGAAAGAAAATCTTGCAATCAAACCATCAATTAAGGAAAATAGAATCAAATCAAGAGAGGGTCATGATTCAATATTGCAACATATAAATAGAGAAGAATGAATAGACGTAGCAAACAGGCAAAGTCAGCCATATCGACAGAAAGAAGCAAGAGATGAACAAATCAAGATGAATAACAATCATACAGAGGTGATACAAATAAGCTAAAAACTCAGTAGAAAAACCCATTTGAAGCATAGTACCTAGCAGAAACATTAACATGATCAAGTAATCATGCTAACACGCAGAAAAAAACAAAAAAGGTCTTAAAAAAATTAGGGCTTTTTAACAGAGTCGAGTTAAAAAGCAGTAGGAACATAAGATCAGTCAAAACTATCAAGGAAAGAGGTTTAATCATAAAGAAAATCGGTTAAAACAAGTGTAGAAGAAACTCCGAGGAACCTTAATTTTTTTAAAGAAAGTAAAATGGTTTGAAGTTGAGGATCTTTCAGAAGACGTTCGAGAATAGTGCAAAACATAGGAAGAAATAGACTTAGAGCATAAAAATAGAATAGATCTAAGAGATTCAGACGAGAGTTAGGGTTTCAAAGGAAACCCAAATAGAAATCGAAAGAACCTGTTGTAAACTTCACCGATCGTAACATATACTGTGTGACTTTACCCAAAATCACACCGGAGAAGCCATTAGTAACAGAAACAGAAACCCTAGATCCAAATCGGCATGACCCAGGACCTTTGAAGGCCTTAGAGATGATGAGCAAGGCGGCGGAGTGACCATTGGAAGCTTGGGGTTGAAAGGTAGTCGCCGGAGATGACTGGAGAAGGAGGAGGTGGTTGAAGAAAGGTTAGGGTTAGGTTAAGAGAGAAGAGAGACGAGAGCATCTGAAGGCGGCGGGGGTTTGGAAATGAGTAGGGTTAGGGGGTCGTTTAGGAATTAAAAAGGAAAGGGTGTGTGCGGACCGTTGATCGTAGGTTTCGGGTTTGGGTAAGGTTTTATAGGGTCTAGATCGGGTTATTTAATAGGAAATTGGGATGGGGAGGGGTCTGATTTGGGCTACAATTGAAAGCCAAATCTGGCTATTATTTAAATAGCTAGTTTTCGCTATTTTAATTTTAATAAATAATAAGTAATTTCTGGAAAATAATTTAAGGTTCTAAAATGATTTAAAATACATAATTAACATTTTAAAAATATAGGAACCAATTTTACGCATATAAAATATAATTATATCTTAAAATGGGCTAACATTGCAATTATATGCAATTTAGCTTAAAAAATACTAAATGTAATTATAAAAATGCATGAAAATTATATTAGCCATATTTTGGCATAAGTATAGAAATAAAATAAATAAATTATCATAACAATAATTTTGAAAATAATTATTGGGAATTTTATGAATAAAAGAGGAGAAAATAAATCAACTTAAACACTTAAAATTATGGGAAAAATTATAAAAACATTGTGCATGCTTATATATGCATATATATGATATTTTGAAGGTATTTATATATATTTAAAATATATAGGAAAAAATTGGGTATCAACAGCTGCCTCTCTTTACCCAGGAAGGATGAAAGAGTTTTCGGGTAAAGAAATGATGACTAATTTTGATCGGATGGGATGTTTTGAAAGACAGAGGCCGAGTTCTGGTTTCCGAGTTGCCTACATATCCCTCATTTTACAAGAATCAAGCCTTGTGTAGTTCTGGATTCACCTGCAGAGTATGCTGATAAAATTATTGTAAGAATGGACATGAGATGTGGAAGCAGCTACGATGAGCGGTTAAGGCTCGGGACGGTTGTAGGGAACTAGAATGAGATCGCTCCTACTAGGATAGCAGTTTTTTGTTGGTTACTTGCAGATAACAGATGCTACAAACGTATTTGCGAAAATTTAAACATAATGCAAATTCTCTTTGGACCATGAAGGTTGTCTTTGGATGGTTAAGGATGATGTCATTGGACCATGATGTCCTGGGCCATGAATTTTTTAGTGAGGGATTCGCAGGCCATGAAATGGTGTTCTCGGGCCATGAAAATGGTGCGTCCGAACCATGATGCCTTTGAATAATTATACGCAAGTTCAAGAGATCCTCGGGCTATGGCATGGTGTCTTCCAGCTATGAGGATGACGCCTTTAGACTATGACGCCTTTGGACAGATTGGTGATATTTCAGCCCATTATATGCAATAATATGATGTAACAAGACAAGGTTTAGTCTCGCAAAGTATAGGGCAGAGTTAGCCCGATTGAAAAGCAAGTAGATAGTAGTAGAAAATAGAGCAATATTAGTGCAAAGAGGGATAGTGTTTAGTCCCGTACAAGCGGGGTGGCAAGGATTAGCCTCATGCAAATATGGAGTCAGGGCTTAGACTCATGCAGGTGTGGAGGCAACGATCAGCCTTATGCAAATATGGAGTCAGGGCTTAGACTCATGCAGAGAGAAGGCGGTGCCTAGCCTTATGCAAATATGGAGTCCGGGATTAGACTCATGCAAATATGGAGTCAGGGCTTAGACTCATGCAGGCATGGAGGTAAGGATCAGCCTCATGCAAATATGGAGTCAGGGATTAGACTCATGCAATATTGGAGACAGAGCTTAGTCTCATGCAAGGAGAAGGCAGCACTTAGCCTTATGCAAATATGGAGGTAGAGCTTAACCTCATGCAAGATTCGGGACAGGGCTTAGTCCCATGCAAATGGAAGGCAATGCTTAGCCTTATGCAAATATGGAGGTAAAGCTTAACCTCATGCAAGATTCGGGGCAAGGCTTAGTCCTATGCAAATGGAAGGCAATGCTTAGCCTTATGCAAACATGGAGGTAGAGCTTAACCTCATGCAAGATTCGGGGTAGGGGTTAGTCCTATACAAATGGAAGGTAATGCTTAGCCTTATGCAAATATGGAGTCAGGGCTTAGACTCATGCAAGATTGGAGACAGGGCTTAGTCTCATACAAATGTGGAGTCAGAGATTAGACTCATGCAAATATGGAGTCAGGGCTTAGACTCATGCAAATATAGAGTCAAGGATTAGACTCATGTAAATGTGGAGTCAAGGATTAGACTCATGCAAATATAGAGTCAAGGATTAGACTCATGCAAATATGGAGTCAAGGATTAGACTCATGCAAATGTGGAGTCAGAGATTAGACACATGCAAAGCAAAAATAGCATATAAGGATAGAGTATATCTTAGCTAGGATAGGTTCAGCGTCTAACGACCGGATGGATGGTGAATTTGCTTTGTGTACGAATGCTATCGTCAAATGTACCTGCATTCAAAAAAATCGTAAGTTTCATGAGGGGAGGTTGGTTCTTGCTTTGTCTGCCGGCCTTACTTTGCTCCACCCTGGAAGCCCCCTTCGAGTTCCCCTAGGTAGAACCTGACTGTTATAAATAATAGAATTTTCAAAAAATATGCGTTCATTGATAAAATAGGATTGTTTTGGAAGCATATTGATATATCAAGTAACTTTTGATGAACTAGCAACTGTGACACATTTCAAAGGCTTTGCAACTCTCTTATGTTGGAATTTTGAGGGTCCTCCTCAAAATTCTGCCCCAGTTGGTAGATGATTCTAACCGTTTGCGGATGGCAGACCTTTTTAAATCTTCTTCAAAATTTTGAGAATCCTTCTTAAAATTCTGTACCAGTTCTTGACTGACGATTGACTTCCTGGCATGTGATGGTGCTGGCTGAACTTGCTCCCGAATTTTGAGGACCCTCCTCAAAATTTTACCCCAGTTTCTAATTTTGGGGAAATAAAAATTTTATTATGATATGACCGAACCCATAAGGCTACCTACGTATCTCCTCTTAAATGGGAATCAGGTCAAGCATAGTTCAATTACATCAGAAAAAGAAATGTGAAATAATTTAGGCATAGTATCTCTTGACTGTATCTGAATTGATTGGTTTTGGCCAAATCTCTCCATCCATCTCTACAAGTATGAGTGCTCCTCCTGTTAGTACTCTGTGAACCATATACGGACATTGCTAGTTGGGAGAGAATTTTTCTTTGGCTTCATCTTGGTGTGGGAAAATCTTCTTCAATACCAGCTGCCCTGGTGCGAACTATCTTGGTTTGACCCTTTTGTTGAAGTCTCTAGTCATTTTGTTCTGATAAAGTTGGTCGTCACATACTGCGTCCATTCTCTTTCTATCGATAAGGGCCAGCTATTCATAGCGGCTCCTTATCCATTCCACATCGCTGAGTTCAGCTTCCTGTATGATTCTTAGAGAATGAATCTCTACCTCAGCTGGGATGACAGCCTTAGTACCATAAACCAACATGTAGGAGGTTGCCCCGATTGACGTGCGAACTGTGGTGCGGTACCCTAACAGAACAAAGGGTAACTTCTCATGCCACTGCTTGTGATTCTCTACCATTTTCCTTAGTATTTTCTTAATGTTCTTGTTGGCGTCTTCCACGGCTCCATTCATCTAAGGTTTGTAGGCAGTGGAATTCTTGTGCTTGATTTTGAAGGTTTCACATATAGCTTTCATCATATCACTGTTGAGGTTGGCGGCGTTGTCAGTAATAATGGACTCAGGAACTCCGAATCGGCAGACAATACGATCCTTGACAAAATTTGTGATTCCTCTCTTGGTTACAGCTTTGTAAGATGCAGTTTCTACCCATTTTGTGAAGTAATCAATGGCTACCAGAATAAACCGGTGTCTGTTTGAAGCCGTGGGCTCAATTGGACCAATAACATCCATTCCCCAGGTGGCGAATGGCCAAGGTGAGCTTGTTGCATTGAGCTCATTTGGTGGCACTTTTATCATGTTGGCATGCACTTGACATTGAAAGCATTTGCGGACATACTGAATACAATCATTCTCCATGGTCATCCAGAAGTAACCTGCCTTGAGTATTTTCTTGGCTAGAACGAAGCCATTCATGTGCGGCCCGCAGGTCCCAGCATTCATGTCCTCAAGTAGCTTAGAAGCTTCCTTTGCATTGACACACCTTAGTAAGCCCAAATCTGGAGTTCTCTTGTACAAGTTCCCTCCACTGTGAAAGAAATGATTTGACAATCTCCAGAGCGTGCGTTTCTGAGTGTGATTTGCGTGCTCAGGGTACTCTCCTTTTGATAAGTACTCCTTGATGTCAGGAACCAAGGCTTTCCATTTGCTTCTTCCCGACATAAGCACAATATGCTGGCTAATTATGGATCCTCACCGGAATGGGATCAATATAGTTCTTATCTGGATGTTGTATCATTGATGACAAAGTGGCTAATGCGTCGACGAACTCATTCTAAATTCTGGGAACATGTCGGAATTCTATCTTCTTGAACCTCCTTTTCAATTCCTGTACATGGTGCAGATATGGCAATATCTTGGAATTCTTGGTAGCCCATTCTCCTTGCACCTGGTGCACAAACAAATTTGAATCCTCGATTACTAACAACTCCTGAATGTTCATGTCGACTGCCATGTTGAGACCTAGTATGCAGGCTTCATATTCTGCCATGTTGTTGGTGTAGGGAAATCTGAGTTTAGCAGATATCGGATAATGCTGACTCGTTTTTGATACCAAAACTGCTCCAATGCCTACTCCTTTGAAATTTTTGGCTCCGTCAAAGAACATCCTCCAACCGTCATATGATTCTGTAATGTCTTCTCCCACGAATGATACTTCTTCATCAGGAAAATATGTTGTCAAAGGTTCCTATCTCCTCCCACTGGATTTTCAGTGAGGTGATCTGCCAACGCTTGTCCCTTGACTGCCTTTTGAGTTACATAGATGATGTCGAACTCACTCACCAGTATCTGCCATTTAGCCAACTTCCCCGTAAGCATGGGTTTCTGAAATATGTACTTCAGAGGATCCATCCTAGATTTGAGGTATGTAGTGTAGGCACAGAAATAATACCTCAATTTCTGGGTTGTCCAGGTTAAAGCACAGCAAGTGCGTTCGAGCAGAGAATACCGTGCTTCATAAGGTGTGAATTTCTTACTCAAGTAGTATATGGCTTGCTCCTTTCTTCCTGTCTCATCATGTTGTCCCAAAACACATTTGACGGCTCCATCTAACACGGATAGATAAAGTAGCAAAGGTCGTCCTAGTTCTGGCGTGACCAGAACTAGCGGTGTGGACATGTATTCCTTGATCTTGTCAAAAGCTTTCTGACAATCCTTGGTCCAACTTGTCTTGGCATCTTTCCTCAGCATCTTGAATATGGGTTCACATATTACTGTGGACTATGCATGAATCGGCTGATGTAGTTGAGCCACCCCAAGAAGCTCATCACATCCTTTTTTCTTTTAGATGGCGGTAACTCCTGAATAGCTTTGACTTTAGTCAGATCTAGCTCGATCCCTCGGTGACTGACAATGAATACTAATAACTTTCTTGCGGGGACCCTGAACGCACACTTTGCGAGGTTCAACTTCAAATTGTACCTCCTAAGCCTGTCGAAGAATTTCCTCAAGTTTGCTATGTGATCTGCGGCCCTCATGGATTTGATAATGACGTCGTCCACATACACCTCTATTTCCTTGTGTATCATATCATGGAAGATGGTTGTCATGGCCCTCATGTAAGTGGCCCCAGCATTCTTTAGTCCGAACAGCATCACCTTGTAACAGTATACACCCCAAGGCTTAATAAAAGTTGTCTTCTATGCATCTTCTTCATCCATCCAAATCTGGTGATAACCTGTGAAGCAATCTACAAAGGATTGGAGTTCATTCTTGGTGCAGTTATCGATCAGAATGTGTATATTTGGCAGTGAAAAATCGTCTTTGGGACTTGCTCTGTTCAAATCCCGATAGTCAACACATACTGTGACCTTCCCGTCTTTCTTCTGAACTGGCACAATGTTAGCTAACCAGGTTGGATATTCAACCACCTTGAAAACCCTGGCTTTGATCTGCTTGGTAACTTCCCTCTTGATTTTTAGACTCATGTCTGGTTTTAATTTTCTGAGTTTCTACTTGACTGGCGGGCACATGGGATTGGTAGGCAACTTGTGAGCTACTATAGATGTGCTCAAACCGGTCATATCATCATACGACCATGCGAAGATGTCCTCATATTCCTTTAAAAACGGATGTACTCTTCCTTTTCTAATGGTGACAAGTGAATGCTGATGTGGGTCTCTTTGACGATCTCGGCGTCTCCCAAATTTACTTCTTCTGTTTTATCCAAGTTGGATTTAGGCTTGTTCTCAAAATTCTCAACTTCTCTGATAATTTCCTCGAGTATCTCATCTTCTTCCTTTGAGTCACTATTCTTATGTTGCGTTGCCTCATTACATGTCACAGTCACTGGTTCATCAGGAAAAGTAATAATAACATTGTAGCAGGGAAAAAGTAAAAAAATAGTAATGAATAATGATAAAGTATAAATGCATTTGATTAAAACTGAGAAAATTGTTCAAACAAGGCTTGGCTCGGTGGATCGAGCATTTATTTTAAAACAAAATTGCTGAAAAATTTAAATATCTAGAACAGCTATAAATTCTGCCAAGCTACCCAGGGACTCGGCGGGCTCGGGATGGTGTGGCGGTCCAGTTTCTGAGAATAGCTCCCTTTGCCATGGTCTGAATGGAGAGGCCTTCTTCCTCCTCCTCCTCAATTATGGCACTGCAGCCCATATCCTCATCTTCCAAGAACGGGTCCTTCATCCCAGCTAGTGCTTTTTCTTTAGCAGTTCCCCATATTGTGTCTGCCTGATGGAAAGCTTGTTCCAAACGGGGTACCGATTGCTCAAGAGGGTAATACGGTCCACGCCATAGAGGCTCTGCATTTTCAATGTTTTCCTTTCGGATTCCACTTAAGTCGACCATATTTGATTTCCCTCTGCTTTTTGTATTGCTTGGAGGAGGAGGTGGTGGAGGGCCTCTGGATCTGGTATGATATGATGATGAGGCCAGTATGGATGAACCAACCTATGGGGATGGGAATAATAATAAAAAATAAACAAAACAAAAAGGTAACAAGTTAGTTGGGATTCTGAAATGTTTGTAGTAATTAAACACATATTGTGAAATGTAAACTCTTATCCTAATTTGGGAGCCTCGTTGTGCCTGAGGTAGGCCTAGCGACAAATAAATTTGGAGAACTTCAAATGCCAATAGATGTTTCATTTAATAATATAAAAATAGTTGAATCCCAAAATGACACTAAGACAAAAAAATAAGTCACTACTGGTAATTTGCCTTATGACATTTGGAAAGCGAGTAAACCTAATCTATTTAGTCTCGAAAGGGCCTTCCTCAGGTTGAATGCTCTCGTTGATCAAATCCTCCAGTTCGCGTAGGTTCACCAGTAAAAATGCCTTTTCCAAATGTTCTCCTTCATTTCCCCCAGCGTTCTGGCAGTCGGTGGCTCTCTTCTTCACTTTTCCTTCCAATTCCAACAGGCTATATTCCAGATATTCCAGCTTCTTGCTGGATTTGGAGGCCCTCTCTTTCCATTCATTGAATTGGTCATTTGTTGGAAGATTCCTCCACCAGTCCAGTAAGAGTGAGGGTTTGCTAGCCATACCGAAGCTGGGGACCTCGTTCCTCATTTTCTGCAAAACAAAAGGGTTAGACCTTACCCCTACCAAACTCGACTATTTATACATTTATGATCAACATATCGGCATTTAGTTCTCCAAAAAAAATGCACAAACATGGTTGCGTCCGTTGAGATTATGGCAAACCCGATGGACTTTGGATAAAGCTGATCTTAAAGGATCATTATGTGGACAACATAACTGATCCAACTAGGTTTGATCATGATGCATGTACAATTTTAACCAGAGTAAGGTTTCCATAGGGTTTTAGACTGGTACCCTCAAGCGGACAACTTGAGGGGGAAGGCACGGAACCATCGACTGCACCGCTGATTAACTAGTTTTACCGCAAATAAGCCTTTCCGAATTTAAGGGTAATAAATAGGAAGAGCGTAACCACTCATTAAAGCATTGATATAGGATTTGAGACGCACGAGTGGAATATGATATGGAGCATGATTTATGCAGCAGTTAATAATATGTAGGCAGGTATTTTCACGTAGAAAAAATAAATACAACATTTAAATAACTGAAAAGATAGTTACAGAAAAAGAAAAACAAGGAGACAAGTCAGTTTTCAGAGTAATAAAGGAATCATAAATGCTTGAAAAATAGATAGTTAAATTCAGATAAGAGAGCAGGGTACGGGATAAGCATGCTTGGACTAATTTGTAAAAGACAAGTTTGTTATGGTAAGAGCCTAAAAATATCCCCAGTAGAGTCGACATGTTGTCGCACTCCCCTTTTTGACGGGGAAGAGGTCCGGTTTTCGACATTCACGGGGTGTAATGACTCATTTCCTTTTAGGAATTGAGTATTTGAAGAGTCGCCACCTAACGGGTTATGGTGCGTTAGGGCACCTAGAGCGATGAACTCTGAGTTGGTTTGCATTACCAGAGATTAGGGTAAGGGCTCGAATTAACCTCGAGGAGAAGGTGTTAGGCACCCCTCTTGGTCCACAACTGTGGGTCCCGACTGAACTTATATTTACAAATTAGTCCATATAAACAGTTGAATCAAATAAGTTGCAAGTAAAGCATGCTAGATAACTCAAGTGGCAAGATAAAGGTTTGAACAAGCTTAAATAGAGAGAGAGGATTTGGTAAAGAGGGGTCCTAGGTTGTTTATCCTATAGGATCACCCCATGCAATGTCCAGTAAACACTCCTTAATGAGGGGCTATACGTGACATTAACGTGTAGTCATCATATCTCATGTCTACCCTTCCCATCCCCTTATTGGTCATGCAAAGCGAGTGTTTGGTTACTGATTCCTATTGTGTGCTGCTATCCGTCCCTTCTTAATGGTCTCGGAGGGGGTTAGGACCGTTACCTATAGGTAGTTCTGGAAGTACCCCTAAGGTTTAGAAAGGCGAAAACTCTAAAGCGACAGTCAAAACATTTAGGACTTTCACACATAATGGGAGCAAATAAGAGGCTCACAGTTTCCTCCTCAAGTAAACATACAAGCAGCACGACTCAAACACAATTAAGGTCTTTATTAATTAATGTCCTAAAGCAGGATATCTAAGTGAATATGCAGGAACATACAAAAAACTTTTGTACCCGGAAGTTATAACCTAGTAACCTAGTAGTTGCCAAGGGACTCCCTTTTAAAAGCCTGTTAGAATTAGAAACGCTAAGCGACAGAGACAGCTTCAGGAAAAGACAGTTTTGAAAACCCCCTGAGGCTTGCCTATATACAGTATACTGGCGTCTATGTTAATGCATAAACAAATAGGTTTTTTGAAATAGACTCCTTTAATACCTATAGGCATGATATCTAGATGTATTACTAATTTTAGTCGATTTCCAGCAACATACAGAAAGACTTATTAGAACTGAATCGGAGTTAAGTCTTATAGGCATGGCATCTACTAATTTAAGACATAATGGTTTGGAACCTATAAACATGGTTTCTAACATGACAGAATGCAGAACCTT
Source organism: Nicotiana tabacum (assembly GCF_000715075.1). Lineage (NCBI taxonomy): Eukaryota > Viridiplantae > Streptophyta > Magnoliopsida > Solanales > Solanaceae > Nicotiana > Nicotiana tabacum. The sequence goes on from NC_134090.1 coordinate 81,564,491, forward strand.
ATGAACATGATTGTTGTGCAAACGAAATTAGAAGTGAGATCATATAGGCATGATTTCTATTACGCAAAGCAAACATATTCAAAAAAAGCAAACCTATGAGCATGTTTTCTACTTATGCAAGCAATCAAACTTTTAAAAATAATGTCCTAAGTGCAGGATTTCCACCTGTAGTACCCTTTAAAGTATGCATCTATCCACCCTTTTACTAAATACCCCAAATATCTGTTTACACATTATTACAGGCCAATGAATGAATTACATAAGTAGAAAATATAAAATCAAGAAGCTATTCTATAGGGAGCCTGCAATTAGGCCCAAGTTTCCCAAAGCCACCAATGGTCTCACAAACCTCAATTCCATAGACAAATTAGAGTCTAGGTGCATCAAAGTTCCCTAAGGGTCTCAAGGACCCCAGGCAATGCTTACACCTAGACTTAGCAAACAAGCATTGAACTAGTGCAATGTGGAAAGGCCAACCTCACTATGCCAGAGTTCAGAGGGCTCTCAAGAGGATCCCAAAGCAGTATACACACTAGAGGGGGCAGAACTTATTGAATAAGAGTAAAGTGGAAGTGCAGGACACAAGTTGAAATAGGTTTATTAAGGACTGGATCAGAAAGTCTATTTTTGAAAGCAATTAGTAAAGCAACAGAGATTGTTTGAAAAGAAGTTGGAGTAGTTAACAAAGCTCAAACACCTTAAGATAGGATCACACACAGCTAGTCTACAGAAATGAATTCAGTAGTCACACAGGGGTCAAGGGGTTTGGGACACATAGGCATTTGACTGCAAACACATAACCCAGTAAGGGTCCTAGGACTAGTTTGGACATGCTCAGAAATAGTTGACACTGGGATAATCACAAACCAGTCAGGAAGAACACAAACACATAGAGGGGGGGTAGGGATTTGGGGATTTATAAGTTGGTAAGTACACAGTAAGTAAAAGACAAGTGACAAGGCATGCTTTGAAACACACATAAGGGAATACATTAATCTAAAGGGAAGGGGAGACATAACATCATGCTGATAATGTAACTTAACTACAAGTTTCACAGTAGAACCACAAGTAGAAGCAGACTAGAAATAAGAAAAACTGAAACAACACTTGCACCACATCTGTAGTATCATTACCACTACTCACTTCCCGATTTATAACCAACACTTCGCGTCGCATAAGATTGAATGGAAAGGAGATAAAATGAAGGCATAAGCCTCAAAAGGATCAAATCGCACGATGGGGAAATCAAGAAGGAAAGTGCTCCTAAAAGCCATGTAGCCTCTCGAAAATAAGTACAAACATCTTCGTACAAATCTGCAAGACTCTACTAGACTCGCTCATGACTCGTGAGAGCTAAGGGAACCTAATGCTCTGATACCATGTTGTCACAACCCAAAATCCACTAAGGATCATGATAGCACCGGACACCTCGGTCAGGCAAGCCAACATTAAGTGATCAGTTAAACTCTCATTTTAATATTTTTGAAATCATTTCTTTTATACATTAGACATTAAATAAGGAACTCCATAGAATAAATAATGATGTCTTTACAAAATTTAACTGCTTAATAATCCCATAATCACCCCAGAACCCGGTGTCATGAGTGCATGAGCAATCACTAGAAAATCTAATGAAAATACAATAATTGTCTGAAATACAAATTTGTACAGAAAGTAAATATAATACACTGAAAGAGACTGTTGGTTGTGGGTCGCCTCGAGAGATGCAGCTCACCTAAGCCTCCGTATCATCCATGTTGCTACGCCCATTAGGCCACTAGAGGTACATGTGCCTGTGCAACAAAAATGCACTGCAATTGTAGCATGAGTACGAAAATAACACGTACCCAGTAAGTATCCCGCCTAACCTCGAAGAAGTTATGACGAGAGTTCGACTTCGACACTTACTAGTGGTCCAATAATATAAAATACAGTAAAAGAAGTGGGTAAGTATGAAATAGGGCAAATATATGAAATAAGCACGGATAAAACACATGGCACCATCCCCTTCTTTATAGTTTTACACAAGTCCTCGGCTAGCAAGTTCCCTCCGTAACCGGAACATATATGTATAAGTATAGTGGATTTCATTAAGGAAATTATCATAATTAAATCAGGGAAAAGTCCCTCAGATTCACTGGCTTCTAGCCCAATGTCATGCACGATTCCATGAGGATTATCTATATGAAATGTCGAGGCGTATGGCCCGATCCAACATAAAAGTAAATTGTGCACCGTCAGAGGGTCGAATGACGCGAACCATAAATGCATCTATTAACCTGCCAAGGCGATCGACCCGCTCCCATGAGAGTAGTAAAATGTAATACCCTGCTCGCGAATCATTCATATGACGCGGTCAAATATAATTTAAGGGACTTCCCCTGCTCACAAATCATACATGCGACGGGGTCAATTATAGATTTCTTAAGTTATTATGATATTTATCATTTTTTTCGAAAATACGTAGTTTAATGGAAACTTTTAAAACCTCAATTTCCTCAATTTAAATTTCTTTCAACACAATTATTGCGCAACCAAAATCTCGGTTCTTCTCAAAACAAAAAATAAACATAAATTAACAACAATATCAATCAAGGCATGATGTAAGCCTAAAACTATCCGGACACAGGCATAACTAGTAGCTACGTACGGACTCTCGTCACCTCGTGCATACGTAGCCCCCACAAATAGGAGGACATATTTGATTAATTCATCTATGGGGTTAATTCCCTCTTACAAGGTTAGAAAAGAGACTCACCTCGCTCCTAAGTTCCATAACCGGCATTCCACGCCCTTCCGAAGAGTCAAATTGATGCATAACGCTTCAAAACTAGCCAATAATTATGCAAACCCATTAATATATGCTCAATTACTCATTATAATCCAATTTATAACAATTTCTAACCCCACTCAAAAAGTCAATAAAAATCACCTTCGAGCCCACGTGCCCCGATTCTGAAATTTTTTGAAGATAAAGTTTACCCATAACCTCACGAACTCAAATATATAATTTACTCTCAATTTCATGTCCAAAATCGTGGTCAGCATCCAAGAATACCAATTTCTAGATTTTTCTTCAAAATCCCAAATTTCTACCAATTTCCATGTTAAAAACTATACATAATCAATGTATTTAACTCATAATAGGTGGGGATGACTTACCTTTCCATTGATAATGAGAAGCCCTTCTTGAAACCCTCCAAGAATCGCCCAAACCAAGAGAAAAATGAAGGAAAATGGGCCAAATCTCGTTTTTAAAAGAACACACTGCCTCCAGCCTTTCCACACCTGCGGTCACTTGGCCGCTTCTGCGATTCCAACGGTGTGGCCCCACTACCGCATTTGTGGTCCTTCACCAGGCCCTCACTCCGCTTCTCCTTCCGCATGTGCGGTCCTGCTTCTGCAACAAGATGACCGCATCTGCGGTCCCATCCTTCTCTATTCTCAACGCATCTATGCTCTTTTGGCCGCTTCTACGGCTCCGCACCTGCAGCCAAGACCTCACAGGCGCGGTTACACCAGATGAGAGCAGGCTTCAGCTCTTCCTCCCAACTCCAATTCGATCCATTAACCACCTGAAATCCACCCGAGTCCCCCGGTACCCCGTCTAATCACCAATTAGTCTCATAACATAACGCAGACATGCTCGAGGCCTCAAATCACATCAAACAATACTAAAACCATGAATCACACTCAATTTCAAACTTGATGAACTTTAGAACTTCGTTTAACTTCTTCATTCGATGTCGAAACTTATCAATCACATCCGATTGACCTCAAATTTTGCACACAAGTCATATTCGACATTACGGACGTACTCCAACTTTCGGAATAGGAATCCGACCCCGATATCAGAAAGTCCACTTCCGGTCAAACTTTTCAAAAACTTTCAAATTTCTAACTTTAGCAAAACAACTCCAAAATGACCTACGGATCTCTGAATCCACTTTCTATCGCGCTCCCAATACCAGAATCACCATACGGAGCTATTCCCAGACTTAGAATCCCAAACGGACATCGATAGCATTGAAATGCACTCCAGCCCAAATTTATTAAATTCTTCCAATAATATTAACTTCCACAATAGGCGTCGAAATGCTCCCGGGTCATCCAAAACCCGGTCCGGATATACGCCCAAGTCCAATATCATCATACCAACCTGTTGGAACCTTCATATCCTGATTCCGAGGTCGTTTACTCATAAATCAAACCTTACTCAATTCTTTCAACTTAAAGCTTCCGAAATGGGAATTTTCTTTCCAAATCAATTCCAAACTTACCGAAATTCAATTCCGACCACGTGTACAAGTCATAATACCTAAAGTGAAGCTGCTCATGGCCTCAAACTGTCAAACGACGCGCTAGAGCTCAAAACAACCGGCCGAGTTATTATAGCGTTCGCGAGCCACAACCCCCGTTTGCATAGAGTAACAACCCCTCTCCCCCAGGATCCCACAAAGCTTACATTCACGGAGTGACGGTCGCGTTCGCCAAGGGTAAGCCCCCTTCCATTTTGCATTCGCAACTAGTTCCTCACGTTCGCAAAGATTAAATCCGCTCTAGCCCTAATTTCCCCTTCGCGATCGCAAGAGTAGCTTCACAATCGCGAAGCACAAAACACCAGACATGAGCAGATAGCTGAAACCAGCAACTTCGTAAGTCCAAAATGGTTCGTAGACTATCTAAAACTCACCCGAGCCCCTCGGGCTCCAAACCAAACATGCGAACAAGAGTAATAACATCATACGAACTAGCTGGCATGATCAAAATACCAAAATAACACCTAGAACTACGAATCAGACATCAAAATATATAAGATTTTCAAAGAAACTTAAGAACTTTTGAATTCACAACCGAACGTCCGAATCACGTCAAATCAACTCCATTTTGCACCAAATTTTGCAGACAAGTCATAAATAGTAAAATGAACCTATACCAAGTTGTGGAATCGAAATCCGAACCCAGTAGCTATAAAGTCAACCTACGGTCCAACTTTAAAATTCTTTAAATCGTCAAATTACTAGTTTTCAATAAATCACATCCAATCAAGCTAGGGACTTCTAAATTCAATTCCGTGCATATGACCAAGTCCCAAATCACGATGCGGATTCACCGGGACTATCAAAATACAAATCCGGATCCGTTTACATAAAATATTGACTATAGTCAACTCGAATCATTTTAAGGCCAAAATTCACATTTTCTTCAATCCTTCACTGAAAGAATTTTCTGGAATGAGCCGCGGAATGCACACGCAAAATGAGGAATGCTAAATGAATCAAATCGAGGTTTCGGAACACAAAAATAAAGGCTAAAACTCAAAATGACCTATCGGGTCATCACAAAGATTCACCTCCATAAGAGGTAATATGATTGAGAGAATATATACTCAATATTTTATTTTAAATTTGCTCCTGAAGTAGTAAAAGAATTGAAATTTTCTCCTGAAGCAAGAAAATATTATGAAACAATGTCTGTTTATATTAAAACAAAATAATGAGTTATTCAAAGTTATTTTTGAAGCATATTGTCATTCCTTGGAGTGAATCAAGAAATACCACAACTCACCTCCTGATGAGGTATAATAACAAAGGATATAAATATTATTTTTGTTGTATAGAGATTATTGCTGGATGTACCTGTTGTACGTCAAACATCTTCGATAATTTTTCATTCTAAGGCAAAAGGATTCTTGTAGAATACTTTCTATTATAACCACGTTGATATATTATGGTTAGTTGTTATTAACTACCCCGAAGAAAATAACAACTCATGTATCTTTTCTTGAAGGATGTAATGACTATCTGTTGCCGCTTTGATATAAAATATTCAGATGTTAATGACATTTCTCCCTGAATGAGATGTTTGTCACAAAGTTGGTGGTAAAAATACTGAAATTCTTAATTATTTTATTGTTCATTTGGTTATGATTTTTTCTCATGATACCAGAAGTGTCTGAGCAATATTTTGATAGTACAAAATATATCAAAAACTCCTGAAGAGCTAATTATTTATCTAGAAAACATATGGCACTAGTAGTATCTGAATAATATTAGATTGTGGATAATAAATGAAGGCTCTCGAAGAGCTTATATACAAATACGTCATTCATAATATATGATTATAATCAAAATATATATTTTAGTAAACCAGCAGTTTACTAATACAAATGGCTATCATATTGAGACTACAAATGATTGGAAGATTGAAAATTTTCATGTTTCCATAATCATAAGGGGTAAAATATTATGTATGTGAGACGTTACCCATCTTATTCTTCAATTTGTACTACATTACAGTAAACCAGAAGTTTACTAATGCAACAACAGTCACAGTAAACCAGAAGTTTTACTAAGGAAAAAGTAGCAACTGTAAACCAAAAATTTACTGATAAAAAAGTAGCCACAGTAAACCAAAAGTTTACTAATGCAAAAGTTTATGCCATAGTAAATTAGAGGTTTACTGAACGATAACACATGCCATAATAAACTTGAAGTTTTAAGTGCAAATAAGTTATCAGCCGGTATAACCGATATTGCCATTCGATTTAAATATGATGAGATAATTGAGTATTATGATAAGCATATATTGAGCTAGAAGATTCTTCAAAAATTCTCTTGTGTTGCTTGTACTCATAATATATTGATTATACCAGCTAAGGTTGTGACTAAGTCTCTTGAATTCTAGAAGATATAAAAGGTAAATATGGGCTCATTCACCTATCATGTGAATCACTTATAGATGCATATATAAGATGGTTACATGTATGTTTATTGTCAACCTGCAGTTTGGCATTTGAAATTGCTTTTCTCAATTAAGAGCATAATTTTCAGACTATGTAATCAAGACAGTTCATATTGATAATGTTGGTTTACATTCCAGTTGGTTTAGCATTGAATACCTCCTATTAATGGCTAAACTATTACTTATGAGAATAAAGCTTCATGTGCTGGTCTAAGATTTTTTAAATTGCATACAGTAGCACTTGTATGCATCAAAATAACAAGACATGATATGTCCTCCCCTCACAATTCGTTTAGGATCAGAAACCAAATATTTTTATTATCTAATAACTTTTGATGTGTGGTATATGATTAATTTCTCTAGAACAGCACAAAGATAGTTTTCCCAAAGAAAATTGGGGATATATTTTAGTTCTTCTAACATTTGGGGGATGATATAAGCAGCTGGAAAATATGTTATAAGAATCAAATTATCATTAATATGATCCTCATTCAGAAGATAATTCAAGTCAAATACCAGAAGCATTTGTTGAATATCATATTTCAACTGCAAATTCTCTTACTAAAATTAAAGTCCCTGAAGGATAAAGTTTACTACACGAATGAAACATAGTAGACCGATCGTTTCCAAAGGTAACAATCCTTGAAAAGGATAGGAGCAAAATGATCAAAATAATCAAAATGAGGAGAAAATGAGCTCTGGAAGTGCCCACAACATAACATTTCACGAAACTCCAAAAGAAGTTTAGGTACCTGAAAATAAAGAAAGTGATGAGATCTCAACAAGTTATGTCGTTTGCGAACCGATACAAAATGATAGTCCGACAATATATTTGATACAATATAGTGCACAATATTGTAAAAGATTGGAAGGATCAGACCTGTAGTCGAGACACCTGAAGATGTCATACTATTTAAATGCAAGTCATAACCTATATAACTCATTTGATTAAATCAATATGAAGATCCTTAAAGGAATTAAAATGTCTGAAGCATATATTTGTCACAATCCCAATTCACGATCCCAACTTCTCTCCGTAGGATGTCATAACGGCACCTAGTCTCCAAGACTAGGTAAGCCTAACAAGCATGCAAAATAACTGAATTAATAATCTAAAAGCTCAAAACATCAGCAACTGTATAAGGTAAAAACCGCAACTCAAAGTATATACAACTCCCAAAATTCGGTAAGAAAGAAGTCAAGAGCTCTAGATACAATGTTGCACAATCTTATACATTTGTCTCTATCAAGAACATTAAGAAAACAAGGAAAAGATGGGATAGAAGGGGACTTCGAGGCTTGCGGACGCGGCCAGGTGTACCTTGAAGTCTCCGATAAGCAAGTCACTCCACACACTAACACCGAGGCTAATAAGATGTACCTGGATCTGCACAAAACATGTGCAGAAGTGTAGTATGATTACACCATAACAGTACCTAGTAAGTGCCAAGCCTAACCTCGGTAGAGTAATGACGAGGTCAAATCAGGGCCCTATTGGAGATAATAAGAACAAGGCAGAAGATATAATGAAATAATAAGAATGACAGGGAAGTGAAACAATAGAGAATTTACAGAAAGTAACAACATGAAATCAAGAAACAACAAGTAGAAAATGAAAGAATACATGTTAAGGGAACAACAAACAACAATACAGCAGATAGACAAAATCAACAGGGGCACTCCTGAGGTACCGCCTCGTAGTCCCAAATGTAAAATAACTCACAATCTTCCCTTATATCACCGTGGGAGCCTTTATATTTTGTTTTGAAAATTATTTTCCCGAAATAACATCCCTTGTTTTAGCCCACCTTATCACATTGCATGACTTCTAGTAGTTCCCCTACTAGCCACGAGTTTCAAGCCCACCTTATCTCATCGCGTGTGTTTCAACACACAGACCTTATATCATTGCATGCGTACCAATAATCACAACAGCATGGCAAAAACCTCGTGCAACAATAACAACCACACGGCAGAAACCTCGTGCAACAATAACAAATGCAGGGCAAAAACCTCGTGCAACAATAACCACAACACGACAAAAACCTCATGCAACAACCAAACAGTCACCTCAACAATAATCATGAAAAACCAAAACATAATAACCGAAACAATGATATTTCAAGAATAGCAATTGCAAGTAAAGAATCCCACAGTTAAATAATGAATACAGAATCAAGAAAGCAGGTAATTCAACTAAGCATATAGTACTAGTTGCAATTAAGAGATAAGACAAGTAGACATGTGAAATTAGGCTAAACATGATGACTAAACATGCTAAAGTAACTCAATTAAGGCATAAAAAGGAAACTACTTAGCTAAAATCGTATTTTCAACATCTAGCCTGTGTACACACTCGTCACCTTGCGTACACGGCCTTCATATACCACAAGTTATCACCACAATACCAAATCCTAAGGGGAATTCTCCCACACAAGGTTAGACAAGTCACTTACCTCAAACCACGCCAAATCAATCAATTAGAAGACCTTTCCCTCGATTTTCCAACTACGAACGGTCCGAATCTAGCCAAAATAATTTTATACTATAAATATAACTGTAGGAAACTAATTTAAATAATGAAATACTAATTTTTGCAAAGAATTGAAAAAATACCTCAAAAAGTCAATCCGAGCCCGTGTCTCGGAACCCGAGCAAAATTAATAAAACCGAACACCCATTAGATATCGAGTCCAACCCAACAAGAATTATCCAAATTCGGCCTCATTTCGCCTTTCAAAACCCAAAATTTTAGTCTAAGAACTTCTACACTTTTTCCCAATTTTTCACCCCAAATCCCTAATTACATGATGAAATCAATGATAGATTAGTGGAGCTTAACCAAAAACGAGTTAAGAATCCTTACCCCAACACTTCCTCTGAAAATCCCTCAAAATATCGCCTCAATCCGAGCTCTCAAAGTCTCGATGCGAAATAAGAGAATAAACCCTCGTTTTGATTTTTAAAATTCTGCCCAAGTGTTCCTCTTCACGATCGTGGAAAGTCCCTTGCGATCGGGAAGAACAAAATAAGCTGCCTAAGAAAATGGCCTACGCGAACGCGAGGATCAAGGTGCGGATGTGATGGTTAGCATACCTGACCTTACGCGAACGCGTTCCAACCCCTGCGATTGCGTAGGCTTAAAGCCTGACGCCCATCAGTCCACTCCACTATGCGATCGCATTGACCCAATCGCGTCCGTGATGACCTGAGCCTTACGAAGCTACGCAAACGCGAATGCACCACCGCGAATGTGAAGAACAATATTCCCTAGCTTCCACAACAACCCTTCGCGATCGCGATCGCATATAAGGAAACCAAACCCAGCAAAATCAGCAGTCTTCAAGTTCTGAAATGCACCGATCATGGTCCGAATCACACCCGAGGCCCCCGGGACCTCAACCAAATATACCAAAAAGTCGTAAAACATGATACGAACTTAGTCAAGACTTCAAATCACATCAAACAATATCAAAAACACGAATCACGTTCCAATTCAAGCCTAATGAACTTAGGGGTCGTTTGGTAGGATGCATTAGATAAAATAATGCATATATTAGCTTTGTGTATTAATAATATATTGTTTGGTACATATTTTGAACCTATGCATTAATTATGCAAGCATTAGTTATACAACCTATTTGGTATTATCCTATGCATAGCTGATGCATAGAAAACAATGGTATTAGCAATGCAATGAGTTTTAATGCATGCATTAGTTTAGTTAAACACAAAATTGTCCTTCAAAATATGTTTGATTAAAATATGCTAGTTAGTATATTAATGCAAGTTCAAAATAATCCAAATAGTGAGAACTAAAATTATATCCCTAGTAAATAAATAAATACTTAGCATATTTTCTTTTTTATAAATAAATATTTAATTTTATTTTACAATATAGGTAGACAAATCAAATACTTTTTTGTAAACTTTTTCATATAAAAATATTTCTCAACATATGTTTCTTTTAAAAAGTTAGAGTGTGAACTAGTTTTGAGGGCATTTTTGTAAACAAATAATTCTTTTAGAAATTGTGCAATGCTTTAATACATCAAACCAAACAATGGATAAGAAATATGTCAGTATAACTAATACCAGCATAACTAATGCAAGCATAATTAATACCAACATTACTAATACACCCTATTCAGCATTATTCTTATGCACCCTACCAAACGACCCCTTATAGACTTTTAACTTCTACATTCGATGCCGAAACCTATTAAATCAAGTCCGATTGACCTCAAATTTTGCACACAAGTCATAAATAACATTATGGACCTACTCCAACTTTCCGAATCAGAATCCGATACCGATATCAAATAGTTCATTCCCTGTCAAACTTTCCAAAATCTTCCAACTTTTCAACTTTCGCCAATTTACGCTGAAACGACCTACGGACCTCCAAATCAATATCCGGACACGCTCCTAAGACCAAACTAACCATACGGATCCATTCGAACTATAGAAACTCCATTCCGGAGTCGTCTTCATATAAGTAAAACTACGGTCAACTCCTAAGACTTAAACTTCTATTTTAAATTATGTGTCACATTCCACTCTAAAACTCTTCTGAACCTGACACCAGTCATCTCGACAAGTGACTTAACTATAAAATAAAATAGAGGGAGCAATAAATAGGGGATTGGGGATAATACTCTCAAAACGGCCAGCCGGGTCGTTACAATAATTCAAAGTCTTAAGAAATGTACTCGATCAGATTACAAAGGTCTTTTTACGGTTTAAATTAACAATCTGGGCGTATGTGGTATAATCGCCTCAGTGAATATTTGCTAAAAGATAGTTATATAAATGATGTTATTTGTCCATGTATTTTTAAAAGAAAATGGCATCAGAATTTGTTATACTTACTGTTTATGTTGATGACATAAATCTTGTTGGAACTCCAGAAGAGCTTCAAAAGACAATTGAATATTTTAAGAAAATTTGAAATGAAAGATCTTGGAAAGACAAAACTTTTTCTTGGTATGCAAATTGAACATTTAGCATAGGGGATCTTTATCCATCAATTTGTCTATACAGAAAGGGACTTTAAATGCTTTTACATGGACAAAGCGCACCCATTGAGTACACTAATGGTTGTTCGATCACTTGAAGTGAATAAGGATCCATTCCGACCTCCAGAAAAGGATGAAGAACTCATTGATCCTGAAATACTCCTATTTTAGTGCAATTGATGCACTTATGTATCTTGCTAATACTACATTACCTAATATATCATTTTCTGTTAATTTACTAGCAAGATATAACTCTTCTCCTACACGAAAATGTTGGAACAGGATTAGACATATATTGCGATATTTAAAGGGAACTATTGATATGAGTTTGTTTTATGCTAACAAAGGTGGTGCAAATCTTATTGGTTATGCAGATGCAGGTTATTTATCTGATCCCTAGAAAGCTCGATCTCAAACCGGGTACGTGTTTACATGTGGATGCACTGTTATATCATAGCACTTCACAAAGAAATCTATTGTTTCTACTTATTCAAATCATGTTGAGATAATAGCTATTCATGAAGCAAGTAGGGAATGCATATGGTTAAGATCAGTGATTCATTTTATTCAAAATATGGGTTAGAATATGATAAAAGGCCCACAATTTTATACGAAGATAATGTTGCATGCATAGCCCAATTAAATGGAGGATTCATAAAAGGAGATAAAACGAAACACATTTTACCAAAGTTATTCTTCACACATGATCTCCAAAAAGAATGGTACTATCAATGTGCAGTAAGTCCGTTCAAGTGACAATCCGACAGATTTATTCACTAAATCTTTACCAACTTCAACTTTTGAGAAGATAGTATACATGATTGGAATGGAGAGACTCAAATATTTGAAACAAGGTTTTCATCATGGGGAGTAAAATACGCGTTGTACTCTTTCTCCCTTACTAAGGTTTTTCCCACATCGTTTTCCTTATAAGGTTTTTAATGAGGCAACTAGCAATGTGTATTACTAAATATGTGTACTCTTTTTCCTTCACTAGAATTTTTTCCACAGTATTTTTCTTAGTAAGGTTACAATGAGGCACCTTATCTTTTTAATGAACATCCAAGGGGAGTGTTATATATATATATTATGGATGTTCATTTAGTACTCCGTTATGGATAAATATTACTCTCGATAGATATATATACATATATATACACATATATATATATATATATATATATATATATATATATATATATACATATATATACACATATATATATATATACATATATATATATATATATATATATATATATATATACACACACATATATATATATATATATATACACACACATATATATATATATATATATATATATATATATATATATATATCCATTTAGTACTCTGTTGTAAAAAGCTTCTTGAAGAAGCTTATCCATATTGGACTTCGCCGTAAATATGTATATTTATTTAGTACTCTTTTGAAAATAAGCCTCTTGAAGAAGCTTATCATTTCGGTACTCAGTTATGAATAAATATTACCCCGGTAGAAGATTATCTATAGTTGGTACAATAATAGATTACAAGAAGATTACACAGCAACTTGCAGTAGGAGCTTACAAGCAGCTTATACAACAACTTGCAATAGCAACTTATAAGCAGCTTACACAACAACTTGTAGTAGCAGCTTACGCAAACACTTTCACAATAGCTTTTTTTCTTCTATAAATAGAGGATATTTTAGTTTATTATGTATGTCAGTTTGAAGTTGAATAATATATCAATCTCTCTCTGTATTTGTTTTTGGTTTATTTACTTTACAGTTTTTCTTTTATAACATTTTTTTCCTTCTTTCAAATCTCACATTGTCCAAAAAAATCTTAATTGACTTAACCCCGTTTGGCCAAGCTGCAAAAATCAGCTTATTTTGAGAAGTGCTTTTTCTCAAAAATATTTTTCTCAAAAGTACTTTTGGTGTGAACCAATTTGTGTTTGGCTAATTAATTTGAAAAACACTTCTGAGCAACAATTAGTGTTTGTCCAAGCTTTAAAAAAATGTTTCTAAGTGTACTTTTATCAAAAGTATTTTTCAAAAAAGTACTATTAGAGAGAAGCTACTTTTTTCTGCTTCTCCAAAACCGCTTCTGCTTCTCCTCAAAAATACTTTTTTTGCTTTTCAAAAGCTTGACCAAACACCTTAATTTTAGAAAAAATTATTTTTGACCCAAAATAATGCTTTTGACTCAAAAGAAGCTTGGCCAAAACAGGCTATTAAACTCAAAAGGGTACAGTAGTCAATTCAATTGTGAATTCCACAACAATTGAATGTTGTACTACACATTTCCTAGAGGAAAAAAAAAAACAAAAAAAAAAACTACACATTTCCTAGAAAAAAGCTTATTACAGTAATAACCAGAAGAGGAAAAAGGGGGAAAAGAAAGGAAAGGAAAATAAAAGTACAGAAGAGAGTTTGACGTACTGAGAAGAGAAGAGAAGAGAAGAAAAGAGAGGAAATCCATATGATTCAACGCTGCTAAGGAGATTTGTTTGAGTCCTTAGAAATTGATCTCATTTTTTCCTTAAACCTCTCCTACTCTCTGTCTCTTCTCAATTCTCATATTTAGGACCCTAGTTTTCTCAGAAATTATCCACTTTTGAGGTGAATTGCCATTTCCATAATTCAGAAGAATTTCTGAGTTTTTGAAGTTCTAAAACCCCTTCAGGTGCGTTTAGTTTTGTTGATTAAATTGATTTGGGTTTCTCTGTTTCTTTTCAATCTTAAATCCGATATTGATTTTTCTCTTCCTACACGCCGGAAAACATGGATGTTGTTGATTTGATATTTTGCTATCATTGTTTTCCAGAAGAAGAGTTAGGTATGTATATACGCATATAGGTCTCTGTGTCTGTGTGTGTGTGTGTTTGTTTATACTGAAGCTTTCACAAAAAAATCTAACTTTTTGACTAATTCCATGTATCTGTTCAATCTAGATAGTAAGACAAAAGTTTTTTTGATTTCTGTAACCTGTTATTCGGATCAAAACGTGGGTTCAGTATAGCTATATATAGATATGAACAATTCAAAGCTAAAAAGAAAAAAAAAATACTGACTTCTTCATCAAATTTTGGTGTTGCTGTTTAATATTCGAAATCAGGTGCAAGGTTTTAATTGACTGGAGCTGGGCTAATCGGCAAAAAATGGGAGTACCAGCATTTTATAGGTGGTTGGCTGATCGATACCCGCTATCGATTGTGGACGTGGTAGAGGAAGAGCCTAAAGAGGACAGTCATGGGCTGTTTGTTCCAGTGGATATTTCAAAGCCGAACCCTAATGGCATGGAATTTGATAACATGTACTTGGACATGAATGGTATCATTCACCCTTGTTTTCATCCCGAGGGAAAGGTGAATGAGTGTTTTCTTTTGAAAGTGTTGTCCAATCAAATTACGTGGTATTTGGTATACTTAATTCGTATAAGCTCTTGCACAAAGCATGTGAGAATTTGTTTTTACTAGTTGCTAGGGAAATAGTTTATTTGCACTTATACGGCTTTCTATGTTAAAGGGATGTTTTATTTTCTGTGACTGTACACTTGACATGTTTTTTAGGGGAAACATGCATGCATCATGATATGTAGTTCACAATAGGTAATTTATTTAACTTAGTCATAGCTGCTAACTGAAGATGTTGATTGGCTGTGAAGCATGCATAGGAGGAGATTGACTTCCTCTGAGTTGGTCTAGCAGGAAAGTGAAGGAACCACTGTTTATATGGCAAGAGACAATATTTCTTGTGCAATTCAATCCATTGCTTCTTTCTTTAGAAAGATTTGCTTGATGCATGTACCTCCAAACTAATGCCGCATCTATTATAAAAAAATGTGAATCCCAAGTGCATCATAAAATAATATATTATTTGGACAGCTACCCTAGTCATGTCCTGTTTGTATGTTTATGTAGATCCATGTACAGTCTACTAAACCTGTCGTTGCAAGCACACTCTTCTTGTAATGTACTTCCCATAATTAATTAAGACCCTTTAATAGATTAAACTTTGGACCAGTATATTGGCAGTCCAGATTTAGTTTTTTATCCCCAGCCTAAATATGTATGGTTTAGGATAGGATAAATAGCAAAGCGGCCTTCTTGTTTCCTCTTTCCTTTTATAGGGCTTTCATTGTTATTTGAATATTATCTGCAAACACTGCTCAAATTCAAAGGGCCATACTTTAAGAATTTTCCTTATAATTGTAGGCTGTCATAATTCAACACTCTTTCATTCAGCACTCTTTCATTCTTTAAGTTGGAAATTATCCTTGTTGAAATTCTTTATATGTGCTTTTTTGATGAAGAATTCTTTATATGTGCTTTAAGAGTATGAATTATGTGCTTGGCATGAATGGAATGAATGGAAGGCTCAAGCTTTGCATGGTTAGTTCAATTTGAGAAAGAAAGAAAGAACTTTATTTGATAAATAAAATCAATGAAGCAGAATAGAACCAAGGTTGAAATGCTATCAGAAACGAAGAGACGCTAGGTGATTTTTAGCATTTACTAAGTATCTGTAGTGTCACCAGATAATTGTGCTGGTAGGAAGTAACATGTACCTTGCTGATCTGGATATTCATTGTATGTAGTTTGGCGATTCCATAATGGAAAATAATTGAAAGTGATGCTTTTTATTCAAATCGGCAACAAAACCCCAACTTTCTTATCCGAAATCCCTACATCATTATACCAAAAAAAATTGCTAGAGGCAATAACATGACTCTTTTTGCCCTCAGGCTTTGCTCTGATTACTGTTTACCAACTTCAGAGTAATAGTTATTTTTCATTTGCCAAAGGTAATTATCGAAGGAGGTCACAACCCACAAGAAGTTCAATAATGAGAGAGAAAGAAGGTAAGATCAGAGACGAGTGAATTTGGAGATAGAGAGAAAATCATTATGGAGAAATCAAAGATAACTTATGGATGGAGGTATAGAGAAACCCAGAGGGAGAAACAGATTGAGTGAAAAGTGAGCCACTGTATGGCTACTGCTGAATGGGGAAGGCAGGGAATGAGCGTTAGAATTGCTCACATCATATGTGCAAGAGGCAAACACTAACATGTTAAGGAATCAAAAATCTTGTATTGGTGGGGCCCTATCGTTCGGGCAACTCAGTGATCATGATCGGCTCCGTGCATACTTGAGATCTTGAGTCATTTACACCTCTAATGTGAATTTTGTAAAATATGGGTACTAAAGTTTTGTATCTTTTTTCAGAGAATATGATGAAAGTTTCATGCTTTTGCATTTATAGCTGGAAATTAGGATACTGCTGTATTTTGTAAATATTTGAGGCATACTGGGAGTCTTAGAATGAGGGAATGTGGACCTTAGTGAGGAGAGATGTCTTGCAGTTACGTTTTCAGCTGTTTGAGGAGCAAAAACTGGTACTACTATTTCTGTAGGCAAGACCAGATTGGCTAGGTACTTTGCAAATATTATTTTCTTTAATTTTATGCATGTAGCAGGGTGTTAGTGCACTGGGATGCCCTTTTTATCAAAGATAAGTTAATGTAGACAAGTCGACAAAGAAACCCAATTTTTTTGTTGGCGGACATTTGACCTTTCTCTGGTCAATGAAAAAGAAGGATTTTAGCTTGAGAAGGTTCTGGAATTTAAGTCCTGTAAAAAATTGGTTTGAGAATCAGATATGATTCCAGTCAACTGTGCACAATTACCAGATGGAAGATGGATGGTGTATTTGATAATATAACAGTACTGGTTATTTATAATGTCGCAGATGTTGTATAGATGGATGACTGGGGGTGTTGAGGTACTGTTCCCCCTACCCCCCCCCCCCCCTTCCTTTTTTTTTTTGGTACAGAGAAATTATTAAGTTATCGCTGTTAGAATGCTCTTGGTTTAGAGTTAGATGTATCAAATTATTTCCTTTTTGTTTCAAATAATTGCGTCAAACTGTACAATGATATTGGTTACTAAGTAAAATTATTACTGTTATTATATTATGATATTAAGCTTTATCAGTCACAACTGAGATGCATATTTACAGTTTAGATGTGATATAGTTACTGTTACATAACAAACAAAGACACAAAGATCTAATGAGGTACTAAATGACTGATTAGTGACTTGTGATGACCAACAACTGAAGCATTAGAGAACTTTGCAATTAATATAGGAGTAATATGAGATTTTGCTTCCATCTTAATTATAACATGCATAATTTGGAAGTCACTTGATGCAACTGTGTGATGTTAGGACCTTTAACCGCTACCTGTGCAGCTATGGGAGTTTGGGAGGTGGTGGGGTATGATGAACTCAAACCTATGAGATAGTACATTTGGATTCTGTAGTGATACTCATTAGCCGAGGATACTAAAATGGTCTAAATATGAAATGAACAATTAAATATAAGAGACTCGAGAGTTTTGTAATAAAAGAAGCGACGAGAGCCTCTTCTCATAGTAGTTAAATACATAGGAAGCAACCTTCCCAAAAACCTCTCTCTCAGTACTTTCTTGGCACTGAATTTGTTATTAATAATACCTTTTACTTATCAAAAAAGCTTCCCAAAAAAGACTCACTTAAGTAAGATACCAAAAAGGTAAAAGATAAAAAATTAAACTTCATTTTCTAGTTGCAAGATACAGAATATGGAGCTTCCAAAATCAAGACATCCTAAAATTTTTGTTTGAAGATTAATAAGCTGCTTCAGTGAACCTGGATTCAAGGATATGCTGCACACTGCTTGTACCTGATAAGAACCAATAATGTTTGCAGGGCAGATTGAGCAGCTTAAAGTTATTAATTATTGTGAAATCATACAGTGGGACTGGGACAAAAATTTGCTAGAATTGCAATAAAGACGAGACAGGATCTTAAACGAGAATCAGCAGCAAAGTTATAGTGAAACTTTTCCTGAAGTGCATAAAGATAGAGATAGGATGGAGGAATTTAAGACATTTACTTGGTCATTTGTACATGAGAGCCGTAAACCAATGACCATTCACAGATTGGCAGAGTTTCTGCATTGAGTTATTTATGTGGCATTTACCTAAAAAAGTAGTATTTAATGAATCTAATGAAGGATGTGTCTATATGATGATGAATCTTGTCATTTGATGCTTGAAATGGGCAAATTTAGGTCCACAATAGTGAAAGAATGCAAGATATCCAATCAATGTACTTTATAGATTGGTCATTACTACCTTGAAATATGGAGTTAGCTTAGCTACCTCAATAGACGTTCTGGTCCTAACTAGGATTCTGATAATTTGTTGCAATTACTTGGTATATCTCCCCGTTTCTCTAGTGTTTTTCCTATAGTTAGGTACTACCTTTATATCAGAGTTTTCTTCTCCACCTTGCAGCCTGCACCAGCAACTTACGATGACGTATTCAAATCAATTTTTGTCTACATTGACCATCTTTTCTCATTAGTCCGTCCAAGAAAACTCCTCTATATGGCTATTGGTAAGTTCTGGCTACTGATGTTGCATATCTTTTTACTTTCAATGTTTAAAGTCTTAACTTCACTATCTATTTCTTAGATGGAGTGGCTCCTAGAGCTAAGATGAACCAGCAGCGAACCAGGCGTTTTAGAGCCGCTAAAGATGCCGCTGAAGCTGTATAATTTTTCCTTTGTCTATGTGGTTTAACACGGTAGAATTATGCATCTCATTCAATTTTCTATGACAGGAAGCTGAAGAAAAAAGGTTGAGGGAAGAGTTTGAGATGGAGGCTGCTAGTTTATTGCCTACAGGAAAGCCTGAGACATCTGATTCAAATGTTATTACTCCTGGTACTCCATTTATGGCAGTACTAGCAGTAGCTCTTCAGTATTATATACAATCGAGGTTGAATAAAAATGCAGGCTGGCGGTTTACCAAGGTTGTTCCAGTATAATCTACTAAAGTCATCTTACTTTAGTACAATCTTTTAAGATTTAAGGATCCTTCTGTGGAGTAATCCTTTCTGGTTATTTTTTAATGCCATTCTGATTTTCAGGATACCCTTTCTCTCCTAACTTATTTATTCGGCTGCATTGGGTGATTATTTGAAGGTTATCCTTTCTGATGCTAATGTTCCTGGTGAGGGTGAACACAAAATTATGTCCTACATCCGCTTGCAACGTAACCTTCCTGGCTTCGACCCAAATACCCGTCATTGTCTTTATGGCCTAGTGAGTGAAAGAGTTACACTATTGTTTATTAACATCTTAAATTCTTTTAATCCTTTTTTTTGTTGATAAGAAATTTATATGTCCTTTACCTATCCGAAAAAAGGAAAAAGAAAGAAAGAAAGAAAGAAAGAAATTGATATGTTTTTGACAGAATATGTGTTGTTCAACCTTGCTATTTTCCTTTCAACAGTGTTCCTGGATTTCTGTTGCGTTTATCTTGATTATCTCATGTCTTAATTTCTTCATGATTATCCAATTTGCTTTGTTTAGGATGCAGATCTGATTATGTTGTCTCTTGCTACTCATGAAGTCCATTTTTCAATATTGAGGGAGGTCAGTAACTACTACTATCCAGTGGCTGTGTCATCAAATTAATTCGTTCTCTAAAACTAAAAGTCTGATCTTCTCTACAGGTGATTACATCACCAGGTCAGCAGGAGAAGTGTTTTGCCTGTGGTCAGGTTGGACATCTTGCAGCTGATTGTCGCGGTACAAACGGAAACCAAGGCGAAGATGGAAAGGGTGTGAATGAAACACCTATTCACAAGAAGAAATATCAGGTTCAAATTTGCTTCCTTTTCTTTTGAGTTCCAATTTCAAGTTTCGTTTATCATCTAATATTTTGGTCCATCTTGTTGTTGCCTCTTTGTCCCATTCGCAGTTTCTCAACATCTGGGTGTTGCGAGAGTATCTGCAATATGATTTGGAGATTTACAACCCTCCATTTCGGATAGACTTTGAAAGGGTGGTGGATGATTTTGTTTTTTTGTGTTTTTTTGTTGGAAACGATTTTCTTCCCCATATGCCAACACTGGAGATTCGAGAGGTATGCAGTTATCCTGATGTAGGCATTTTCATCTTGATTGTTATATCTCTGGTAATAATGAGCTTTTCTATATGGATATTCTACTCTGATGGTTAAACAATCTTGGGCATACCATAATTCTTTTTCAGTCCAATGGCATTGCAACTGCTATTCCTTCTCTCCAACTGTTATGCAGCTGCTGATCATTCTACTTATTCAGTTAATGATTTAATCCTGTATACTTTTGTAGGGTGCCATCAATCTGCTGATGTGCATCTATAGAAGAGAGTTTACAACAATGGGTGGTTATCTTACAGATGCGGGTGAGGTAATTTGCTTTTCAACAATGCAACACTTCAAATTTCTGACAAGGATTCAAGCTATATGTGGTATACTGCCGCATGCTTGAATAATATAGATGTTTTCATTGTTCCATCAGATGAAACTTTTATCTTGTTATATCTACATTTCTAATGCAGGTACTGACTGCTAGTTCGTTTATTTTGGGTAATTTGGTTAATTTTATTCTCTGATGGTCATGAGTATTATCCGCACTCCTTTGCAAAGCGTATATTGGTAATATGTTGTATCTTTGCAGTGTCAAATGTCCAAGGTTTACTGGCTAATGTAATGCCTGGGGAACAAGAAACTTAGGTTACTTTAGGGGCTATTAAGACTTCTAGAGACAATTAGACCTTTTTATATGCAAGTGCAGGTGGTTATGTTCAAATGTTAGACATTTGTATTTCCTGCTCTCCATCTCCTTTTTTTTGGGATAGATTGCTTTCCATCTCATTTTTACTGAGGTGGTTAAATGGAAAACAATTTGCTTTTCTATTTGATCATATTTCACACCGAGTTCATTGTGGTTCTGGAAGCTTGAGCTAAGTGTGCTAATGAGTCCTTTGAAATTGAACTTTAAGACTTGCATCTGTCGAAGATAATGTTTTTTAGTTGTCAAAATCAGGGACCTTCTAGGTGGCCATTTTTTTTTTGAAAAGGTAACATATTATGTATAAGTAAAAGACTACACAAAAACTGTGAAGTCACCCATAATTAAAAGGAGGCCTAATAAGAAAAGACACTCCTAAACCTTCTAGGTGGCATTATAGCAGTGTTGTGAAGAGTGTGAAGCGAGGAAAAGCGACAAAGGCCCTTTTCTCTTAAAGCGAGAAGCGAAGCACTCGCTTTTTTGAAGTAAAGCGGAATTTAAAAAATATATATCAAAATAAATGCTGCATAGACAGTGAAGAAAAAGAAAGGAGAATGACAATAAAATAAATACTGCATAGACAACTAAGAATAAATGATATGAAAAAAATGGGAGTAAGTATGCCAAAAAATGGCAGTATAACTGAAACGAAAGATGGCAGCATTTTGCCGCAATTTATCACTGAAACAGTGAAAGAAAATGAAGAAGAAGAAGACGAGAATGGCAAAAAGAACTGAAGGGGAAAAAAAATTTCGCCAGCATTTCGTTGCTATTTGGACACTGAAACAGTGAAAGAAAAATAAAAAGAAGAAGAAGAAGAAATCACATACCTGGGGCCAAACTTGATGATCTTGAAGTTAAAAAAGAGAGCCTTTCTAATTAATTAACGTTGGCAACCCAGTTTTAAAAAAGCGCTCGATTCTGTCGCTTTGTTCGCTTCTCGCATTTTTCAGGGGAAGCGATCGCTTTTGTGTACCTGATACGCTTCAGATCAGAGAAGCGCCAGATGCCTCGCTTTGCGTCGCTTCTCGCTTTAAGCGAGGAAGCGGTCGCTTT
The DNA here is from genome assembly GCF_000715075.1 of Nicotiana tabacum. NCBI lineage: Eukaryota > Viridiplantae > Streptophyta > Magnoliopsida > Solanales > Solanaceae > Nicotiana > Nicotiana tabacum. Next base: position 81,586,971 of record NC_134090.1, read on the forward strand.
TAACAACACTGCATTATAGTAATGTTTTATCTATTTTCACGCTCTATGCCTCTACCTGACTTGCCCGTTGCCACTTACTTTCCTCAAGCTTCATTTTACACACAATTGTATGTAAAACAACTTTATATTACAGGACAGTTCGGGTAACATATCCGATAGTCCTTATGTTTCATTTACTTCTAAATATTACCACTTTGATTCAAGGACTTTGCTTCATTTTGTGAGATGTAATTAGCTTGAATATTGAAGGCTAATATATATAAGGGTTTATTATGTAGTCATACGAGACACGACTAGCTTTGCAGTGTTGTTCTTTTTTTGCATTAGCTAGAGATACTGTTAGTTTCTCTGCATTGCCGGTTGTTATGTTTTGAGTGAATAATATGACCATTCATTTACAGGTGTTTTTGGATAGAGTAGAACATTTTATTCAGGCGGCAGCAGTTTATGAAGACCAAATCTTTCAAAAGAGAGCTAGGATAAAGCAGGTGGACTCTTTAATTCCTGCCTAAAAATCATAGCACAGACAATGATACACAGAAGATCCTATGAAGAAATTAGAATTTTTAAACATGTTTCTGGTTATCTAACCATGCTTATAGAGCTGTAAGATATTTATTTGTCAGGGATATCCAATATTCGTTTTCCTTTTTAGTTATGCGCCTCAGTAAGGGTGGTTTCTTATGTATCTGACTAGTCTAGGTTTTTTTTTCTTTCTGAAACTCGTAGTATAACCAATGTTTGGTCTTTAGTTTCGGTTGAAATGATGTTTTAGCAATGTGTTAGTTACTCATACGCCTTTCTTTCTTGCTGCCTGTTTCAGAAAATTCATACTTAAGTTTTCCGTCAATTTCACCAGACTTCTTGGCACCGCCTGAATTGCTTTGCCAATTTGTTACAAGTCACTGCACCTTCTTTTATGCTAAATCCTGGATGTAGTTACAATTGAACTAGTTACTCTACCAAGTTTCTGTGAAGCAGTAGTCTGTTTTGCTTTTTTGGCTCCAAAAGTTAAAGCCTTTGGTAGCAAGCATGCTTAATATTGAACATGATCTACGGCTTATTTGCTCATCATCTTCATTATTATTGTTACCATGACCATTGTTTTTGTTGGCGTTCTTGTTGTTTCACTATTGTTATTATAATATTTTATACTCTTTTGATTTTTTCCCCTTACTGCAGTCAATAGAAAATAATGAAAGAGCAAGAAATGAGGTTAATGCTCAGCCACAGCCTCCGGCGGAGGACAAGGTGCTTCATCTGTCTTAAATGTTACACTTCCTGATACAGGAGAGTCTATTCAACTGATCAAGCCGAAGTTCTGATTCTGCTTGATTTTGATTATCAGTACTTTGTCCCAAAATGAATAACCGAGTCCAGAGAATGAGCTTGAAACTGTCTAATCATGGGTTGAACATCAACTCAACGTTTTTCCAAAAGCGAAGATTACATAGGCTTATAGCTATGTTAAAGTACTATAGATCAGATTTTTGAAAACTTACCAATATTTAGGGAACATTCAACTGTAGAAGGAGTAGATCAAGTGTGATTTCAATACCTTAGTTAATGTCAAAAATTCATCAAGTAGTTGATAATATCTTTATTCATAGTATGGTTTGGGAGATGACTACCTTTTTATCCCTTATATTATTCGTTTTTTATTAGATTTGAACTTCTCTCAAAAACAATCTTTCTGTTGAAGGTCTACAAGTTTATTCGTTTAGATTATGAAATTGGAGAGCTATGGTCTTCCGTGCTTTACTTTGTGTTTTGTGGTTCCCAATAATTTCTTGTCTTTACTTTTGACCTATGTTGCTCGGACTCGGGTGCGGGTATTCGATACGGATGTGGATATAGAGGCCGGATTTTTCATCACATAAATTTTAGGATTCGGGGGTTATGGAATGGATCCAGAGTGCGGATAGGGGTGCTAGGATATGGCCAATAAATATATATTAGGTCTTTTGAGACAACTTCCTTTTATGATTTTAACAACTGCACTTCTACGGCATTAATATTGTTGAATAATGCCTTTACCTAACCAAAATTAAAAAAAATGTTGAATAGTATGTTTTATACTTGAGAAAAAAGGAAGAATATGATGAAAATCTTAAATTTGATAACAAACTTCTGAAGCAACAGAATGTACTGAAATAGAGAAGAGAAATAAACGAGGAAAGCAAAAAGTGTGCTAGATATAGTAACCGTATGGAATTCAGAAATCTTGCTTTAAATTACCACTCAATATGATTGGAGGCCCTCCAACTTTTGTTGCTTTTAATGTTTCAACCCATTGTAGGAGTTGTATGTTACTTGATTGTGAAGGTAAAACTAGATTTCCAAATACTGTGACGTGTTACTGTCAGAAAGACAGTTTGTTTGCACTGCTGCCTGCATATGTGGAAAAGGAAATTTGTTTGCACGGCTGCCTGCTTATTTAAAATAAATGTAAGTTGCGTCATGAATGTTATTTAAAGTCCATTACCTTTCAGGTGAAGTTAGGGGAGCCTGGATACAAGGAAAGGTACTATTCCGAGAAATTTGGTGTATCAACTGCAGAGGGTATTGATGAAGTCAGACAAGATGTAGTAAGTTCCATCATAGAATGTTGTTAAACTCTTGTTACCCTCTCATAATTTATTCATTATATCAAGTGGTTTACTTGCCTCTACATCTGGGTAGTACTCCCTCTGTTTCATTGTATTAAAATGGCGGTGTCTTGGTTAAGCACAGAGTTCAAGAAAGAAAGTGTACAAGATACATACCAAAAGTACCTTAAAACATACAGTTTTAAACATGCCATGATATTTCTATGGCGATAAGAGCATGACATTAAGGGTAAGATGGGAAGTATAAATATAAGAGCTCCAAATATAGAAATGTGTCATTCTATGAAATAGATTAAAAAGGAAAGAGCGTCATATAAAATGGAACATAGAGTATTGCTAAGTTTCATTGTGACATATGATCAGTAGAGTGCTGTTGGCTCTAAACTGAAAGACTGTAATAACATATCATCACCTCTGGCCCTTGCTATAAAGGCTGCAACAATCAGATGCTATTTCTAAATTCATGTTGAAACTATTTTGTGAATATTAAACTTTAGATAAGTGACATCTGGATTAAAACGTATTCTATGTTATGATGTGCCAGCAGCTTGGTGCTAGACAAGTAAAAGCTATGAAGCTTAGGACAAGGATAGCAACTTTAGTCTTTCCCAATTTTTGTGATGCACTTTCCTTTTTAGTATATCCCAAAAAGAATGATACCTCTCTATATTTAGAAGTAATTTAACTTTAAACTTCTCATTTTATCCTTAATGAGATGATTTATAGCCACACAAATAGCTATGGCTTGCTTTAGATCATAAGTTTCAAAAGTTTTTCTTTCTTTCTTAAACTCCGTGCCCAGTTAAGCAACATCGCATAAACTGGAAAGGCGGAGTATTTAGGAGCCACAATTCATCTTGCGGCTCGTTTTGTTCAAATGAAGAAGCAATATTATAATAGTAATATGCTCATCTGTTCTGATAAGTTGGTCGTTGTGTTCATTCTTTGTTTGAGTTATATTTCTTCTAGAAGTGAAGAACTAGGTGCCTTTTAGGTTGGAGTGTTATACAGTTCTACCTTTCCGGTCCCAGTTTCTTGACTGTGACGGGTTTGTAGTTTAGGAACAAAATGTTTGACAAATTATTAGGTTGATCTGGTAGACAAGTGGAGAGAACTAGGTGATTTTTTAAGTTGGAGTTACTCCTTTCGTCTCAAATGCTTTACCCAATATGATATGCATGGAGTTTAAGCGTGTTTGTCTGATTTTCATTTCTATATTTTTGTACACACACTTAAAAAGTTGATACTATTATTTGATTCAGTTGTTGTTCGTTCTGGTTACTGTCAACTGCTGTTGATCTTTGAAGCCATAAACTCTAATTCCTTTATCCGCGTCTGACGGATTGTATATGTTAATTACTCATATAAATGAAATTGTTTTCCTTATGATAAATAAATAAACAAAATTGAAATAAACAAGATACTTATGCTCATATTTATGCATAAACTAGATATAGCTTCAAAAGCCATCAAAACAACTTTAAGACATATTTGCCCTTACTCAATTCAAGAAAATAGGATACATTTGCCTTTCCTTCAAAAATATGAAGTATTTAGGTATCATCTGCATATAACAAGTGGTTATGATTGCACAAGTCTTGCTGTCATTTTGCACCTTGAAGCCACTATTCTAGCTCAACTTTAGTGCTCTCACCAACATTTATTCAATCTTCCCATCATCAAGATGAAATAGAGAGGCGACGGAGGATCTCTCTGTCGAAGTCAGGTTTATGAAGTAAAGAAACCTATTGGGCTCCCATTGAATAAAATGGAAAAATTAGGAGGTGGACATACAATATCTTGTCCAGGTGATCCATCTTTCATCGGGACCATGTTGTTGTATATGTTGAGTAAAAGATTCCGGTTTATATGATAATAGGCCTTATCCAGTGTCCAGCTTGCATAAAACTCTTGCCTTCCCTTCTCTCCCCCCATTTGGTATCTCATTTGCTATTAGGGGAACTTTTAAGTAGTTAGTCATGTATAGTGTCCCACATCGGGAAGTAGATACCTATTATTATATATTCACCGTATATAAATAGGTTGTACAACACTTTATATAGTCAATAAGATTTTTCTCCCGTGCATTCTCACATGGTATCAGAGCAACCGTGAGAAATTTATCGCTGTGAATAAATTCCAGCAACTCTGGGAAGAGAAAACAGTTAACCGGAAGCCCTTTTTCCACAAAAACAGGTTTGTCCGCAAGAACCATACTATCCGTTGGTGTTGTGCAAAAACCACCACTACCAGGAAGTAGATCAGAGCTCGGTGACCAATCCTGAGGAAAACCTCTTGAAGAAAATAACCCACGCGCCCTCATGCACCGCCGAAAGATTTTTTCCAGCGAAGTTCTGACGTCCACGCGCCAGCGCGTGAGGTTATTTCCGACCAGATTTTGGGAAAATTTCTTCAGAACAATCTCTTCTCTTCGCAAATCCGAGCCTACCCATCCAATTAAAATTAAATTCCGACCACTTTTATATTTTTACGGCGTGAACAATGAGTTTTCCAGCGAGAACAGTAATTCCCAGAAATTTTTTGCCTTTTCTGGCGCAATATTATAATGGAATTCGTATCAGAAAGCCTTTTAACGCATAATCCGTTGGATCCAATGCATTGAATCCAATCCAGATGGTTTCTTTACCGGATTATATTGAGTTCCTTCAGTACAAAGCATGTAAACAGACATCTTCAGGGATAGCTTCCTTTCAAACAGATAGTAGTGTGACTTGTGTTTCCCAATCTTCAACCTCTGAGTCTTAGGTCATTGATTTAGGTGCATGTGAACATATTTCTGGTAACAAATCTCTTTTCACTACTATTTCATGTACTCAATCTCTCCCAACAGTCATAATGGCCAGTGGGTTTTAAATCATGGCAACTGGAATAGGTCAAGCAAGTCCACTTCCTTTCTTACCTTTAGATTCAGTTCTTTATGTTATCGGTAGTCCTTTTAATCACATAGCCGATAGTCGCTTAGCGAAACCACTTAAATGCTTTGTTTTATTTCTTGATGACCTCGTTTTTATACAGGAACACATTAAAGGGCGGATCATTGGTACCAGGCGTGAATTAGATGGACTTTATTTACCTTATCCTTGCAAAATCACATGGACTCACATCTTGTCTTCTTTCAACTTGTCCTGTTACCGATTCACCAGATTTATTACATAAACGGTTGGGGCATCCCAGTTTGTCAAAACTTCAGAAAATGGTACCTGGTTTATCTTACTTGTCTACTCTAGAGTGTGAGTCATGTCAGCTCATAAGCATACCCGCTCCTATTTCCCTTGGAGTCTTGATAATCGAGCAGAGTCACCTTTAACTTTAGTCCATTCAGATGTTTGGGGTCCTAGTCGGGTCAGTTCTACCTTGAGATCCTGCTACTCTGTCAGTTTCATTGATGATTATTCCAGGTGCACTTGGATATTTTTGATGAAAAATCAATTTGAGGAGTTCTCTATTTTCCAGACGTTCCACGCTGAAATTCAAAATCAATTTGGGGTTTCTATCTGCACATTTCATAGTGATAATGCTCTAGAGTATTATCTTCCCCATTTCAGCAGTTTATGAACTCTCATGGGATTATTAATCAAACATCTTGTCCGTACACATCTCAACAAAATGGGCTAGCTGAATGAAAGAATGGACATCTTATTGAAATTGCTCATACCCTACTCATACAATCTCATGTTCCGTTGCGTTTTTGGGGGGATGCAGTTCTTACATCTTGCTATCTTATTAATTGTATGCCATCTTCAGTTGTCCAGAATCAAGTTCCATTTTCTGTCCTGTTTCCCCACTTACCTTTGTTCTCTCTTCCACCCCGTGTCTTTGGAAGCACCTGTTTTGTTCATAACCTTACTCCAAGAAAAGATAAGTTAGTTCCACGTGCTTTTAAGTGCATATTTCTAGGTTACTTGAGAACGCAAAAGGGGTATCGATGCTATTCTCCTGACCTCCAACAGTACCTTATGTCCACTGATGTTATCTTCTTTGAAACCTAATCATACTTCATAGGTCCAGGTAATCACTTGGATATTTCTGAGGTGCTACTAGTTTAACTTTTGGAGATTCAGTCACTATCTCCCATTCATCTTCCTCTACAACTCCAGCTTCAGCACCTACAGCTCCAGTTGCAGTTCCACCACTTATAGCTCCAGTTCCACCACCTAGTCCAGTTCAATCTTCTGCGGCTCCACCACTCTTGAGTTATCATCGTCGTCCACGTCCAACATCAGGCCCAAGTGATTCACGTCCTGCATCAGATTCTGCACCTACTGCGGACTTGTCTCCTCTTAGTCAACCAATTGCACTCAACAAAGGTGTACGATCCACACTTAATCCTAATCCCCATTATATCAGTTTAAGTTATCATCATCTGTCATCACCTCATTATGCTTTTATATCATCTTTGTCCACTGTTTCTATCCCTAAGTCTACAGGTGAGGCACTATATCATTCAGGATGGCGATAGGCTATGATTGACGAGATGTCTGCTTTACATGCGAGTGACACTTGCGAACTTGTTCCTCTTCCTTCTACTGTTGGTTGTCGTTGGGTTTATGAAGTCAAAGTCGGCCCGGATGGCCAGGTTGATCGGCTTAAGGCTCGTCTTGTTGCAAAAGAATACACTCAGATTTTTGGTCTTGATTATAGTGACACTTTCTCTCCCCCGTGGCTAAAGTAGCATCTGTTCGTCTCTTTTTGTCCATGGCTGTTGCACGTCATTGGCCTCTTTATCAGTTAGACATTAAGAATGCTTTTCTTCACAGTGATCTTGAAAAAGAAGTTTATATGGAGCAACCACCTGGTTTTGTTGCTCAGGGGGAGTCTAGTGGTCTTGTATGTCGATTGCGCATGTCAATATATGGTTTGAAACAGTCCCTTCGAGCTTGGTTTGGTAAGTTCAGCATAGTTATTCAGGAGTTCGACATGACTCGCAGTGAAGCTGATCACTATGTGTTCTATCGGCATTCTGCTCCTAATCTGTGTATTTATCTGGTAGTTTATGTTGATGATATTGTTATTACTGGCTCAGGATAGTATTACTAATCTGAGCAACATCTCTTTCAGCACTTCCAAACTAAGGATCAAGGTAGATTGAAGTATTTTCTAGGTATTGAGGCCGCTTAGTCTAGCTCAGGTATTGTTATTTCACAGCGGAAGTATGCCTTAGACATTTTTGAGGAGACTTGAATGATGGGCTGCAGACCTTTTGACACTCATATGGATCCGAATGCTAAGCTTCTGCCTAGACAGGGGAGCCTCTTAGAGATCCTACGAGATATAGGAGGTTGGTTGGCAAATTGAATTACCTTACAGTGACTAGAGTACTAGACCTGACATTTCTTTTCCGGTGAGTGTTTTAAGTCAGTTTATGGATTCTCCCTGTGATAGTCACTGGGATGCAGTTGTTCGCATTCTTCGGTGTATAAAGTTAGCTCCATGCAAAGGATTACTATTCGAGGATCGAGGCCATGGGCAGATTGTTGGGTACACAGATGCTGATGGAGCAGGATCATCTTCTGATAGACGTTCTATGTCTGGATATTGTGTAGGAGGTAATTTGGTCTCTTGGAAGAGCAAGAAACATAATGTAGTTGCTCGATCTAGCACCGAAGCCGAATATCGGCAATGGCTATGGAAACGTGTGAGCTAGTGTGGGTAAAACAGTTGCGCAAGGAGTAGGAAGTTCGGAGAAATCAGCAACTGGTGAGTGATAATCAAGCTGCTCTTCATATTACGTCAAATCCGGTTTATCGACTGTCACTTTGTCATAGAAAAGATACTCTCAGGAGATATTGTTACAAAGTTTGTGAAGTCGAATGATCAGTTAGCAGATATTTTCACTAAGTCTCTTACTGGTTCTCGTATTAGTTACATCTGTAACAAGCTCGGTACATATGATTTATATGCACCGGCTTGAGGGGAGTATTAAGTAGTTGGTCATATATAGCGTCCCACATCGGGAAGTAGATACCTATTATTATTTAATCACCCTATATAAATAGGGCGTTGTACAACACTTTAGATAATCAATAAGATTTTTCTCCCGTGCATCTTACAACAGGAACATCAGTAATCTGCTTCTTTTATGAATGCATGCAGTGACTTAGAATAAGGTTTTTCTCAACCTTCTTCCTTCTTTCTTTGAACAACTTAGACACAATCTTATATACACTTTCGACGAAGCTCATTGGACTGTCTCCTAGTGGACCTCTTTATTGGAAATGGTTGATATAGTTTTTAGTGCATCTGCTCTGATGATATCAGAATATCTTTGGTAGAATGCTGTTGTGTACCCATTTGGCACAGGTGCTTTTTTAGGTGAACAGACGGTGATATCATTCAGCCATTCACTACCTTCTTATTGTGAACAAGGTCTAAGAGGCCACACCTTTTTGTCACTTGTTTATTGGGAGACTGTCATCCACATATCTTGGCCTCCAATTCTCAGTCTCTATGAACGGAGAAGTGTAAAATCTCAAATTACAGAGTTGACAGCTCAGTCTTTAGCCTTCTTCCTATTGATCAATGCAGTTCTTCTTCTTCTTCTTCTTCTTCTTCTTCTTCTTCTTCTTCTTCTTCTTCTTCTTCTTCTTCTTCTTTTTCACATCAGCCATCCTCTGGGAGAAACTATGTTCCTATCTCCATATTTTAGCCACACCCCTCTTGATCTTTTTCTGAAAGATGTTTCCTCAGCTTTGGTTAAAGAAAAAAATCTCCTCAAATATACCAATTGATCCATGTTATCCAATTTCTTTTTGATCTGGCTTTCTCTTTCCTAATCTCCAGAAAACAGTTTCATTCATGTCCTCCATTAACTTGTGAAGGATAACTTGGATGTTAATAGGTCTACTCATCTGAAGAATGAGGGCCAAAAGAAACTGCAATAACTGCACGAACAGACCAATGTGGTTTGAGTAGAATTTGGAGGAAATGATTTCTTAAATGGTTTTTCATGTTATAGAAGTTTGGAATGTAATTTTGAGTAGGTTGTAGATAACTTCTACTTATATTCAGAGATTTGCATGATATTACCATATCTATGAAGACATGGGTGATTAGTTTCATTGCTTCGGCTGCGCTGTATGCCTGTAACTGCTTGCCTCTGGTGATTACAGTGCTAGTGGATAGTTTATAAATACTACCAAGTTCTGTTCCCAATATCAGAAACTGTAGTGAAACTGAAGTCCCATGCATCCATTTTATCACAGATACCATCATATGACAATCAATTCACATCTTGCACTGCTTTCCTAGATGCCTTAAATTATGGTATTGCATCGTGCTTAACCAAGGATGAAACTATGGGCATACGTGTCATTTCCCTCAACTTATAGAAAAACTTATCTGCTGCGTCAAGCTTCATTAATTAGAGTGAGTACATTATCTGCTGAAAAATCTCATATGGGAGAACAAGATGCTTATGATTGTAGGAAGTTCTTGTTTTTGAAGTATATTAGATCCTGGTATCTTTTGTGAGAGAAATAGCATGGCGACCTCAGCTTGCTTACGTCCTTTTCTTTTGTGCACCACTTAAGCTCTAATTGCACCGTTAGATAAAAGGTTCTCAATAGACTTACATGAGGGTGCATTATATTATATAGAAAATGCAGATTGAACTTGTTATAGTATGGGGTACATAAGTGCAAGAAGTTTCTCTTTCCTAGATTTGTATAATTTGGCACTCTCTCTTGTGCTGAGAGATTCCATTTTCCTCTTTGCGAAATCTGCGATTTTGGGAAATCTGTTTACATGTATTTGCTGTGCTTATTAACGGCCGACTAGGAGAGATGGGTCTGCAGGGGAAGATCTTTCTTTGAGGGGCAGGCCAACTTCCCTTTTGGCCTGCCTTTCTCTTGCAGTTAACATTATTTTGCATCCTATAGCTAGTAATATGATTGTAAAATTTAGTCTTATTCTCAACTTTTAGATGATAAATGTCAAAATTTCAGGTTCAGAAGTATGTGGAAGGATTATGTTGGGTTTGCCGGTATTACTACCAAGGTGTTTGCTCGTGGCAATGGTTTGTTGTTTTCCTGGATAAATGAATAGTATTTTTGCACTTCATATTTACACATTTCTTGTGAAGTTATTGCTTTATTGAATACTTTGTGGTAGAAAGATGGAGCTTCTTTCTTCATGCAGCATGCCACATATATAATATTGATTACTTTGCACTTATCCTTGTGGGGATGTTGTGTATGACTCCTATTGTAATAATTGAATTTTCTATTATTCAGATATTCATTCTTTTAACTTTTTATTTATTTTTTGATTGGAGATGAGGGGTTAGTGGTTGGAGTTGGGAGAATCTCTTCTTCCTACTTTTTTTACCCCTCATCAATTTTGTGTGTGTCACGCGTACAGTGGAACCTGCTTATTGATGTCTAATGCACTGATTAGAAGTTATCAGCTAGTCCCACTTTAACACTAGACACAGAGTTTAAAATTCTAGTTTCACTTAATGAATTATATTAGTGATAGTGGAAAAGATATTAAAGAAATGGTTGAAAGTTAGTTTGGTAGAGAAAACATCACCTCAAAGTTTAAAGTTTGTATAACTAAATGACTTTGAATTCTTGAAAATTGTGAAAGTTGTACAGAATAATTTGTTAGTGGCATGCTGTGAAATATTTTGGGATGTCTCAAAATGGAAAGTTGTCATATTAATTGGGACAGGGGAGGATCTTAGTTCTTCTAACATCTGTTCGTCCTTCCTAAATTCTTGGTGGCTCAAGTGGCAATGTGCACTTACAATTCACTTTTTTAATAGGTTTTACCCATATCATTATGCTCCATTTGCTTCTGACCTCAAAGGTCTGGCGGACTTGGAAATTACTTTCTTCCCAGGGGAACCATTTAAGCCCTTTGATCAGCTAATGGGTGTTCTGCCAGCTGCAAGGTTATCTTTAAGTTCTTCATACTCCATATTGAAAGATTTGGCAAAGGAAGCATCTTTTATCCAGAGCTGGTGATTCCTCTACATTAGTGGTTGTTTATGTTTCTCTTCCCCCCCCCCTACCTGTCCTGCAGTGCAAATGCTCTTCCTGAAAAGTACAGGATGCTAATGATGGATCCATCATCGCCAATTTCTGATTTTTACCCAACAGGTGTCATGTCAACATTTTACTGCAGTTCAGTTTACTATATATCTCTCCTTGTTCAGAAGTCAATCATTCACCATAAATTCTTTTGTGCCATCAGATTTTGAACTTGACATGAATGGAAAGCGTTTTGCATGGCAGGTATTTTTACTGCAATATTCGAATGTCTAGTGGTTTTCTGATATGATTTTAGTTGTTTACTTATCTGAAAGCTTGATATCTGTGGAGTAATTGTGATTTCCTCTGTAAAACAGGCTGTTGTAAAATTGCCGTTCATCGACGAGAAGAAGTTAGTTGCTGAAACTAAAAAGCTTGAAGACACGTTGTCGGTATGAAAGATAAGATTATTTTTAGACCGTTTACCATCTTGCCTCTTGTTGTTAATAGAATCTATTATGAAATGGTGAACTTGATTTCCTCAAATGTCAAAAGAGAGCACTTAACTACTACTTCTTTTACCATCTTCATGTTATGTTACATCCAATTTGACTGCTAATGCTGCTATCCTTGCTGTCAGTATCTTTGTCATGAGACACGTGCAGTTCTAGTAGGCTTGATTGGTGAATTGTTGCATTGGGACTTAGATTTTATTAGTTAGGAAATTACATCCCATTAAAGAAGTAGGCTACTGAGGTCATAGATGTGCTCGACTTTGCTCAGTTTGAGATGTCATTGAGTTTTAATAAATATATGGCTTTTCCTAGATTGTTTCTACCCTTGGTGGAAGGGGATGAGGATATTAAGTTGTCATTATTCCCTTCTACTCAGTTGTTGGCCTATTTCAGTTTTAGATCAGCTTGACCAATTTCAAGAGAGATCAGGCTAATTAAGCTTCAGTGTGCAGACAAAATTTAGAGATTTGGTTTCTGCACTATTTTGGATTTTGATACTTAATATCTCAATAATGTAGGAAGAATATTTCCTGTGGTCTCAAGAAAACTAGGAAAGCAGGTAGTGATGAAATATATTTTCTCGCCTTGCGGTCCAATAGATGGAAAATGAATCCTTCTTGTGAGGTGGGCAGAGTAGTTATTTCTTCATCTAATCTTTATGGAATTTTTTTGTAATGCATCAGAAAATCTTTGTCCCCGATATCTCTTGGCAACACATTTGACTACTAGAGCTATATACTTTGAGACTGAGTGGAATACCTGAAACAAGAGAGGATAAGTGGAGCAGTTTCTGTAGTTGGTAAGTTGGTTAGGATAATGCATTAGTAGGTATAAATATTGGAGAAACTCTGGAGCACTTTCTATAGTTGGTTAGGATGAAGTGTCAATAGATATATTTGGAGAACTTACTTTCAGTTTAAGTCATCCATTCTGTGTCTCCCACCATGTTCAATAGTGATTTTTTGGCAATTGAAATGGCACCTAACGGATCCATAATAATCGATAAGAAAATCACTGGCCACCCCAGCGGATCCATGGTTTATGTGGCGGTGCGCTGGTCATAATAGATCGACGTTCGTGTTGGAGCAAGAATTAGCAAGCAAGTTCTCCTTCTCTATTTTTCTAAAATGCGCCTACCTATCCTGGTATTTCTACTTATTTTTCTTTCAGTGACTTCATTTTGCAACATCTAACCAAGTTTGATAAAATTTCAAGGCATTAGTTTGTGAGGTTTGTTAATTGGAATCTGATCTGCTGCAATCTCCCTAGTGATAGACTAAGTTACATGAAAACTGACATCAGTAGCTTCATGTCAGACCTCAAGACATGAAATTTTTTAAATTTGAGGGACATAACTCGAACTAGACAAAACAATAAACATATACGTAAAAGGAAGAAAGTCGATAGCTGTGAAGTAAAAATTTTTTGTACTCTGCTAGATTGTAATTCCAATGCTAAAAGAAATAGGCTGAGCTTGTTTGAATGGAAAAAAGATTGACAAAGTACCCTAAAGAGTCCCAACCTCTAAAACAGAATGCTAAATGCCTATTGAAGTCTATAGTAAGTAATACGAATGATCCTTTTATTGGAATTCATGTACCTCATTGTACAGTGTCCAAGGGAGACAAATGAATGTCTCAAAAGGTGCATATATATATATATATATATATATATATATATATACATATATAATCTCAAAACAAAAAGTTAAAAAAGAAAGAGAAAAAGGACAACGATTCTTCATTGGATTCATGTTCCAGTCCTATTGATTGTCTCTTCTTGGATTACAGTATGACAGATATACACAGCGTTAGGTTTGGTGTATGTGATTCCTAGGTAGTAGAGGCAGCAGCGAGTGGTCTGGAAGAGGCTTTTAACAGGAGACATATTCTGATGGGGTTTCCATGTTGATGCCAACAGCCAAGTTGCTGCGCAATGTAGTCCCTTGCCATCTTTTGGTGGTCTCTCCAGTCTTCCTTGCTTAAGATATTATGTAGTGAGTTTCTTATTTCTGGGGAAAAGACACCTCCCATTTGGATAGAGATGATATACCTTTATAATGTCTTAGTCAACTATAGCATGTTAAATATCTGTATCAGTTTTACTAAAACTTGAAAAAAGTAATATTTAACTTGCTTCTTTCAGTTAAATATTATTATTTGTCAAGGAACTATCAACAATCTCGATCAGATGAAGCCATAATAGTTATGAAAAAAATATGAAATGTTAATTTGACTCTCAAGCTAAGTTGCCCGGTCTCTTTACTTTCGGTGCCGCACCCCTATCGACACGACATGTGTGTGGATCCGTACCGGATCTTATTAACTGATTTTGGGTACTTTGACCAAAACCGACGGAGAAATTCGAGACATATACAATGATTTTGAAATCGAAACAAAATCTATGGTGAAATTGAAGAAATGAACTTTTATCGTCAACATCAACAGAGAGAGCCGCTCGATAAAGGAAGTCAGCTTTGGGAAAGCATCGCACAACCTGCCCGTCTACTGCTAGTGCCGGGCGAGGGCGCCGCTATGCCCCTTAATGAATCGGGTGGTCCTTCGACCTTCATTTGATTCCACGGCTGGCGTAGAGCTAGAAACCCTAGCCTTCGGCTCCATACTGAAAAGGCCGGCCACGAAGGGACATCACGACTATCCTTTCTGGGAATACCAGGCTTTATATGATCCTGATCAGTGATCAGTATATTTTAATATTCTGAATCCTTATGTGCTTTTTTTTTTTATACTAGCGACGGCAGATCTGTTAGTATTCACCATTTTGCTACTATATAACAAGGACCAAGTTACATCAGACTCTTTCTATTTTGAAATGTTTCATGTCTTTATTGCTTGGTAAGTTTTATTGACTTCAAAAGTTTTTTTTTACTGCATACATTCTATTACTTATAGAAATAGTCATGCCAATCTTCTCGGTAAAGAAGAACTCGTTGAAAAGAGGCCTTTCAGTTAGTTCAAAGGCACTAGGGACGAGCCATTATTACATGCTTTCTGATGCTTTTGGAGTTCACTCATATCGAATTGACCAAAAGCTCATGACCTCTCTATTCCCGAGAAACTCGGTGATCTCGAAGTTTTTTGACGCCTGGTCAGAGTACGACTGGTTAGAGGGGCATATGGGTTTACGAAGGCTAAGCTAGGTTTGGGAATATCCAAAACAAATGAAAAGAGATCAGGGTCGATAGGTGGCAGTTGGCAAGGAACTTGATCCCCCCCCCCCCAAAAAAAAGGGGGAAGCCGCGGTCGAACTCTTATTCTGGAAATAAGTCGGGGCCCTTTTACCAAGTCTACTAGATAGAAGATGATAGAAGGCCAACTATGGTTGCCTTGCACAAGACGATGGCCTTTCACTTCGAGTTCCTTCCTTCGTAGTCAAATCTGATGATATGCTTCTTGAACCCTTCTAAGCAATTAGAAGAGAGAGGAATTGGACCTCCCTCAAATAGATGGATCTGGGATTGATTATGTCAATCCTTTTCCTTTTATCTCCTTTTCATATTCTCCTCTTGATCAATATTTTCTCCTTCTCGGAATATCTTGTACGTTTTTCACATGATGTTTCATAATTTAGACTTTTGTATAACTCTATTTTTGGATATTTTAATTATTTTTAGTCGAATCCCCACACCCATATCCGTACTTGGATTCGTACCCGCGAATCTCAAAATTTCGATCATGAAGGATTTGACCGCTAGATCCGCACCCGTAGAAGACACCCGCGCTCGAGTCCGAGCAACTTAGCGCTACAACAACAACAGCAGCAGACCCAGTGTAATCCCACAAGTGGAAAATATTCTGTATAAAGCGGAGGTGTATTTTTAGCGTCTGCTTCTTGTTCAATTGCATCCAGTTATCTAGTTTCCCCATGTGCCATTGAAATCATTACTTCAGAATAATGTGGGTTTCATCGTGGCTATCTCTGATCGTCTCAGTTAATTCACTGATGTAGTATTTATATTTTATGCACCTACCCTAAATAGCTGCTCAAAGCTGTGATGTTTGTAGTTTAACATGGACGTTCATTGTTCAGAAGTCTCCCCTTCCTTTGTGTTGTCCATA
Source organism: Nicotiana tabacum (assembly GCF_000715075.1). Lineage (NCBI taxonomy): Eukaryota > Viridiplantae > Streptophyta > Magnoliopsida > Solanales > Solanaceae > Nicotiana > Nicotiana tabacum. Next base: position 81,603,167 of record NC_134090.1, read on the forward strand.
AGCAAACAGTCATATCAAAGAGATCAAACATTCAGAGGATTTTTCATGGCAGATTAGAGTGCTCAGGAGTATCCATGTCCCTATTTCGCAGTGTTATCAAAGGCGAAAAGCGTAAAAAAGCTCTAAGGTCGGTTGGGGTTTTAAGCGCAAAGCACAAATAAAGTGGGGGCTTTAATGAAAAAAGACGCTACGGGAGCAAAAGTAAAAATATGTATATGTAGTCCAAGGCTAATAGTTATAAGCATGAATAACAAATATATGGACAAAGAAATTGAAAAAAATTTACGATAAAGTGAAAATCAATTGTTTAATGTCGCCTTTTCATGATTACACTCATTGGCAAGGAATAGTATGCCTTAGAGCCTTGATGCGATACTAAAGCGCCCACAATGCGAGGCAAAGCGCTCAACATGTTTTGAGCCTCGCTTCAGGGCTTAAGCGCGCCTTTGACAACACTGCTATTTCGTTGACTTGGAGCTTAACTGGAAAAAGATCCTGGAAGATGGGGTATTAAATAATTTATAATGCATATTAGAGTTGTTCTTGTCTCATTCTCAATTTTGTATTTTTGCAGGAAGAGGAGCAACTCAGGAACAGTGTAATGTTCGATTTGCTCTATGTTCATCATCACCATACTTTGGCTCCATATATCATTTCGTACTATCATCACAATAATAAGGTGCCCCCAGGGGAACAAAGGCCATGGCTAATTGATGCAAATCTGAGGTTGGTCATGTGGTCTACTGCTGTAAATTTTCAAGTTTCTTTTTTTTTTTGGTTGTTTTTTGCTGGTTCCTCAAGCATTCTTCTATTCCCTTTTTCACAGTGGTGGAATGAATGGATTCATTTGGTTATCTGAGCGGAATGGCCTGAGAGATAGGGTTTGTTCCCCACTCAATGGATTGGAAGATATTTCAAATAATAAGATTTTGTGAGTTCTGTTCTGGCAATTCCAGACCTCTAACCTTCTTTCAAATTGTGATTATGACATTCAAAATATTTCAACTGCTTGAGAAAGTACCTCTTCTTATCTTTTCTCTTGTGTGGCCAGAAATATTACCTTTCTGAATCCAGTACTTCATAAGCATATTCCGAAGCCTCCAGAAGGAGTATATATGCCCAAAAAGGTTTGTAAAGAATCTGTAATTTGCTTAGTTGCAGTTGTACATTTGGAGCATTCTGAAACAATAATACCTAAGTCATAAAATTTGCTTGACCATTATGTTCTTGAGCAGAGATAATCTAGCGGGAACATATATTGTAAATTTTCAGTTTCTTTTATGTGAATGCGCGTGGATTTAAATAAGTAGGTTCCAATTCTAGTCTTATTTAGTCAGCTATTATTTTGGTGGTTTTTCCTGCTGTCGATAGAATACTCCCAACCCACTTTTTTAACTTAAAAAAGGTGCCTATTCTTTTGAGCTTTTCCTGATCTAAGGGAGCTTGAATTTAATTAATTCTAATATTTATTCTGTAGTTTCTGCTGAGAGTTAATCTGCAGTTCATTTTTTCTTGTATTTTGAGGCACATGGCTTCGGTCTGCTACATTGCTTTTGCTGTTTGTGGTTTAGCGTCTGGTTGAGTGTGCTGCATTGCTGCTTTTAGGAAAATTGTGAGTGAAGCTATTGTAATTTGTACTGCAGATTTTGAGAGCTGTTGATATAAAACCTTTCCCTGTATTATGGCATGAAGATCATGGTACCCGGCGTCAGCTGGGCAAAGATAGGTAAAATCTCATCTCTTTTTGCCGTGTCTTGTGGTATTTGCGTGTCTTTTCTTTTCACAATCTTAAACCTGCAACAAGTGTTAACAGTAATCTTGTCTTTTGTGAGTGATGAGCTTGTGAATGTAATTTCTTTTTGCAAGTAATCAACTGATAATATGAATGTTTTCGGTCTTGTGTGTTATGCAGGGGTCCAGTACCTGGGGCTATAGCAGGGCCTTCTCTGGGAGAAGCAGCACATCGGTTGCTTAAGAACACATTGAATATCAAACCCGGTGGAACAAATTCTGGAGTGTTGGAGCAATCATATCCTCGAAATTTCCTCGGCAACCATGTTCTGAATAGACCAAGGCCAGCTGGACCGTCTGGCTATGAAGGTGGATTTTATGATCAAATGAGTTACAGGAATTTTTCTCCCAATCACCGCCCACGATTTCCAGGACCAGTTGGCCGCGCAAATGGTTTTTTTGAGGATCCTTCTTATTTATCTAGCAATTTTATGCCTCGTGGTGCATCTGGAAATCCCAGATATGCTCCATCCCCTTATGAGTTGCAAAGCCCTAGGCAAAATTTCAGGATGCAAGACAGGCATTCATATCAAGATCAGTATCATAGCATGAGGAATGAAATGTCTGTGTTGACAATTGAAAGTGGTTCAAGAACGAGGCCTTATTCAGCTGTGCCAAGGATGCCAAATTCAGGACAACTTTCTAACGTCCGCCCACCGCCATTCACACCAAGTGTGGGTCCACTTCCTTCACCCCCGCCGCAGTGGATTAATAAACCTGCAAGGGGAACTACATCAATGCACTTAAAGCATCAAGAGACTTTAAAAGGGCCGGGGTACGAGAAGCAAGTCAAGCAGGTTTACCAAATCAAAAGCCGACCAACTCAGAGTCCCCAAGAAACAGGAACACAACATTAATATTTGAATTGTTTTGAGCTTTGCTTTTCCCGTTGATAGTCAATCTCCGTAGACGTAGTGAAGGATATCCGGATCCGGATCCTACCATGAAGGATTCTTCTCGTATCTTTCTTTTACCATTATAGATGGATGGAGCCATTTTATGTTCAATTGTAGCAAATATGGTGGAGTTCGTTTCACAGTCCCCATGTATGATAGGCCAGTTTGAGCTCTGGCAAGTATGTTGTACCAAATGAAAGAGAAAATTTCAAGGAATAGTCTTTGTTGCCTTGTTCTTGTTGACTGAATTGGCAGAACAAATCCTGCAGAGTTATAGTAGGATACACATAATAAGCAAGATATGAATTTTTTTATTCCCAACCGGATGCCGGGTAAGTTTAGTTGGCTGTAACAGTGTTCTGTCTATATGTTTTTTTTTTCATATTTCAGCATCGAAAAAGAAATACCATTGCATGTGGTAACATGATTTGTGAATTTGGTTCCGTATGTACTTTTTGTGGTTATTGAATGTTGTGAATTACTACACTTAGCTTCTCGTTGAAATTAGATTGCTGCTGATTTTGCATGATCAATGTTAAGCTATTGTATAAAGTTAATCTTTCTGGAGCAAGGGAACTGAACAGTCTTCATAGTCCAACCAAAGCATGCACCTTCTGATCTTGGTCTCTCTAAAACACTATCCCTATTTTCTAAAAGCGAAGTTGTTTTTAGTGTTTGGTATGACAAAGGAAAATAGTTTCTACCAAAAGAGGAAAAATGACCTGGCTTATGGACACAAGTTATTTTCCTTTATAACTATACCTGCGTACCATCACTTGCTTAACATGACTTGTTCCATTCAATAATTATTACACTATTCAATCTTTAATGTCTAAAACCTCACAAAAACTTTATTCAATTTGCTGGTATTATTATTAATGTATAGTCTTAAAAAATACTCCCTCCGGTCCAAAATAAATGATTTTTTAGCCTTTTTCTTGTGGTCCAAAATAAGTGATTTTTCCAGATTTCAAGAATGAATTAATTATTTTTTTCCTACATTGTCCTTGGAGTAACTAGTGTTGGAATATGTGTTAGGAGTGTTTATGTGAGATAATAAAGGTTAATATGGTCAATTTCATTGCTAATTAATGCTAAAAGGTGGATTTCTTAATCTGTATGAAAACATCAAATAAATCACTTATTTTGGACCGGAGGGAGTAGTAGCTTTTACTCACCAATTTGTTTGTCGCTTTTTTGAAGAAAATACTTTTTAAGCAAACATTTTTTATTGAAAATATTTTTTTTTCATTCCAAATTGTGTTTCGAATAATTTTTCAAAATTCTACAAGTTCACTTCATTTTAGAAAATAGTTCAAGATTCTTATTTTTTTAAAGTGGAAGGGATGGAACCGTTCATCTCCGAACAATAGTGCAGTGGAAGGTTCTATTGACGGCTCGTCTAGCAAATTGGGAGCAATTAATATGATATGATTGTGCTAACCGCAAGTTCCCCTATTATATATATATACTTCTACTATTAACAAATGTAGCTCAAAGTAACAATATACACAAAAAGATAAGTAATAGAATAAGAGAAAAAAAGATAACTTTCTTATTTTATCAAGTGTTCAATTGTGTCCCATATCATATTTCATGTCTCTATTTATACTATTACATAGAATGCTACAAAATAATTGTCTTAAACATGAAATTAACAATTGAGATCATGGGGGAAGATCATGGGGAAGGGTTACGGGGGTGTGGGAGTTACAATCATAATAGTGATGAGTAGCGAGAGATTATTTACATCATGGTGAAAGTAATGGGAGTAGTGGACATCTACATTTACTAATAGTTTTATAACACTCTCCCGTGGATGTCTAAAAATAGATAATATGCCTCGTTAAAATCTTACTAAGAAAAAATTCCGTGGGAAAAAATCTCAGTGAAGGAAAAAGAGTATACATATCTATAATACGCTTTATTTGCTGCCTCGTTAAAAACCTTACCAGGAAAACTCAGTGGGACAAAACCTAGAAAGAAAAAAAGAGTACAATGCAAATCTTACTCCCCCTCATGAAAACATCACTTTATTTCTCGAAGATGGTGCATTCCAATCTTTTGTCTCAACTTCTCAAATGTTGAAATTGGTAATGCCTTAATAAACAGATCAACCAAATTTTCACATGAACGAATCTATTGAACATTAAACCATTTTGTTGATGATCATGCGTGAAAAAGAACTTTGGTGAAATGTACTTTGTTCTGTCTTCTTTGATGTATCCTCCTTTCAGTTGAGCAATGCAAGCAACATTGTATTCATATAGTGTAGTTGGATTATCTTTTAATAAGAAAACTACACATTTCCTGAATATGTTGAATTATTGATCTCAACTAAACACATTCCCGACTAGTTTCATGAATGACTATTATCTCAGCATGATTTGAAGATGTGACAGCTATTGTTTGTTTCATTGAACTCCATGATATAGATGTACCTTTATATGTAAATAAATAGCTTGTCTGAGATCGGGCTTTATGTGGATCAGACAAATAACCTGCATCGACATAACCAATCATTTCTGACTTGAATTCATTAGAATAAAGCAATCTCATATCTATAGTTCCCCGAAGAAATCTAAATATATGCTTAACACTAATCCAATGTTTTCTTGTTGAGGAAGAGCTGAATCTTGCTAATAAGCTTACTGCAAAAGCATATCTGGTTGGGTATTGTTGGCAAGATACATCAGTGCCCCAATTGTACTAAGATATAGAGTTTCATCACCAACAAGCTCTTCATCATTTTCTCGAGGACAAAATGGGTCTTTATTAATGTCAAGTGATCTCACAACCATCGGGATACTCAATGGATGTGCATAAAATCGCTTAAAAACCTATTTTGTGTATGTTTATTGATGGACAAAAATTTCATTTGTTACATGCTCAATTTATAGACCAAGACAAAATTTTATCTTACCAAGATCTTTCATTTCAAATTATTTTTTCAAACACTCTATATCCTTTGGAAGCTCTTTAGAAGTGCCAATGATATTCGAGCCACAACATACATAGTTATGATGACAAATTCAGATCCAGACCTCTTAATAAAGACATAAAGGCAAATAGGGTCATTTTGTACCTTTCCTTTAGCAAATACTCATTAAGGTGATTATACCACATCCTCTCTGATTGCTTCAATCCGTATAAGGATTTATGAAGCATTATTGAACAAGTTTCCCTTGAACTTTTATGTGCTTCAGGAGCTCTAAATCCTTCAGGAATTTTCATAAAAATTTCATTGTCCAATGAGTCATATAAGTAGGTTGTGACAATATCCATCAACCGCATATCAAGCTTTTCATGGACTGCCGAATTTATTAGATACCTGAAGGTAATTGCATCTACCACAAGAGAATATCTTCATATAATCAATTCCAAGCTTTTGCGGAAACCCTTATGCCACAAGTCGTGCTTTATATCTTACGAACGCAAAAACTCATTTGTACCCGACTGGCTTGACACCTTCAGGCATTCAGGCTATTAGTATGAAAACTTCACATTTTTTGAGTGAAGCCAATTCCGCTTGAGTTGAGTTTTTCTATTTTGGCCGATCATTTCTCTGTCTACATTCATCGACAGATTTTGGCTCAAGATTCTCAGCTTGTTGCATTACTTCAACTGCAAATATTATAGGCAAACAACAACAACAATATTATTTCGGTTCTACCTTTATCCTATAGAGACATAACTTATTGAGATATATTTATTTTCATCATTTTTAGGTACTTGAACCTCCGGTGGGGTCTTATCAATTATTATGTCTTTATGCTCTTCTTGAGAAATTGCCTTCACGTTATGATCAACTTGATCATTTGCTCCTTTTCTTTTTCGGGGATTTTTATCCTTGGAACCGATTAGTCTACCACGTTTAAGGCGTAGCCTAGACTCATTTGTATTACCATACTATCCAGCTGGGACATCAACTCGAATTGGAGCATTTACAACTGGAATATGCGATTTAGTAACCCGTGGAAGGTTAGTAAATGCATCTGGCAATTGATTTGCAATATTTTACATATAAATTATCTTTTGAACTTCTTGTTCACATTGATTTGTACGAGGATTCAAATAAGATAGCGATAATATATTTCAATCTATCTCTTTTTCAAGATATTTATTTTCTCCCCCTAATGTTAGGAAAGCTGATTCATCAAAATGACAATCAACAAATCTGGCTATAAATAAATCTTCTGTCATAGTCTTGTAATAACCCGAATGGTCGTTTTGAGTATCTACACTTCGCTTGGTAGTTTTAGGGCTTGAGTATCTCGGCATGATGTAATATGACTTGCGTAAATCGTCAGTGTTGGTTTTCAAGTTATCCAGAATCGATTTGGAAGAAGGAACTTCAAGATTTAAGCTCTAAGTTGGAAGAGTTGATCAAGTTTGACCTTATAGCATTGGACCTCGGAATGGAGTTTTGTCGGTTCCGTTAGCTCTATTGGATGATTTGAAATTAAGAGTGCATCCGGATTGTAATTTAGAGGTCCGTAGTCGAATTAGTTTTGAAATGGCGAAGTTGGATTTTTAGGAAGTTTGATCAGGAGTGGACTTTTTAATATCAGGGTCGGATTTAAATGTGAATCGTTTGCAAAATTTGAGGTCAATTGGACGTGATTTGTTAGGTTTCAGCATCAGTTGTAGAAGTTGAAGATTCAAAGTTCATTGATTTTGACTTGAGTTGCGATTCGTCGTTTCCAGGTTGTTATACGTAATTTGAAGCCTTAAATAGATTCATTTTTTCATATAGAACTTGTCTGCAAAATTTGGCGCCATTTGGAGTTGATTTGATATGGTTCGGACGCTTGGTTGCAATTTTTAGAAGTTCTTGAAGTTTACTTTGATCTTTATGCGTTTTGGCGTCCGATTTGTGCTTTTGGAGGTTATTTTGATGATTTGATCATGCAAGCGAGTTCGTGTTGTGTTTCTGGACCTGGGTGTATAGTTGGTTTGGAGCCTCAGGGCTCGGGTGAGTTTCAGATTTGATTCGGAATGATTTTCATGATTTTGAGTGCTGGTACAGTGTCATCGCATTTGCGATGTTTTTGTCGCAATTGCGAAGTAGCCTCGCATTTGCGAAGCTGGGCTGCTCAAAAGGGACTTGCATTTGCGAAGAACTTTCCGCTTTTGCAAATCCTATTGAGTTCGCATTTGCGAACACAGTAAGGCATTTGTGATAAAAGGCCTAAGCTGAGTTAGTTCACTTTTGCGACCAACTGGTCGCTTTTGCGAAGGATCAGTGTTCGCATTTGTGACCTTTTTGGTAGCATTTGCGAGGGCGATAGAGAGTTTCAAAACTTTGCTTTTGCGATGAGTTGTTCGCATTTGCGAACCCTATGTCGCAAATGCGACATTTGCAGCCTGCATATAGCTGAGAATTCCGAGACTTAACTTTATTTTGTTATATTTTAAACCCTAGCTTCGATGGGAGGTGATTTTGTGAAGGGATTTTCAAACCAAATCATTGGGTAAGTACCTCTGATCAATTATCAATTATATTTCATGATTATACATAAAATTTAACATCAAATTCATGAAAATCTAGGGAAATATTTGGGGATTTTGTCAAAACTTTGAAAAATTTAAATTTGGGATTTGAGAGTTGAATAGGACTCAAATTTGGATACAAACTACGTATCTGGAATCGTAAGGCTATGGGTAGTCAAGACCTACCCTTGGACCTGGGTTTTGACCGAGCGGGCCTAGGGGTTGACTTTTGTTGACTGTTAGAAGTTGTATAAAAATCATAGCTTTATTAATTGAAATTGTTTTCTCTTGCATTGTGTGATGTATTTAAGTCGTCTTTGGCTAGATTGAGCCAAGTGGAGGTGAATTTGTAAAGGAGAAAGCTAAATTGAGTATTGAGTTAGTCGAATTGAGGTAAGTGTCTTGCATAACTTTGTTGAGAGAATTTTTCCAATTATTTTACATTGTTTGCTACATGCGAGGGTGATACAAATATGAGGTGACGATCATATATGCATGTGCTAGGGTTAATCATGCTTGGGGGTAGATTATGTTATAATTGTGTCTTGTAGAACTACGTGACCTTCCCGCTTCCTGTCTTACCTGACTCCTAAATCACTAAAATATGGAATTGAATGTTAGGAACTAAACTGTAGTTATTTATAAATTGATTAAAATTGGACGGAATTCTGAGAAACATTGATGTGTCAAATTTGAACATCATTATGCTTAATCATTACTACATTACTTCGGCCGGTATTCATGAGATGCTAAATTCTATGTTCGTGCTGTAGATCATTCTTGAGATTTGTTGAAATACTTGAATAATAAAGCCTTTGAGGGTTTATTGAACTATTGTTGGCTTGAAAGTCGTGATTGGGGTTTCATTTGGAATACTTATTTAAGCACTCTCCTTGACGTTCGTTTAAACACTCTCCTTGATGTTATTTATGCTTCTAACCTTGCTTGTTAATGATATACATGTGCTTGGTAAGGAAGAGTGTAAAGCATGAAGGGTGATGCCGTGCCATTTCATATATATTATCATGTGCGGGAGAGTGTAAAGCACGAAGGGTGATGCCGTGCCATTGTATATATATTATCATGTGAGGGAGGGTGATGTCGTGCCATGTTATGTGAGTGTAAAGTACGAAGGCTGATGCCGTTCCATATCATTGAGAGTAAAAGCACGGAGGGTGATGCCTTGCCATGTTATGAGAATGTAAAGGACGAAAGGTGATTCCGTGCCATTTCATTTATATTGTTATGCTTTTATATTATCGTGAGATCATGGCACTATGGGTACTTCTGTGCAGGCGAGGATGAGGGGCATGCATTATGTTGTGATGTCTATTTCCCGTGTCTACGCTCATGTCTTTACCTTGAGTTCTTATTGTCGTAATTATAGATATGATGTGACTTGTTGCTATTGTTCTGTCATTGATCTCTATCTCAATTGTTGTTGTGTTGCTCATACCTTCTACTTGCTTAACTTGCAAATACCATGCCTATTTCCTACTTTATAATTACACTCATGTCGTATCTATTCTGTTGCACTTTAGTACAAGCCTTCTACCATGCTAGTCATTCATGCCTCTAATTGTTAACTTGTAAAGATCATGTGTTCCTTTCTTATTTGTTATGCTTGAATCTCGGCTTCCACCATACTAGTTCATTGAAGGGGATATTCTGTGTCTCCTAATTGCTATCATTACTTATATGCCCTCTGCCTAGTCTATTTCTGTTGCCCACATGTATATCCTCGTTCATTATTTCCACTTGCATATTTCCTACTTTGTAATTCCTTTTATCGATGTTTCTATCATCCAGTTGGTACTATTATACGTATATTGGGTGAGGATGAGATAAAAGCATGAAAGGTGTTGCCGTATAATTGACTTGATATCTAAGTACATTCCTATGCTGTGAAAGTTATGGAATGACTATCATGGTGTATTAGTTTTCGTTCTAAGGGAAAGATTGGTCGAGGTATTAGAAGTAGCTAAATTGTGATCTCTGTTAGCACTCAGTTATTGTTTTGTATATTCGTTTCATGTGTTCCTTTCTATTGTATCGTAGTATAGTTCTATTGCTTGTTTTCTGTCCTAGTTTATCAGTGAGTATCTTTTAACTAAAAAGCTTCGTCACTACTTCGACGAGGTTAGACAAGATACGTACTGAGTACATGGGGTCGGTTGTACTTATACTACACTTCTGCACCTTGCATGCAGGTTTTTGGAGCGGAGCTGCTGGTGATGTCGGGAGTTGACTCTGAAGATGTCCCTGCATTCCGGATATAGTTGCCACTTGCCCTTGTTAGCTTTAGATTTTGCTAATATGTTTACGTATTTTTCAAATATATAGTGTAATTATTTGTATAAGCTTTGCAAATTCCAAGTCTTAGAAGCTCATGATTCGTACTACCGGTTCTTGGGTTAATTTGCAAATGTTCAAATAATTCTTCTCTATTTTACCTATAATCTCATTTGGATTGTATTAACTATTGGTTGGATTACCTAGCGGATCGAGTCAGGTGCCATCATGACTAGTGATTTTTGGGTCGTGACAAGTTAGTATTAGAGCTATAGGTTCATAGGTTTACGAGTCATGAGCAAGTGTCTAGTAGAGTATTGCGGATCGCTATGCTGACTTCCACACCTATCTTCGAGAATCTACAAGGCATTTAGGATAAAATTCCCGCCTTTCTTTCCCTGTCATGTGGCATTGATTCAGCTTAGAGCGTAACTCTTTGAATTCCTTCCACGCATTCGTATGCGCATGTGAGCGCCTCGGTATTGGTTGTGCATCAGCGACTTATGATTCCATGGATGAGGTGCGAGATGTGATTTCTTTATGCTGATGATGAGTCAATCTGGAGGACTTGAGGCCGAGTTTTGATTGTAGCTTGAGCACGAGAATTTCAGTTGTGTGTGCATGTGCTTTTGGACTTATATGTCCGGTAGTGTCCCTATGAGTGAAATTTATGGTCAGCGAGTGTTTGGATGACTAAATGATAAGTAGGATGTGACTGCGGGCTATGTTAAGATGATTTGAATGTGAAGAGATGAGTTTGCTTGAGGTGTAAAAAAGACTAATGAGTGCTTGATTTCTGTCTTCATGTGACGTGTAGTCTCGAGTTATAAGTGTTTTGAAAGGTTTTTCATGTTGTTTAATTGTGAGACAAATTTGATTCTCATGTCTCATTGATGAGTTCAGACTCATGAAGATTAAGTGATGGTATAGTAGTTGTGGCTAGAATATAAGATTTACATTGGATGGTGTCGAGACTCACGATATTTCTATATTGTTGTGGATTATGCATTTTAGTATTAGGAAGGTGGAGGAAACGACTTTAGATTCATAGAAGGTCTCTTCACAGTGAGTGTCTCGGTTGTGGTACTTTGGGGTGCTAAGAGGGACTGTATCAGCTTATAGGCCTTAGGGCAGTGAGGTTTTTATGTTAGAATCTCTTACAGAGAACTTTGGGGTAAGGATCATGGTGTTCTCGCAAGGAGGGGTATCAACATGAAGGTAATTTGGAAGGAACTCAGAGAAAATATGGCAGTTTGATAGTAAATTGGATCAACATGATAATGGTATGATCGGTTCTTTGGGTACTTATGATGTGGTGTCTCCACAAGTGTTTCGTGGCAATGCTCATGGGTTTTAGGCAACTGCGTGGCTTGGTTGAGTTAGAGGGATTCAGTTCTGATAGCTTGGTTATGTGCAAATAGATTCCAAGGAGTTCTCAATGATTTCTATCATGGTTCGAGGTGTATATTTCCTACTGGTGTAGGGAACCTACCGCATATTGGGATTTCCTCCTAGATGAGATCAAATAGAAGGCTTCTGACTGATCAGTATCGAGTTTTGCATGTGCAAGGTCACAGTTCAGTTTTGAAGGGAAGGTCATGAATTCTTAGACAACACAGACGGTTTCAGATGTCTAGATGAGTGCTATTACTACTTGGTATTACCTGAGAAGGGTGTGCATTTCAGAAGGCGCATTGTGTTTTGACATCATTTATATTGCGGTGCTCGCCTAGTTGGTCGACTGCTGAGATTTGGATTTTGTTATGTGGCATGAAAGAATTATAAAAGTATTCCTCGTGGGATGATCGTATGCGAGAGATGTGTTAGACATTTCCGCGGTGGAGTTGGGATCAGGTAGGCTGATTCGTGTGTTCTATGGACTTGAAGACTGGGAATTCTCAAAAGCAGATTGTTTCGTGGTTGTGGACTGTGAATATGGCCAAGACTAGCTAGATGACAGTATGTGTTATGGTTATGTCGTTGTGGACTTTTTGAGGGCTATTTGTCCATTGGGGGATGGCCGGAGTTGATTTGGGGAGGGCGGCGGGGGGGGGGGGGTGGCATTAGTAGGCCCAATAAGTATGTGTATTTTATATTGGATCGAACTTGCTTGCTCATGCGCGGTTGTTACCACAGGTATATTATCGGGCAAAATAGATGTTATTCACGCCTTGGTCTATGCTATGTGTTCCTCTCTATAATATGACAGTTTGTGAGGGTTACATGGATCTTTGCACGCATATTGTGATTCAGTTTAGGCCTCATGGCGCTATGGGCGAGATAGCCTTCATGATGTTGATTTGCTTATTGCACCATAGTTGTGCTTGTCCTTCTCAGTATTGTTTGTTCCTAATAATTTTCCTACAATTATATTTTAGGAACTCTATTGTGCTTGATATTGACGCACATGTGATCAATGCGTTTGAGTATTATGGCTCGATGGGTACCCTATGTGGATTGATATGATGGGATCGGGTTGCACGCCGCAATGGTACTGTGATGACATATAACTCTTGATGCTTACTTCGTGTATTTCTGATTTCACCTTGTTGAAAATAGTTCATAGGATTCCCCTCCTGCTTAACTTGTTTAGTAGTCTTCTTATTTGAATCTCTTACTGTTATATGTCATGTCTAAATTATTACTTGTTGGTGTACGGAACTGGGTTATGTGGGGTTCCATATGATTATTGTTGATACTTTTTGGTGGGGTTGCTTGTGTTGACTAAGATGAGGTTTCTAGACCTGAGATTCGTACTATTGTATTAGAGTGAGGAAGGTTTGGAAGAATGATACTATATTTTGCTGAGGATTTGGGCAATGGCCCTGGTCGGACGAGTGAGTTTCTTGGCTTATTGATCAGATGAGGGGTTAAGAGGTTATGCGTGTTTCTTTCATCATCGACAAGGTATGAAGGTTTTGAATGAGGTTCTAATCGATATGAGGTTTGCTACCGACACCAGATTTGTTTTTTGGGCAGTAATAGTGGTCAGCAGTTCCTGTTCTGAATGCCAGAGTGATGTGGTATATCATGTGATTATATCTTGTGTTATGGATATGACTTAATACATCTTGTTTAGATTTTATACAATGTGTAGATGTGAGATTTAGGTCATGTGATGAAATCTCGATGATTGAGATTGGTTTGTAAGGTTTAAGGACAATATTGTATTAAGGATCTCTAGTTATGTTGTGCTGGCGGGCTTAAGTGGAACATGGTGACATGGATCACCCTTGGGTATGTGCATAGTAAGGTTACACCGTGATTTTATAGCTTTGAAATGACTCCTGGCACGTTCGAGGACGAACTCATCTTTAAGTGGTGGAGGATGTAACACCCCGACTGGTCATTTGAGTATCTGCACTTCGTTCAGTATTTTGAGGGCTCGAGTCTCTGCATGATGTATTATGACTTACTTAAATCGCCGGTGTTGGTTTTCAAGTTATCCAGAATAGATTTGGAAGAAGGAACTTCAAGATTTAAGCTCTAAGTTGGAAGAGTTGACCAAGTTTGACTTTTTAGCATTGGACCTCGGAATAGAGTTTCGTCAATTTCGTTAGCTCTATTGGGTGATTTTGGACTAAGAGCGCATTCGGATTGTAATTTGGAGGTCCGTAGTCGAATTAGTCTTGAAATGGCGAAAGTTGGATTTTTAGTAAGTTTGATCGGGAGTGGACTTTTTGATATCGGGGTCGGACTTTGATTCCAAAAGTTGGAGTAGGTCCATAATATTAGATGTGACTTGTATAAAAAATTTGAGGTCAATTGGACGTGATTTGTTAGGTTTCGGCATTGGTTGTAGAAGTTGAAGATTAAAAGTTCATTGATTTTGACTTGAGTTGCGATTCGTCGTTTTGAGGTTGTTATGTGTGATTTGAAGCCTTAAATAGATTCATTTTTTCATATAGAACTTGTCTGCAAAATTTGGCGCCATTTGGAGTTGATTTGATATGGTTCGGACGCTTAGTTGCAATTTTTAGAAGTTCTTGAAGTTTACTTTGATCTTTATGTGTTTTGGCGTCCGATTTGTGCTTTTGGAGGTTATTTGATGATTTGATCGCGCGAGCGAGTTCGTGTTGTGTTCCTGGACCTCGGTGTATAGTTGGTTTGGAGCCTCGGGGGGCTCGAGTGTGTTTCGGATTGGATTCAGAATGATTTTCATTATTTTGGGTGCTGGTACTGGTGTCATCGCATTTGCGATATTTTTGTTGCAAATGCGACTATCACAATTGCGAAGCAACATCGCATTTGCGAAGTTGGGATGCTTGGAGGGGACTCCCATTTACGAAGAACTTGCCGCTTTTGCGAAGCCCGTTGAGTTTGCATTTGCGGACTCTGTATCGTATTTGCGATAAAGGCCTAGGCTGAGTTAGTTCGCTTTTGTGACCAACTTGTCGCTTTGTGTAGGACCAGTGTTCGCATTTCCGACCTTTTTGGTCGCATTTGCGAAGGCAGCAGAGACTTTCAAAACTTCACTTTTGCGATGAGTTGTTCGCATTTGCGAACCCCATGTCGCAAATGCGACATCTACAACCTCCATATAGCCGAGAATTCCGAGACTTAGCTTCATTTTCTTATTTGAACCCTAGCTTCGATGAGAGGCAATTTTGTGAAGGGACTTTCATATCAAATCATTGGGTAAGTACCTCTAATCAATTCTCACTTATATTTCATGATTATACATAAGATTTAACATCAAATTCATGAGAATCTAGGGAAAAATTTGGGGATTTTGTCAAAACTTTGAAAAATGAAAATTTGAGATTTGAGAGTCGAATAGGACTCGGATTTTGAAACAAACTGCGTATATGGACTCGTGAGGCTATGGGTAGTCAAGACCTACCCTTGGACCCGGATTTTGACCGGATGGGCCCGGGGGTTGACTTTTGTTGACATTTTAGAAATTGTATAATAATCATAGCTGTATTAATTGAAATTGTTTTATCTTGCATTGTGTGATGTATTTAAGTCGTCTTTGGCTAGATTGAGCCGAGCGGAGGTGAATTTGTAAAGGAATAAGCTAAATTGAGTATTGAGTTAACCGAATTGAGGTAAGTTTTTGGAAAGTTTGATCGAAAGTTGTATTTTTGGGAAGTTTGATTGGGAGTGGACTTTTTGATATCGGGGTCGAACTTTGATTCCAAAAGTTGGAGTAGGTCCGTAATATTAGATGTGACTTGTGTAAAAAATTTGAGGTCAATTGGACGTGATTTGTTAGGTTTCGGCATTGGTTGTAGAAGTTGAAGATTCAAAGTTCATTGATTTTGACTTGAGTTGTGATTCGTCGTTTTGAGGTTGTTATATGTGATTTGAAGCCTTAAATAGATTCAGTTTTTCATATAGAACTTGTCTGCAAAATTTAGCGCCATTTGGAGTTGATTTGATATGGTTCGGACGCTTGGTTGCAATTTTTCGAAGTTCTTGAAGTTTACTTTGATCTTCATGCGTTTTGGCATCCGATTTGTGCTTTTGGAGGTTATTTTGATGATTTGATCGCGCGATCGAGTTCGTGTTGTGTTCCTAGACCTCAGTGCATAGTTGGTTTGGAGCCTCGGAGGCTCGAGTATGTTTCGGATTACATCCGGAATGATTTTCATTATTTTGGGTGCTGGTACTTGTGTCATCGCATTTGCGATGTTTTTGTTGCAAATGCGACTATCACAATTGCGAAGCGACATCACATTTTTGAAGTTGGGCTGCTTGGAGGGGACTCACATTTACGAAGAACTTGCCGCTTTTGCGAAGCCTGCTGAGTTTGCATTTGCGGACTCTGTATCGTATTTGCGATAAAGGACTAGGCTGAGTTAGTTCGCTTTTGCGACCAACTTGTCGCTTTTTTGTAGGACCAGCGTTCGCATTTGCGACTTTTTTGGTCGAATTTGCGAAGGTAGAAGAGAATTTCAAAACTTCACTTTTGCGATGAGTTGTTCGCATTTGTGAACCCATGTCGCAAATGCGACATCTGCAACCTCCATATAGCTGAGAATTCCGAGACTTAGCTTCATTTTCTTATATTTTGAACCCTAGCTTCGATGAGAGGCAATTTTGTGAAGGGATTTTCATATCAAATTATTGGGTAAGTACCTCTAATCAATTCTCACTTATATTTCATGATTATACATAAGAATTAACATCAAATTCATGAGAATCTAGGGAAAAATTTGGGGATTTTGTCAAAACTTTGAAAAATGAAAATTTGAGATTTGAGAGTCGAATAGGACTCGGATTTTGAAACAAACTGCGTATATGGACTCGTGAGGCTATGGGTAGTCAAGACCTATTCTTGGACCCGGGTTTTGACCGGGCGGTCCTGGGGGTTGACTTTTGTTGACCTTTTAGAAATTGTATAATAATCATAGCTTTATTAATTGAAATTGTTTTATGTTGCATTGTGTAATGTATTTAAGTCGTCTTTGGCTAGATTGAGCCGAGTGGAGGTGAATTTGTAAAGGAAAAAGATAAATTGAGTATTGTGTTAGCCGAATTGAGGTAAGTTTTTGGGAAGTTTGATCGAAAGTTGTATTTTTGGGAAGTTTGATCGGGAGTGGACTTTTTGATATCAGGGTCGGACTTTGATTCCAAAAGTTGGAGTAGGTCCGTAATATTATATGTGACTTGTGTAAAAAATTTGATCAATTGGACGTGATTTGTAAGGTTTCGGCATTGGTTGTAGAAGTTGAAGATTCAAAGTTCATTGATTTTGACTTGAGTTGTGATTCGTCATTTTGAGGTTGTTATGTGTGATTTGAAGCCTTAAATAGATTCAGTTTTTCATATAGAACTTGTCTGCAAAATTTAGCGCCATTTGGAGTTGATTTGATATGGTTCAGACGCTTGGTTGCAATTTTAGAAGTTCTTGAAGTTTACTTTGATCTTCATGTGTTTTGGCAACCGATTTGTGCTTTTGGAGGTTATTTTGATGATTTGATCGGGCGAGCGAGTTCGTGTTGTGTTCCTGGATCTCAGTGCATAGTTGGTTTGGAGCCTCGGGGGCTCGAGTGTGTTTCGGATTGGATCCGGAATGATTTTCATTATTTTGGGTGCTGGTACTGGTGTCATCGCATTTGCGATGTTTTTGTTGCAAATGCGACTATCACAATTGTGAAGCAACATCGCATTTGCGAAGTTGGGCTACTTGGAGGGGGCTCACATTTACGAAGAACTTGTCACTTTTGCGAAGCCTGTTGAGTTCGCATTTGCGAACTCTGTATCGTATTTGCGATGAAGGCCTAGGCTGAGTTAGTTCGCTTTTGTGACCAACTTGTCGCTTTTGTGAAGGACCAGTGTTCGCATTTGCGAACTTTTTGGTCGCATTTGCGAAGGCAGCAGAGAATTTCAAAACTTCACTTTTGCGATGAGTTGTTCGCATTTGCGAACCCCATGTCGCAAATGCGACATCTGCAACCTCCATATACCTGAGAATTCCGAGACTTAGCTTCAGTTTCTTATATTTTGAACCCTAGCTTCGATGAGAGGCAATTTTGTGAAGGAATTTTCATATCAAATCACTGGGTAAGTGATAAGTAGAGATTTTAACTTGTTTTATGCTCCTTCTTGCTTATGCTTTGATTATAAATCGTTACAAAATTGTCCCAAAAGGGTCATAAGTTGTGCTTGATTGCAGGTTTGATCGACAAAGTGACGAAATGTCAAAGATCGGCTCAAAAGGAGTGAAACCTACTCAAGTATCAAAGACAAAGTAAACTGAGGGCAAACAAACCTTGTGCGGACCGCACAAAATGGAATGCGACCGCACTAGGTGATTTAGAGAGAAGGCAAAACCAGGCCTCAGGCAACACGGTCGCGGTACACATTTCGCGGTCCGCAGTGAAGGCTCCGCGACCGCGCTACCTTTTTGTGCGGTCCGCGGAAGGGAGATTCAGAGAGTTGGCAAAAATGGGCTTCAGGTAACGCGACCGCGGTACACATTCCGCGGTGAAGCTTCCGCGGCTGCACTATCTTTTTGTGCGGTCCGCGGAAGAGATGTTCAGAGAGATGGAAAATGCCAATGCGGTCCGTGATCATGGTTGTGCGGACCATGACAGCTGCCTCCGTGGCCGTGGTCCATTCTATGCGGTCCGCGGAACCCAAGTTTAGAGAGCCCAGAATTGAAGTCCAAGAGCCTAGTGTGGCTGCGGTCCATTTTATGCAGCCCGCACTGACCCCGCAGGGGTATTTTTGTCCAGTTTTTCCAACCTAGTATAAATAGAACATATTACCATTTTTAGGTTATCAGATATATCAGAGCTAAGTTGCGCTCATAGGAACCTCATTTGTAGCCATTTTTGGCATCTTAGCTTCAGATTAACGATAGATTCTCTGTATTTACATTAGCATTTAATTAATATGCCTTGTTCTTCATCTATTTCTTTATTTTCTTCTTCAAGCATGCGTAGCTAATCCCATTAGCTAGGGTTATCTATTGTTAGATTGACTATGAATGTTTGTTATTTTGGTCAATTTTATGGTTTAATCTATGAATTGGTGGTTGCAAACACTGGTTTGTGCTAAGTTGACTTGGCTCTTCTTGAGAAAGAGAGCCTAAGTTTCAATTGACCTAACAAGGAATTGGGATGGACTCAAGAGAATTGATAGTCCCAGTTAACGGGTTAAACCTCGAGAGAGTAATCACCCTACTTGAACCCTAGTTGCTTGATCTAATTTGCCTACCCATTTGGTCTCGAGAGAGTCAATTGAGCAAAATTACTCTCTCTACCGAGAGGTGTAAGAGTGGGTAAAATTATGCAACGGTTATAGCATAAGCCCTAATTATGTCAATCGAACTTTAATAACTTCTACCCGTCAATTAGCCACCTAGGTAATGTCACGATCCTAGTGCCCTTCTTCCCATTAGATACAACTTAACAATTATCTCGTAGCATAATCTAGTATCAATTAATAGCTTGGTAATAGTAGTTTATAATCTAAAAAACCCAAAAATGTATGGAAGTGACATTTGGAACAAATACACACTTCTAGTGTAGATAGATACTCAACTCCATTCCTAGCTCCCTGTGAAAATCGATCCCGACCCTCATATCGGGTAAAAGCTATTGCGACCCTCTCTTCCTAATTTTTAGTAGTGTGGAGTTTGAAGCGATCACTTTTTGGCGCCGTTGCCGGGGAGCTAATGGTGTTGGCTATCTATTTAGTTAGTTTTGAGTTTTGTTCTTCTTTCCTTCTTTGTTACTTACTTGTTTGTGATATTACTCAGGTACCAACATGGGTTTAAGCAACGCAAATGACCCTCTTGGAAACGTGATAGCGGGGGAGGAGGTAGAAGATCTTGAGCAAGATGAGGTGCCTCTTGTACCTCAAGGACAACAGAGAGGCTGAAATGCCAACGCAAATGCTAATCCAAATGATAATATTCCAGACCCTCCTCTGCCACCTCCAAGAGCGTATTAACGAACCAGGGCTACGCAAGTGCTATTGTTCCGCCCTGAATCTGGGCGGGTAACTTTTGGATAACAAATGTGATGTTGACCTTACTTGAGCAGCGTGGGTACTTCACGGGCGCTACAAATCAAAATGCCTATAAACATCTCAAAGGGTTCGTAGATACATGCTGGGGGAGCAAACAAACGAATGTGTCCGATGATGCGTTGAGATTGAGACTTTTCCCGTTCTCACTTCGGGGAAAGGCATTGGATTGCCTCGAGAGACTCCCCAACCATTCCATCACAACCTGGGATGAGTTGGCGGATAAGTTTATTGCCAAATTCTTCTCTCCTAGTCATATGGCGGCACTTCGAGATGAAATATTAGCCTTCAAGCAAGAACCAACAGAACCTTTGCATGAGATTTGGGAGCGATATAGAACGATGGTGAAGGAGTGCCCAAATAATGATATGACTGAGGCCATGATCCAACAAACCTTCTACCGAGGCATAAATACTGCAAATCAATGCATTGTTACCCAATTGGCCGGGGGCAATTTTATGAAACTTTCTTATGAGGAGGCATGCGATGTACTTGATGAAATGGCGGACACATCTTCAGCATGGCAGAGTAAAGCAAATGTGCCTCAAGGTGACCCTACTGTTATTCATTTGCACAAGGAATTACATGATCACGAGCAAGCGATAGCTGAGCTTACCACCACGATGAATCAATTGGCTAAGGCACAGTTGCAACAAGTTCAGAATCCTCTCCAAGTGAATGCCATGGAGGGTGTTAGTATTCTTGTCAACAGGAGAAGGCAAATGAGGCAAAAAAATCAAGGAAATTCTGAGCAATTTGTTGATGAATATGATGGGTGTCAAAGTGATGGTTATGATGACCAAAGTGAAGAGGTACAATATGTCAACAACTATCAAGGCAATAGGGGTAATCTTCAAACAAACAATGACGACCCCAAGGAAATCGGGGCAATCAACAACAAAGTGGTGGCAATTGGAACAACAACCAAAACAATAATTGGGGTAATCAGAACAACAACCAAGGCAACTGGAATGGAAATAACAACAACTGGGGCAACAACAACAATCAAGGCAGGTGGAACAACAATGGAAACCAAGGCAACAGGGGGCAAGGCTTTCAAAGGCCCCCAATGTACCAACAACCGAATAATCCACTCCCTTTCTCTTCTCAGGGTCCTAGTTCTTCTGGTAATGATATGGGTAGAATTGAAATGATGTTCGAGTAGATAATTGTCACACCTCCTTTTTCTACCTACACCCGCAAGGGCGCAAATGAGTTTTTCCATTTAAAGGACAATCAGATCGGGATTTAATTATTAATTATTCAAAGTCGCCACTTGAGAGATTAATGGTGTCTCAAGTCACCGGTTATATCCCCAACCGAGGAAACATATGACTCTGTTAACAGTCTGCGAACCAGAAATCCGAGTAAGGAATTCTATTAACCCGGGAGAAGGTGTTAGGCATTCCCAGGTTCCGTGGGTCTAGCACGGTCGCTTAACTGTTGTATTTGATTTTATCTGATTTTAATACATGCTAACTTATGTGCTCTTTATTCGTAAACCGCTTTTATTGTTATTTATTTTTAGAAGAATTACGACGTCGTGAAAATGCATTTCGAACCACGTCGCAATCAATGCACCCGTGGTTGTCAACACATTTCGACTTCGTCGAGATTTGGATTTGGGTCGCATCAATGCGCACCCGAGTTTAGGAAAGTCTTTAATTAAAATCGTGCCTAAAGATTCTAACGTATTGTTATTTTGAGGAAGGTGGCGAAATCGCTAAACAACCTTTCCAAATCTAAACAGTGAGATAATTATGCTATTAATTGCTTAAGGATCCTAATTGGTTAAGGCCAATATTTCGTTAAATTTGAATTTGAACATTCAGGCAGAAATGCTGAGAAAATGGGCTCTAAGCCCATAGGGTCCAAATCATGTCATTGCATATGCTGCAGGTGCAGACTTCTAGAGCTCTAAGCACTAGGCCTAACACAGGCCAGACTTGTAACTTATTGACAGGCCATTGTACAGCCCAGGGTTCGAGCCCTTGGGGCACCTTTTTGATTTAACTAAATTCTTAAACCTTAATGCACCTAGGCCCTAATTCGATTTATCACCTAACCAAAATCTGGGCTACCTGTTAATACGCCAGGCCCAAAACTGGCCCAGTATGAAGCTGTTGAATGTACAATTCATATTAGACCAAAATTAAAAGCAGTCATGTGTATTGAACTCAAAATCAATTACAACTTTGCAGATTTAACTTCAGCAGACTGTGGAACTTAAACAAACTAAAAACTACAATTGCATAAACATGAAATACACAGTCTAAACAGTCCACAACCTTGATTACATACATGAATCTAAATACACAAGTGCCCACTTACTAATCAAAATGAACAAACTCATGCTTGACAGTTCATCAGTCCAATTTATACAAACCAGGATTAGTCTAGTACCCAAATGACATGAGTAAGCTAACTGTTTCATACATTAAGTCAAACAAAAACATGAAGAATTCAGAGATCAACTTCAGACAACATGTTTACTTCAATTCCATAGACTTGAGAGCAACAGAACAAGTACCTGGAAATTGAAATGTAAATAGAGAGAAGGAGAGGAGTCAGCTACTTGCAACAACAACAGCAGCAAACTCAGCAATATATACCACAGGACAGGCCAGAAAATACTTTTGAAAATCAGAAATACAGGCAGCCTCCACAGATCAATTCAACACATACTTCAAATATACTCCTAACCCTCACAGCTGCACCCAAACACCTCTGCGATACTGCTAAACCCAAAACCCAGCTGAAATCCAACTAATAATGAAACTATAAGATTGTTTTTGATTGCTTCATTTTTTGATGTTTTGTTTTCTGAATAGACTTGGAATTAAAATGCCAGCTGAAATTGAAAGCAGGGAGGAGAGTTTTTGGTGGGGGGTTTTTGAGCTTAGAGCTGAAAGGCAGAAGCAGAAGCCGACCCCGAACCCAAGGCATTTCATGCCCTTTTATAGGCAACCCCAAAGAGAATAGATCAGATTCTGATTTTCTAATCAGTCCCCTCCCTATTTTCAGTTTGTTCCCTCTATTCTTAACTTGCTAAACAAGTAAATGCATTACAATTATTAAAATCTATACTTGTACCCCATTCTAGAAGGCCCTAGGGTATTCTTCTACCCATACAATACCTATACTGCCCTTTCATATGCTTTGCAATTACTATTCCTGTCAGAACTACCCTTTTCCATACCCAGACTACCCCTGAAGGTTCCCTAAAGTTACTGAACCTACCCTCATTCTTAACAGCTGTAACCAATACCCTAATCCAATCTAAAACTAGCTAAAATTGATTAATTATCATTCAGAAACCAACTAATCAGACTGACCAAACCCAATTGTTCAATCATATTAACTCAATCAAACTAAATGATATCAAACTAAGCTTAATCTAACATGGACAACATTAAATGAACTGAAACTAATTCTTAATCCATAAGCTCGTAATCATTCAAACAAATATCAACTCAGAACTAATCAACAAATGATAGAACTAAACTAATACAAATAAATCGTAAAATTATCAGAAAAATTAACGAAACAAAAACTGTAAATAAAACTTCAAACAGGCGAGTAAAAGGAAACAGTAAAAACTCACAGAGGCACAAGGAACTCCGGCCAGTCAGAAACGTCTGAATCCTTTCAGATTTTTGACGCGTAACATCCCTAACCATGTGTTCTTACAAGAGAACACATGGTTAAGGATATTACGGTTCGAAATCACAAAGATTTGGTTTAGGGTTTTGGCCAGAAATTCTTAGATCTAAGATTCGAACCGTTTCACAGTGATTTGAAGGAAAATAAACATGGATTGGTGTTGAGGGAGGGCCGGGGGTTGTGTGGTGTGATTTTGGGCTGATTTGGATGAACCTTCGATTTGACCGGAAACTTAAATCGAAGATTCGACGAGCTCCGGCCTTATTCGAGGGGAACCAGTGGGTGCAATGGAAAGAGGAGAGTGAGGAGGATCTGTGGTGTTAATCTGGGGGTGAACGACGTAGGTTGCGTTCACCGCTGGCGAGGGATTTAGGGCGGCGCAGATTAGGTTTTGAGAGGAGGGGTGGGGTGAGGAAGACGAGGCAAATGGGGGTAGGGGGGGGGGGAAGTTTCGGACATTTATATACAGGTAACCTAGTTAGATCCGGACCGTTGGATTGATGAGATCCAACGGTCGTGGTTAGATGATGGGGAAACGACGTCGTTTGGACTTACTGGGAGGAGGACCGGGTTGGGGACTTGGGCTGGGCTGATTTGGAATGGGTTTAAGGCGTTTGGGCCTAAAAATTCTTTTAAATTGGCCCAAAATTTGCCAGCCCTTTGCCTCTCACTCAATACGAGCGATTTTTGCCCGTTTGAGAATTCCGTGTGAAGCATTTTTGGAAAGTTTGACCGCATCCTGCTTCGGAGGTTGCCTACATATCCTGGGCTAAACAAGAATCAGGTAAGTGTAGTTCGGGAATGTCTGGTAGCCGGGACTACCAGGAACTGTGATTGTACTACGCTTGCTGTTGTTACTGCTGCTGTTACTACTTGCTGACCTCCCTTATTACACCATGTCAAAGATAAAAGAAGCTAAACTAACTATGCTCTATGAATTATAAAAATCCTATCTAAATTCTTCAAACTTGCTCTTGTACTTCCTTGTTGCCTTGTTGTCTTGTTCTTTCTCGATAAAATCCATATTGCTAGTCCCTTAGGAGGACTCCCAACTTCTGAAACTTGAACTGTATGTATTCCTCTGTTATCCAGGCGGGCTCCTGACTTCACAACACAAACACAACAACGAAAACTTTCTGCCCCAGTTTGAAAACTGAGCACATGTTATTGGCTGAGATTTTAAAAACTAAAACTTGAATTATAATACCTCTATTCTCCAGGCGGATTCCTGACCTCCAAAACTTGAATCGCATGCCTCTATTCTTCAGGCGGGCTCCTATCTTCAGAATAAACAAAGAGATTGATTGAAAACTAAAATTAAATTATATCACCTCTGTTCTCCAGGCGGGCTCCTGATTTCGACTGCTAAAAATATTTAACACCTCCATTTTCCAGGCGGGCTCCTGACTTTTGAACCTAAAATTGAAACTACTCCTCTATTATCCAGGCGGGCTCCTGATTGTTAAAATTAAATTGTATGTCTCTATTCTCCAGGCGGACGCCTGATTGCTAAAATTAAATCGTATGTCTCTGTTTTCCAGGCGGACTCCTGATTGCTAAAATTAGATTGTATGTCTCTATTCTCCAGGCGGACTCCTGATTTCTATAAAATTAAATTGTATGTCTCTATTCTCCAGGCGGACTCCTGACTTCAAGATAAACAAAGAGATTGAGGGGAAGGTAAAACTTGAATTGTATCACCTCCGTTCTTCAGGCGGGCTCCTGATTGCTCAAAATCTGAACGGTATGTCTCTATTTTCCAAGCGGACTCCTGATTTCTGAATTTGAAATTGAATGTATTCCTCCGTTATCCAGGCGGGCTCCTGATTGCTCCAAAACTTGAATTTAAGGTATTACTTTTCACTGTACCAAGATATGTTACGCGGGTATATGAACTACGTCCTATTATCCAGGAAGGTCCTGACAACTTGCACTGTATTCTAATCATGCAAACTTTGCAACCAAATTCCATTCCCCTTATGCATTTCAAAATTATCTTTGTATTTAATCAAACCGCACTTTGCGATCAGACCTGATTACTGCTTGTTTTTCCTTCTTGGAGAATTCCTTCTCAACGGCTAACTTTCTGCCCCTGTTACAATCAAAGAAAATTCCGTCAGTTTAAAATGGTGGTTAGTTGATGGCCTTCTTGCTGAAAAATCCTTCCACTGCCTTGCTTTATGTTGACTGCCTTCCACGCACTGTCCCTGAACCGCTTGACTTTCTGACCAACTTTTAAATTTCCCAACATCCGGCGACCTAAATGTTTTACACCCATTGCTGTTATTTCATTTCTGACCTTTTGTTTAAGCTTTCGCCTTTCCCACGACATTCCCCAATCATTTCACCGATGAAACTTCCGTTAATTCCCTGTGTTCCACTTGACATCAAGTTGTTTTTGACATGCTCTGACCACGTTGTGCTTTACAATTCTAGAAACCGGTAGTGAGCTTTGAAGTCCTTTCTGCTTTCATTGACCAAGACTAGTACTGAAACATCTCAACTAGATAAAACCCTCAAAAGAAAATGAAATGCGATGATTTTTGAGTCAAGGATAAGAAGAATCCAAAACCAGATGGTTGTTTCAAAAAAAGGGAAGGAAAAGAAACTTATCTGAGCGAGACAGTTGTTACCCATGGTTATGACATGTGTTTTGAATTGATCGGCCCAATCTGTCCATATAACCGGCTCTCAATCGCCATACTTTGTTGCCCAGAACTTCCATCACTTGTTTGAATTACCCAGACCTTAACTTTGCTTTCCTGCGGTACCTCGAAACATTTTTCCACCCACAGACCTTTTGCCATTCCAACATTTTCCAACTCACTTTCGCCTCAAGGTGCCCACGAGGGTTTTCACAAATAAGACTCTCTCGTTTTTTTTCTCTCTGCTCCCGTCACCTTACGGTGCCTGTGAAGGTTTTCACCAATAAGACTCTCTCATTTTTACTTTCGTTCTTTCTTGCTTGAACCAGAGTGTCGCCACTGATACGAATTACCGCTACATGCTCGACCTGGCATTTCTTAGAAATTGATCAAAAGGTCTTTCTTTGGACCGTAATGTAGGCTTTTGGATTGGGTTAGAAAGAAAGGTATGAAAGGCTCAAAACAATTCAAATGGATTTTAAATTACAACTTTCGGAATCCAGTTTTCACAAAAATCACAACTTCTGCCCCAGTTTCTTGCTTGGGGATTTTTGGGTTTCTATTTTGGTATGACTGAACCTCGGAGTAAGGCTGCCTACGTACCCTTTCGGGATCAAGTCAAACATAGTTCACTGTATTATAACTTTTGTTGTTGTGTTTTTCTTTCTTTCCTTTTCTTTCTCTTTCTTTTCCCTTTTGTTTTTCTCTTCTTTCTTTTCTTCTTTTCTTTCTTTTCCTTTTCCTTTGTTTTTCTCTTCTTTCTTTCCCTTTTTGTTTTTCTCTTCTTTCTTTTATGTTAGACACCTGTGTTCCCTGATAGTGTTGTTGATTCCGAAAGAGGGGTATGAAAAATAAGTAAGGCTCAAAGGGGATAACAAGGGATAAGAGTGTTTGGATAGCAGGACAAAACGCCTTCATCATTTCAATCTTTAAGATATGCCAAATACAAACAGGTACATTCAGAAAATAAAGAAATCATACATAATATCTCTTGACCGCATCAGAATTGATGGCCATTTCTATACATTTTCCTTCCACATCTGTCAAATACAATGCTCCGTTAGACAACACTCTGGTTATTACAAATGGTCTCTGCCAGTTTGGGGCAAACATTCCTTTTGCTTCAGCCCAATGAGGCAAAATCCGCCTCAGTACTAACTGCCCGACTTCGAATTTCCTTGGACGTACTTTCTTGTTGTATGCTCTTGCCATTCTTCGTTGGTACAGTTGGCCATGACACAATGATGCCAATCTCTTCTCTTCAATCAAACTCAATTGCTCAAGACGGCTTTTCACCCATTCATCATCATCAATCTCAGCCTCTGCAATGATTCGCAGAGATGGGATTTCCACTTCTGCGGGTATTACTGACTCGGTACCATATACCAATGAGTAAGGAGTCGCCCCCACCGAGGTACGAACGGTGGTGCGATATCCTAACAATGCAAAAGGCAATTTCTCGTGCCACTGTCTAGATCCTTCAACCATCTTCCGGAGTATTTTCTTTATATTCTTATTGGCTGCTTCAACCGCACCATTTTCCTTGGGGCGGTATGGAGTAGAATGCCTATGAGTAATCTTAAACTGCTCACATGTCTCCTTCATAAAATGACTATTAAGATTAGCCCCATTATTTGTGATGATTACCTTTGGGATCCCAAACCGACAGATGATATTTGAATGCACGAAGTCGACTACAGCTTTCTTAGTCACCGACTTGAACGTCTTAGCTTTCACCCATTTAGTAAAATAATCTATAGCTACCAAAATAAACCTGTGATCATTTGATGCTGCTGGATCGATTGGCCTAATAACATCCATGCCCTACGCCACAAAAGGCCATGGTGCGGACATCGTATGTAATTCTGATGGTGGAGAATGAATCAAATCTCCGTGCACTTGGCATTGATGACACTTACGCACAAAACTGATACAATCCCGCTCCATCGTGAGCCAATAATAACCCGCTCGGAGAATCTTTTTTGCTAGAACATACCTACTCATATGCGGTCCACAAACTCCGAAATGTACCTCAGTCATGATAGTTTTGGCCTGCCTTGCATCTATACATCTCAACAACCCGAGATCTGGGGTTCTTTTTACAACACTCGTCCACTAAGGAAAAACCCGCTTGCCAATTGCCGAATCGTTCTTTTCTGATCACCGGTGGCCTGTATCGGATATACTCCCGTTCTAATGTACTCTTTGATATCATGGAACCACGGCTCTCCATCAATTTCCTCTTCTATCACATTATAGTAAGCATGCTGATCACGGACCTGAATCTGCAATGGATCAACATAAGCCTTATCTGGATGGTGCAACATTGACGCCAAAGTCGCCAAAGCGTCAGCAACCTCATTATGAATCCTTGGAATGTGCCTAAATTCTATGGCCTGAAAACGCTGGCAAAGCTCATGCAGACATTGCCGATACGGTATAAGCTTCAAATCCCGTGTTTCCCATTCTCCTTGAATCTGGTGTACCAGTAAGTCCGAGTCACCCATGACCAAGACTTCCCGTACACCCATATCCACAGCTAATCCCAATCCCAATATACACGCCTCATATTCTGCCATGTTGTTTGTACAGTAGAAACGAAGCCTAGCTGTAATAGGGTAATGCTGACCTGTTTCCGAAATAAGTACCGCTCCTATTCCCACGCCTTTCATATTTGTGGCCCCATCAAAGAAAAGTTTCCATCCCGACTTCTCAGCTTGTTGCAATTCATCAATGTGCATCACCTCTTCCTCAGGGAAATAGGTTTTCAAAGGCTCATAATCTTCATCGACGGGGTTCTCAGCCAAATGATCGGCTAATGCCTGTACTTTCATGGCAGTCCGTGTCACATATATAATGTCGAACTCTATAAGCAAGATCTACCACTTTGCAAGCCTTCCTGTGGGCATGGGTTTCTGAAAAATATACTTTAATGGGTCCAAGCGAGATATAAGGTAAGTAGTGTAAGATGACAAATAATGTTTCAACTTCTGTGCCACCCAAGTTAGGGCGCAACATGTCCTTTCCAGATGAGTATACTTAACCTTGTAAGATGTGAACTTCTTGCTGAGATAGTAGATAGCCTGCTCCTTTCTGCCCGTAACATCGTGCTGCCCCAGTACACAGCCGAATGAACTGTCCACAACTGTCAGATATAAAATCAAAGGCCTCCCTGGTTCTGGCGGAACCAACACGGGTGGGTTTGACAAATACCCCTTTATCTTATCAAAAGCCTCCTGACATTCATCAGTCCAATTGGCCTCGACATCTTTCTTTAACAACTTGAAAATTGGTTCACACGTTGCCGTGAGCTGAGCAATGAACCTGCTGATATAGTTCAATCTTCCCAACAAACTCATCACCTCGATTTTGTTTCTTGGAGGTGGCAACTCCTGAATGGCTTTGATCTTCGACGGGTCTAATTCAATACCCCGCTGGTTGACTATAAACCCCAACAACTTCCCGTATGGCACCCCGAAAGCACACTTTGCAGGATTGAGCTTAATATTGTACATGCGAATCCTTTGAAAGAACTTTCTCAAATCTCTGACATGGTCGGATTGCTGTCTAGACTTCATGATCACGTCATCCACGTATACCTCGATTTCCTTATGTATCATATCATGGAAGATGGTTGTCATGACCCTCATATAAGTTGCCCCAGCATTTTTCAAACCAAACGGCATGACCCGATAACAATATGTTCCCCATGGCGTGATGAATGCCGTCTTTTCTGCATCTTCCTTGTCCATTAGAATCTGATGATAACCCGCATAACAATCCACAAAAGAGCCAATATCATGTTTGGCACAATTGTCGATCAGTATATGGATGTTGGGCAATGGGAAATTATCTTTTGGACTTGCCCTGTTAAGGTCTCGATAATCGACGCACACCCTGGTCTTGCCATCTTTCTTTGGCACAGGCACGACATTAGCTAACCAAGTGGGGTACCGTGTAACCTGAATGACCTTTGCCTCAAACTGCTTGGTAATCTCTTCTTTGATCTTCACACTTATGTCCGTTTTGAACTTTCTCAACTTCTACTTGATAGGGAGGAGTGCCGGATCAGTGGGTAATTTATGAACCACCAAATCGGTGCTTAGACCCGGCATATCATCGTATGACCATGCAAAAACATCTTTGTACTCATGCAATACTTTAATTATCTCCTCCTTGAGTTGTGGCTCCAGATGAACACTTATTTTAGTTTCCCGCACATTGTCTTGGTCCCCTAGATTAACTGCTTCTGTGTCATTTATTTTAGGTTTTGGTTTTTCTTCAAAATGACTTAATTCTTTACTAATTTCCTCATAAGCTTCATCACTGTTACAATCCACCCCATCATCACACTCGATTTCTTGTATTATTACTTCCGAGCTAAATTGGCTTTTAAAACTGGGCCGAAGATTCCTCACGCATGTCATATCATTGATATCAGCATAAAAAGAATACCACTACTCCCTTCGAATTGGAAGAGGAGTAGCTTCCCAATTGTTGATGTTAGCATATGGTCCGATGTACTGTATGTCTGCTCCGCTTGACCCTTCCCCGGCCTCAACCATGTTTACTTTAGCAAATACTCTCTCGAACACCTTATCCAAATTCCCCTCTGCCCCAATCAACGAACCTGACATCTTTGCCAATGACTGTTTCTTACTACCCGGCCTGACGAAGGACCTGGACAAACATGGAATAGGTTTAGGAAGAACCCAAGCTTTCTTTTTCAATTTACGGGCCCTTCTAATATCTGCCGCTGTTGATTTGAAACCTAATACGAAGGTGTCCAGATTTTTGGGAAGGGACACAAGTTGAATAATGCCCTGAAGTTCAGCCCCCAGACCTTTCCCTGGCACGAACCCGTTATTCAGCATTTCTGATACTACCATGACGGTCGCAGTTGCCACCCTGGGACATGGCATGCTTTTACCTTCGGGCACTCTGCTTACTGGGACCGTGTCGAAGACCTGATAAACCCATGGTCCTTTATCATCTTCAGTTTCTATAAAGGGTACAATGGCATCATTCATGGCGCATGTGGTGTCTTCCCCATGTAACACAATTTCTTGTCTGTCCCACTCGAATTTGACCATTTGGTGTAGCGTGGAAGGCACGGCTTTGGCCGCATGAATCCATGGTCGACCCAACAAAAGATTATAGGATACTGCAGCATCCAACACCTGAAATTCCATAGTGAACTCGACTAGGCCAATAGTCAATTCGAGTACAATATCCCCTACTGTGTTTGTTCCCCCTCCGTCGAACCCTCGAACACAAATGCTATTTTTTCGGACTCTATCCTCATCGATCTTTAACTTGTTCAATGTGGACAACGTGCAAATATTAGCACTCGACCCGTTATCGATCAGTGCCCGAGTAACCATTGAACCTTCACATTTGACCGTCAAATAGAGAGCCTTGTTGTGTTCTGTGCCTTCCACAGGCAATTCATCATCAGAAAATGCTACCCTGTTCACTTCAAAGATCTTGTTGGCAATTGTCTCCAGATGGTTCACTGAAATTTTGTCGGGCATATGAGCCTCATTCAATATCTTCATCAAAGCTCGGCAATGTTCGTCAGAGTGAATCAATAATGATAACAACGAAATTTGGGCCGGTGTTTTTCTCAGTTGTTCAACAATGGAATAATCTTGTACTTTCATCTTTTTCAGAAAATCTTCTGCCTCTTCTTCCGTCACAGCTTTTTTGACTGGCACTGGATTGTCTTTAGCGCCCTTAGCCTTTCTCAACTCTTCGGGAGCGAAACAACGTCCCTACCGGGTTAGTCCTTGTGCTTCACAACTCTCTTCCTCAATTTCCTTTCCTTTGTATGTCACCACTACCTTGTCATATCTCCACGGTACGGCTTTGCTATCAACCATGGGTAACTGGACTACCGGTTTTATGACAACTGGTTCTACGTAAGCTCCCTTCACAACCACCACGGGTGCAGATACTGACCCTGGTACCACTAACTTGACTGGCTCCGGTTTTATTTGCAGCCACAAATGGTCCCTTTCCCATTACCAACACCGGCTTGTCTTTTATTGCTTTTAACTGAACCACTGGCCTTGCACTCACTGTCTTTTCTTTGGATTCCGTAGAACGAATCACCATAACCACCTGCGACGGTTTCTTAGGCTCTGTCCCCTTATGTATCAGTTCGATCATATTGGCCTCATAATGCGTTGGTAACGGATTTTGGTTGATGTTTGGGGCCTCTGGAGCCTGTACTTCAATACGGCAATTATCAATGAGCTCTTGTATCACGTTTTTCAACTTCCAACATTTTTCAGTATCATGCCCCGGCATCCCTGAACAATACTCGCAACTAACAGAGTGGTCCAGGTTTCTGGGAAGAGGGTTTGGTGCTTTGGATTCAATTGGGGTCAGCATTCCCAACTGTTTCAATCTATGGAAGAGAGCAGCGTAAGATTCTCCCAGCGTAGTAAATGTTTTTCTGTTTGGGGCCTTCTCACTTCTAAAAGCTTGGTTTGGGCGGAAGCTGGTTCCTGGTATGTTTGCCCTGGGAGGTGGATATGTGTTTTGTGGGTGTGGATGTGTATTTTGGGGATTTGGTGTACGCCATTGCGAGTGCACTGGGGGTTGAGTGTAGGTCTGGGCGTGATGGATAGAAAAGTGTGGTTCTGGTGGTGGATAATAGTGTTGCGGTAGGCCATATGTGGTATATTGGTAGTTTGGGTGGTGGGGTCTGGGTTGGTTGTAGTAGAGTGGAGGATTATTGGACATGGACCAAGCACTAGCTTCAACTGTAGCAACTTCTTCTTTCTTCTTCTTCCCAAGCACACCACCAGTACCGCTTTGGATGGCCTGGGTGGTTACTTTCAATGCCGAGTAACTCAAGATCTTGTTAGATTTCAATCCTTCTTCAATCATGGCTCCCATCTTTACCACTTCATTAAACGACTTTCCGACAGATGTCACTAGATGACCAAAATAGGTAGGTTCCAATGTTTGCAAGAAGCAATCTACCATCTCACTCTCCCTTATGGGAGGATCAACCCTTGCAACTTGTTCCCTCCAGCGGAAACCAAACTCTCTAAAACTTTCCCTAGGTTTCTTTTCCAGCTTCAACAATGACAGACGATCGGGGACTATCTCGAGGTTATATTGAAAATGGCCAATGAATGCCTGTGCCAAATCATCCCATGTATACCATCGGCCGGGGTCTTGCCTCGTGTACCATTCTAGCACTGACCCGCTCAGGCTTTGACCGAAATATGCTATCAACAATTCATCCTTTCCCCCAGCACCTCTCATTTTGCTACAAAAGCCACGCAGATGGGCTACTGGGTCACCGTGCCCCTTATACAAGTCAAACTTCGGCATTTTAAACCCCGCAGGCAACTGAACATCAGGAAAAGGGCACAAATCTTTGTATGCGACGCTGACTTGGTTACCTAAACCATGCATGTTCCTGAAGGATTGCTCCAGGCTTTTGACTTTACGAATCACTTCCTCCTGTTCTGTATTCTTAACCGGTTTCTCAACCTCTCCCGGGATTTCAAAATGGGGAGAACAGGTATATGGCTCAGGCGCTTTGAAAGTGGGTTTGGGAGGGTAATATTGGGTGTCGTGAGCTTGGAATAGCAGCTCACTGGACGATCTATGTAGTGGAGCTGGTGGAGGTTCCACAAAGACGGGAACCATGGGTGGTTGAGGGTTCTGTTTAGGGGGTGGAGCTGGGGGAGCGTATGAAGTGGTACCATAACCCTGGGCCTGATAAGGGAAAGCTGAAGATGCGTGGGGAGTGGTAGGCTCCTGAGCTTGAGCCAGGGGTGGGATGTAAGATGGGTTAGCAGGATATAGTGGTGCCGGATGTCCCTGAGACCATGCCCGATGCATTTCAGCCATTTGTGCTTTTAATTTCCTTATCTCTTCTTTCATAGCACCCACATCTGTTACTTCAACCTCATTCGAAGGGTCTACGATGCTGATTTCCGAATCCTGCCCTGTCATTTTTACTTGATCTTTCGACCGGGTGTTGTATGGGTGAGTTGCCAGAATTGCCAATCAACTAACCACCTGCCTGGACTCACACATTTAGACAACCACTTTGTTAGCGATTAAGTCTTAACAGATTTAACAACCACACGTTGGCATGAATGCACTTATACAGTAAATCATTTCTATTATGCATTTGCTTGATTGCATGCGTCATCCCGACACTTCGTTCCTTGTTTCTTTTCACCCTTCTTTCGAATTTCTTCACCTCATCCCTCTCTTGTGCTTTTTCTTTCTCTTTCTGTTTTTCCGCTCTTTTCTTTCTTTCTCTCTTTCTCGGTTTTCCTTCTATTTTCCTTTTTCTTCTTTCTATTTTTTTTATGATTATGGTCGAATCCTATGGAGATTGCCTACGTATCGTGACCCCGCACGAATCAGACCAAGCGTAGTTCGTGAAGATAAATGCAAAAATAAGGGTGGAAATAAAATTTCCAACTTTCATTAATAAAACAAACTCTTACAAACTCAACATATTTTGTTTTGGGAAGAAACTAACAGACACAACCTAAAAGCAAACCAAAGACTCTAAGACTGCAAACATACTCAATCCAGAAAGATAACGGATATACAAAAGATTGACTCAAAATGGTAGAAAATTACAGACACGGACTATGCATATTCTAGTGCTTCAAACTTAGGTGTCCGCGGGGCGTCGTTCGGCCTCGCCGTGGGTCTAGGATCCAAATCCCTTTCAAGCTGCTCTAACTCATTCATGGTTCGCTTCACATAGATCATCACTGCTTAGACAAAAGTAGTACGGGTCATGTCTTCACAAACCCGACATCTCCTGAAAATAGCATGGGCAATGGCTCTAATCCTGTCTTTTGTTTGCTTCTTTTCTGTGAGCAAGCGTCTTATCTGATCGTTGAATATCTTTAAAGCTCGAGAGTCTTGCAGGTGTTGGTCTTGCAGCTGCTGCACTTTTACCTCCATTTGGGCCAACAAGTTGTAACAATGTCCACTTTCAATTTCAAAATCTCTAGCCTGCCTAACGGCTTTACCCTCAAGGGCAACCACTTTTCTCTTTAAATTGGCAACCATTTTCTCATAGTCCCTTTTCAACTGATTCAAGTATTGGCGACGCTCCTCTGTTCTTGTAGCCCACTGTGCTTTAAGTTCTGCCATGACATTCTCAGATTTTTCTAACTCATCCCGCCATTCCCTGACTTCGTTTTCCAATCTTTTTACCAATTGTTCATCGGATCGGCTCCTCGGTTGCTTATCGATGGTTATCTTTAACTATCGGATTTGGGTCCTAAGTGCTTCATTTTCTCGAGCTAGTCTATTATTTTCCCCTTGATCCGCGGTAACTTGTACACTGTTCTCGAATTTCAGACTCTCCACTTGCTGCTTTAGTTTACCAATCTCAACTCGATAGCCTTCTTCCTTTGCTAACCAGTCCCACTGCTCTTGGGATGACTTGGCGAAATCTTCGAGATGAGGTCTTTTAGCAGGTCTCCCACATGCCACGTCACCTTTGAACCACTCGTGATACCCTGGGGCAACTTCCCCTTTGACCCTATCTGACACACAAGTGTTTGCCATCAGATGTTGACACTCGCTCCAAATTTGGCGAACTTCTTCCTCGGGGAATCAATCGTCAGGACTGATTTCGACCACTTGGGTACTCAAATCTTCATCTCTCAGTACTACTTGATATCTACCGAGTTGCCTCAGAACCCGATATGGCGCATAAGGCAGGATGCTTTTGAGTCCCATCAACATAAAATGCGGGCGGGCTGCTGGTATATATACGACCTCTTCGACAGGCAACCATCCAAGCACCCACTGTATCTGGCTGGCATTGAGGTTCCGAAATAGTAATGCCCAGGCCGTGACTCCCTCAGGTAGACTAACACCTTTGATTCTTGCGTAAAATTCACCTATACAAGTTTTCTCAACCGAACCATAACTCAATAACTGAGAGCGAGGGCACAAATGCTCAGTCATCCACATTTGTAACAACAAGTTACATCCCTCAAAAAATTTGCCCCCAGCTTTGCACACAGTGAGAGCTCTAAAGATATCAGCCACGATCATAGGTGCTAAAGTGCTTTTCCCCATGGTTTGCAAGGTACTGACGACTCTCGCTACTTTCAAATCAACATTACCATCTTTCCTTGGGAATATTATGAGGCCCAAAAAGGCTATCATAAATGCCACCCGTCTGTGTTCCTCCCATTTTTGTCGGCTATTTCTACTGCATAGCTTAAAAGCTGGATTGTTGAACCCACCCACATGGCCATATCTATCATACATGAAGCGGAAACTGCAGAAACACTTTGCAAAATCCGGATGATGAACTGTTCGGGGTATTTTCAAGGAATCCAAGAACCGGTGTACGGTAATGGCCCTAGGAGCAATCAAGTATTTAAACCTCAATGGATCTTGATCGC
Organism: Nicotiana tabacum; assembly: GCF_000715075.1. Lineage (NCBI taxonomy): Eukaryota > Viridiplantae > Streptophyta > Magnoliopsida > Solanales > Solanaceae > Nicotiana > Nicotiana tabacum. The sequence continues at coordinate 81,639,851 of NC_134090.1, forward strand.
TTCCAATGTACCCCGCTATTTCTTCCAATGTTGGGGTTAGCTCAAAGTCTGAAAAATGAAATACATTATGTGCCGAATCCCAATAGGCGACCAATGCCCTGATAATATCCCCCCGAGGCTGAATATTTAATAAATCCAGAAGATCTTTCAAATATTTTCTCACTTCGTCTCGTCCCTCTTTGCCTAAATCATTCCACCATAATTGCAGCTCAAAAGAGATTTTGGTCATTATTGCAAAGGGCTCATTCACCATCGTGCTCATCCTGCACATTTATTAAAGCGTTTTAAGTAAAAGAAAACTCTTGTTCAAAAACAACTGTATATATTTGCGACTCCAAATTACCTATATATTTTCAAGAGAAGAACTTGACTTTCAAACATGGCCTTTCAGTGCTTTGGGAAAAGATTTTAAGGCTATTTATGACAAGACGACTCTACTTAGCTTCTTTTTTTTCTTTTTTTTTTTCAAGAAAAAATAAAAAAACGAAAACACATGACCAAAGGTGGCTATTTATGCAAAATCAGCCTTCCGGCGTCCCGTTTGGGAACATTTTGCTAATTTTGACACAAACGGCACTACCTGGTTTATTTATGACAAAAAAATTAAAATTTGATATGTTCTGGTTATTTTGCAAAAGGGAAAGTTGGACCCGATGAGGGTTGCCTACGTATCTCACGCCCTGTGAGAATCAAACCATGCGTAGTTCGGGCAAATTAACCGAACTATTTTAAAACATGACTCTTTTCCATCTTTGTTTTTAGCATAAGCGAATAACAACTATTAAAAACAAAAACTCTCTTTCTTTTTTTTTCAACAACTAAAACAACCTATTTTCCAAGCTAAAAAAACGGACTCTTTTTCTTTTTTTCATTTTTTCAACAAAATAATGAAACAACTTATGTTTTCCAAAACAAAGACTCTTTTTTATAAATATTTCCTTTTTTTTCAAAAATTTCGGCAGAGTTTCGCCAGTAATTGGTCATTGATTTCTTATTTCTAAAATAATCAATTAACTCCCTAACTGATATTTTATTTCACTCTTTTCTCTTTTTTTTTCAATTTTCCAACACCTGAGATTCAGAAACTGGTCAACATGCAGGTTCGGAACAAATAAATGCACAGCACAAGAGAATGCATCAGGATGGTCTTTTCATTTCAGGTTGCTAGTCCTAGATGGACCCAACCCCTGTGTTGAGTCCCCTAAGTCAAATGCAACATGATGCAAATAAGCGTTCCTACTAGGGATCCGACATAGAGTCATATTATTCTATGTTCAAAACCTGGGTCAGTGTTCTAGACTGTGTACCCGAGCGGACAACCCGAGTCGAGGAGGGGGCAACTTACCGGGAACCAAAAGGTCATCCGGCTTCGTAACTTGTCCGGCCTCTTTCTTATTTCAAGGTATGACACTAACAGAATAGGGAGTCTCAACCAGTAAGCACATCCCCGGAGGTGAAAAGAGAAGGGTGTCGGCACAGTTTATATACAGTTCAGATAATATCAAAGCGGTAACATTTAGCACACTTAGCAAAACATGTAGGAAAATCAGATATACAACAATTTTTCTAAGCTCGAATTCTGAACCCTGAACCAGATATTCTGGGTTTGGTCCCCAACAGAGTTTCCAGAGCTTTCACACCTCCTTTTTCTACCTACACCCGCAAGGGCGCAAAGGAGTTTTTCCATTTAAAGGACAATCGGATCGGGATTTAATTATTAATTATTCAGAGCCGCCACTTGAGAGATTAATGGTGTCTCAAGTCACCGGTTATATCCCGAACCGAGGAAACATATGACTCTGTTAACAGTCCGCGAACCAGAAATCCGAGTAAGGAATTCTGTTAACCCGGGAGAAGGTGTTAGGCATTCCCAGGTTCCGTGGGTCTAGCACGGTCGCTTAACTGTTGTATTTGATTTTATCTGATTTTAATACATGCTAACTTATGTGCTCTTTATTCGTAAACCACTTTTATTGTTATTTATTTTTAGCAGAATTGCGACGTTGTGAAAACGCGTTTCGATCCACGTCGCAATCAATGCGCCCGTGGTTGTCAACACATTTCGACTTCGTCGAGATTTGGATTTGGGTCGCATCAATGCGCACCTGAGTTTAAGAAAGTAATTTAATTAAGTCGTGCCAAAAGATGCTAACGTAGTTATTTTGAGGAAGGTGGTGAAATTCGCTAAACAACCTTTCCGAATCTAAACAGTGAGATAATTATGCTATTAATTACTTAAGGATCCTAATTGGTTAAGGCCAATATTTCGTTAAATTTGAATTTGAACATTCGGGCAGAAATGCTGAGAAAATGGGCTCTAAGCCCATAGGGTCCAAATCATGTCATTGCATATGTTGCAGGCGCAGACTTCTAGAGCTCTAAGCACCAGGCCTAACGCAGGCCAGACTTGTAACTTATTGACAGGCCATTGTACAGCCCAGGGATCGAGCCCTTGGGGCACCTTTTTGATTTAACTAAGTTCTTAAACCTTAATGCACCTAGGCCCTAATTCGATTTATCACCTAACCAAAATCCGGGCTACCTGTTAATACGCCAGGCCCAAAACTGGCCCAATATGAAGCTGTTGAATGTACAATTCATATTAGACCAAAATTAAAAGCAGTCATGTGTATTGAACTCAAAATCAATTACAACTTTGCAGATTTAACTTCAGCAGACTGTGGAACTTAAACAAACTGAAAACTACAATTGCATAAACATGAAATGCACAGTCTAAACAGTCCACAGCCTTGATTACATACATGAATCTAAATACCCAAGTGCCCACTTACTAATCAAAATGAACAAACTCATGCTTGACAGTTCATCAGTCCAATTTATACAAACCAGGATCAGTCTAGTACCCAAATGACATGAGTAAGCTAACTGTTTAATACATTAAGTCAAACAAAAACATGAAGAATTCAGAGATCAACTTCAGACAGCATGTTTACTTCAATTCCATAGACTTGAGAGCTACAGAACAAGTATCTGGAAATTGAAATGTAAATAGAGAGAAGGAGAGGAGTCAGCTACGTTCAACAGCAATAGCAGCAAACTCAGCAATATATACCACAGGACAGGCCAGAAAATACTTTTGAAAATCAGAAATACAGGCAGCCTCCACAGATCAATTCAACACATACTTCAAATATACTCCTAACCCTCACAGTTGCACCCAAACACCTCTGCGATACTGCTAAACCCAAAACCCAGCTGAAATCCAACTAATAATGAAACTATAAGATTGTTTTTGATTGCTTCATTTTTTGATGTTTTGTTTTCTGAATAGACTTGGAATTAAAATGCCAGCTGAAATTGAAAGAAGAGAGGAGAGTTTTTGGTGGGGGGTTTTTGAGCTTAGGGCTGAAAGGCATAAGCAGAAGCAGAAGCCGACCCCGAACCCAAGGCATTTCATGCCCTTTTATAGGCAACCCCAAAGAGAATAGATCAGATTATGATTTTCTAATCAGTCCCCTCCCTATTTTCAGTTTGGTCCCTCTATTCTTAACTTGCTAAACAAGTAAATGCATTACAATTATTAAAATCTACACTTGTACCCCATTCTAGAAGGCCCTAGGGTATTCTTCTACCCATACAATACCTATACTGCCCTTTCATATGCTTTGCAATTACTATTCCTGTCAGAACTACCCTTTTCCATACCCAGACTACCCCTGAAGGTTCCCCAAAGTTACTGAACCTACCCTCATTCTTAACAGCTGTAACCAATACCCTAATCCAATCTAAAACTAGCTGAAATTGATTAATTATCATTCAGAAACCAACTAATCAGACTGACCAAACCCAATTGTTCAATCATATTAACTCAATCAAACTAAATGATATCAAACTAAGCTTAATCTAACATGAACAACATTAAATGAACTGAAACTAATTCTTAATCTATAAACTCGTAATCATTCAAACAAATATCAACTCAGAACTAATCAACAAATGACAGAACTAAACTAATACAAATAAATCGTAAAATTATCAGAAAAATTAACGAAACAAAAACTGTAAATAAAACTTCAAACATCGAGTAAAAGGAAACAGTAAAAACTCACAGAGGCACAAGGAACTCCGGCCAGTCAGAAACGTCTGAATCCTTTCAGATTTTTGACGCGTAACATCCCTAACCATGTGTTCTTACAAGAGAACACATGGTTAAGGATACTACGGTTCGAAATCACAAAGATTTGGTTTAGGGTTTTGGCCAGAAATTCTCAGATCTAAGATTCGAACCGTTTCACAGTGATTTGATGGAAAATAAACATAGATTGGTGTTGAGGGAGGGCCGGGGGTTGTGTGGTGTGATCTTGGGCTGATTTGGATGAACCTTCGATTTGACCGGAAACTTCAATCGAAGATTCGACGAGCTCCGGCCTTATTCGAGGGGAACCAGTGGGTGCAATGGAAAGAGGAGAGTGAGGAGGATCTGTGGTGTTAATCTGGGGGTGAACGGCGTAGGTTGCGTTCACCGCCGGCGAGGGATTTAGGGCGGCGCAGATTAGGTTTTGAGAGGAGGGGTGGGGTGAGGAAGACGAGGCAAATGGGGGTAGGGGGGAAGTTTCGGACATTTATATACAGGTAACCTAGTTAGATCCGGACCGTTGGATTGATGAGATCCAATGGTCGTGGTTAGATGATGGGGAAACGACGTCGTTTGGACTTACTAGGAGGAGGACCGGGTTGGGGACTTGGGCTGGGCTGATTTGGAATGGGTTTAAGGCGTTTGGGCCTAAAAATTCTTTTAAATTGGCCCAAAATTTGCCAGCCCTTTGCCTCTCACTCAATTTCCTTCCTTGTTTTTTTTATTTCATTTTATCTATTTATTTTCCACTTTGTAATTTTGTAATTATATTTTCTGATTTTATAGAATTGCAACAATTAAAATAAAAATCCTAATATACTTCAAAACTAAACTGACTAATGCCTAAAATTGTTTAAAAACTATTTCATGACAATTCATAGTAAAAATCATTAAAATGCAAAAGTGACTAATTTTTGTGATTTTCATGTTTTGTTTTTTAACACAATTAACCCTTAATTGATACTAAAACCTAAACGCAAAAATGCATATTTTTGTACTTTATAGAATTAACATGCGCAAATAGAATGCAACACTTATCAGAAAATGACACCAAAATGCACAAAAATTGTAAAAAAAAAATTATTTGGGATTTTGGGACTAATCATATTTTAGGGCAAAAATCACGTGCTCACAATGATGAAGAGGAATGCGGATTCCGATGCACAATTGACTTCTCACAACACCTCTATCCGAAACTTGGAGGTGCAATTAGGCCAAATCTCTCAGTCATTGAATACTCGCCCGAAGGGTGCTCTACCAAGTGATACGGTAGTGAACCTGAAGGGTGGAAATAACAATCATGTGATAGCGGTTACAACAAGAAGTGGGAGAGGCGGTGATGTGAATGCCTCAAAGCTAAAGCAAGTTGTGGATGAAGATATTGTGTTGCAGGATATTGATGTACCTTTGATTGTTGAAGATGTGGTTGAAGAGAATGTGAACAATGATGTAAGGATTGATATTGGTGAGGACGAGGTAGAAACCCATGATGTCATGAACCCGTCTAGGGAACACGTGATTGACATGCCTGAGCCAGTGGTGCCAAAAGCCAAGGTTCCTCTGCCAAGGCCACCTCCACCTTATCCTCAAAGGATCACAAAGCAGAAGATTGATAACCAGTTTAAAAAGTTCATTGACATGATAAAAAGCTTATCTATTAATGTGCCTCTGGTGGAGGCACTTGAACAAATGTCGGGCTATGCAAAATTCATGAAAGAATTGGTTACAAAGAAGCGTTCTATGGACTGTGAAACTATAAAGATGACTCACTAGGTTAGTGCTATAGTGCATTCAATGGCCCCGAAGCTTGAAGATCCCGGTGCTTTCACCATTCCTTGCACCATTGGGACTGCGGATTTTGCTAAAGCTCTTTGTGACTTAGGAGCTAGTATCAATTTGATGCCCTACTCAGTTTTCAATACTTTGGGTATTAGGCAACCTAGGCCAACTTCAATGAGACTTCAAATGGCAGATTGATCGATGAAGTGACATTTGGGCATTATTGATGGTGTGCTTATCTGAGTGGAAAAATTCATATTGCCGGCCGACTTTGTGATTTTGGATTGTGAGTTGGACTATGAGGTTCTTATTATCTTGGGCAGACCTTTCCTTGCAACGGGGAAGGCATTGGTTGATGTTGAAGCGGGTGAGCTCACTATCCGAGTGGGAGATGAAAAGGTCATTTTCCATGTTTGCAAATCTATGAAGCAGCCCAATAGCACCGAGGTGTGCTCATTTGTAGACCTTGTCACAACAGTGATTGTGGATGATACCAGTGCTATGATCAACGTGGAAGATCCGCTTGAAGCAGTGCCCTTGAACATGGATGTCAATGATGATGCTAGTAGAGTGGAAAGTGTCAATGCCCTACATGGGATGGGATCTTATTCTTATGAGCCGAGGAAGCTATCTTTGGATCTTGAAAACCGGAAAACTCCACCAACAAAGCCATCCATTGAGGAGCCACCGGTGTTAGAGTTGAAGCCACTTCCTCCACACCTCAGGTATGAATTCTTGGGTTCAAATTATACTTTACCAGTTATTCTTTCTTCTTGCCTTACTAACATGCAGGTTGAGGCCACTTTCGTGGTGCTTCAAAAGTGAAAAAGGGCAACTGGATGGACTCTAGCTGACATTCGGGGAATAAGCCCCATATTTTGCATGCACAAAATCATCTTGGCGTAGGATGCAAAGCCTTCCTTGGATCATCAAAGAAGATTAAATGAAGCGATGCAAGAAGTGGTGAAGAAAGAGGTTATCAAGTGGTTGGACGCCGGTGTGGTTTATCCTATTTCTGACAGTTCTTGGACTTCTCCAGTGCAATGTGTGCCGAAGAAGGGTGGTATGACCATGGTGGCCAATGAAAACAATGAAATCATTCCTACTCGCACAGTCACCGGGTGGAGAGTATGTATGGACTACCGGAAGCTAAATAAGGTGACCCGAAAAGATCATTTCCCATTGCCATTCCTTGACCAAATGCTAGATCGTCTTGCGGGGCGTGCTTTCTATTGCTTCTTGGATGGTTACTCGGAGTACAATCAAATTTTAATTGCCTAGGAGGACTAAGAAAAGACAACTTTTACATGCCCCTATGGCACATTCGCCTTCTCTTGAATGCCATTCGGATTGTGTAATGCTCCGGCAGCCTTCCAACGTTGCATGATGGCTATCTTCACCAACATGGTGGAGGATATCTTGGAGGTTTTAATGGATGATTTCAGTGTGGTTGGGGATTCTTTTGATGAGTGTCTGAAAAATTTGGATAGAGTATTAGCCCGGTGTGAAGACACAAACCTCGTACTCAATTGGGAAAAATGCCATTTTCATGGTTGAAGAGGGTATAGTGTTGGGTCACAAAATCTCGAAGCGAGGAATTGAGGCTGACAAAGCCAAGATAGAGGTGATTTCAAGGCTTCCTCCCCCTATTTCTGTCAAAGGGGTGAAGGGTTTTCTTGGGCACGCGGGTTTTTACCGGAGGTTCATAAAGTATTTTTCTAAAGTGGTACACCCTTTGTGCAAGTTGCTAGAGAAAGATGCAAAGTTCTTGTTCGACGAGAGTTGTATGCAAGCATTCGAGCTTCTCAAGCTCAAGTTGACTTCTACCCCCATCATTACCGCACCAAATTGGAGCTTTCCTTTTGAGCTCATGTGTGATGCTAGTGACATTGTGGTTGGGGCTGTTTTGGGCCAAAGAATCAACAAGATGTTTCATCCAGTGTACTACGCAAGCAAGACCATGAATGAGGCTCAAAGGAACTATACAGTCACCGAGAAAGAGTTGTTGGCTATTGTGTTTGCTATGGAAAAGTTTCGACCTTACCTTATGGGGGGCAAAGTTATAGTGCACACCAACCATGCCGCCCTTAGGTATTTGATGACTAAGAAAGACTCCAAGGCGAGATTGATGAGATGGGTGTTACTTCTTCAAGAGTTTGATCTAGAAATTATTGACCGGAAGGGTAGTGAGAATCAAGTGGCAGACCACTTGTCCTGTTTGGAGGAGGAGGGGAGGCCTTGTGACGACCTTGATATCAATGATTCATTTCCTGACGAACAACTCCTTGCGGTTTCAATGAAGGATATGCCATGGTTTGCCGATGTTTCCAATTACCTTGTGACCGGAATAATCCCGTGTGAGCTCTCTTCTAATCAATGGAAGAATATCAAGCGGGATAGTTTAGATTTCTATTGGGATGAGCCATACTTGTTCAAGATTTGCATGGATGGTGTGATTCGTAGATGTGTCTCGGAGGAAGAATAATTGAGTATCTTAGAGGCTTGCCATTCTTCACCCTATGGTGGCCATCATGGTGGGGTGAGGACCTCCTCAAAAGTTCTTAGTTGTGGATTCTATTGGCCCGCCTTGTTCAAAGATGCGGGCGATTTGGTGAAGAGATGTGATGAGTGCCAAAGAGCGGGCGGAATTTCAATAAGGGATGAGATGCCTCTCAATATGATTCTTGAAGTGGATATCTTTGATGTTTGGGGTATCGATTTCATGGGTCCATTTGTTAGCTCAAAATGGGTTGATTATCACTAATAATCGCATCTTCACAAGGTTTGGAACTCCTCGTGCGATTATTAGTGATGGGGGTCTCACTTTTGCAACAAGGCTTTCGACACGTTTCTTTCCAAGTACGGTGTCAATCAAAAGGTTTCTGCCCCCTATCATCCTCAAGCTAGTGGTCAAGTGGAAGTCTCCAACAGAGAAATTAAGAGTATCTTGTCAAAAACTGTCAATGCTAATAGGACCGATTGGTCAAAAAGGTTAGATGATGCTCTATGGGCTTATCAGACGGCTTACAAAACTCCGATTGGTATGTCTCCGTATCGGTTGGTGTTTGGAAGCTTGTCATCTTCCGGTTGAGTTAGAGCACAAGTCCATGTGGGCTTTGAGGAAGTTGAATTTGGAATGGGATGTTGCGGCAAATCTTCGTGTTGAACAACTCAATGAGCTCGATGAGTTTAGATTCCATGCATACTCAAGTTCATCCTTGTATAAGGACAAAATGAAGTACCTTCACGACAAATATGCTCAGGGTAAGGAGTTCAAGGTTGGAGATATGGTTCTCTTGTTTAATTTCCGGTTACGTCTATTTCTTGGTAATCTCAAGTCAAAGTGGAGTGGGCCATTTGAAGTTGTATTCGTGACCCCATTTGGTGCTCTTGATCTAAGGAACAAAAATGGTGAAGTTTTCAGAGTTAATGGGCACCGGGTCAAGCACTATATTGAAAAAATTGATGACAGCCACGTGGTGGCGCTTCTTCATCTAAAGTGATGTGATGGTAACATGCGTCATGCCACGACGTTAAATCAGACGCTTCTTGGGAGGCAACCCATATCTTTTTCTTCTTGTTTTCTCTGATTTTCTTTGTAGTTTAGGATTGATTTTCGAGCTAATTGTTTGTGAGATGTTGCAGGGATTGTGTTGATGTAGTGCAAAACATTTTGAAAAATTTGAACAGTCTCTGAAGTTTGCCAGTGCGGCCGCATAGCACTTTGTGCGGTCCGCACTGGTGAAGGCCAAGTGAGGTACTCTCTGAAGTTTGCCACCGCGGCCGCATTCCATTTAGTGCGGTCCGCGGTGGAGCTCCTTGGCCGCAATTTGTTTTGTGCGAACCGCGGAGGTTGCCTTCTCAAACTTATTCTAAACAAACCGAGCACGGTCCGCGACCCGTTTTGTGCGGCCCGCACTGGTAGGTAAGATTGGGTCCCACATCTTTTTCTATAAATAGAGCTCAGGGGTCACTGTTTACACTTTTCAAAATTTTAACACTCAGAGACCTAAAAGCTACTGTTCATACTCTTTTGTGACCGTAATTCTTGCTTAGACTGACTAACTGCATTTCATCTTCACATCTAGTAATATTTCACTCATTCCTTGTTCGTTTAATTGATTAATTTTGTTTTTGTTTTTTTTACTATTAGCCTGTAACTTCGTTTTTGTTTATTTTCTCTATTTTTGTTAGCTTAGGTTGGTTTAAGTGTTAGTCCTTGGGTGCTTAATGTGCATAATGACTGGGTAAATTGAGTAGGGACAAAGTAGGTGAAAACTTGAACAAAAATGCAAAAATTGGAAACCCTAACTCAGTTCCTGAACTAAGCACCCTCCGCGGACTGCGGTAGCTTTTGTGCGGTCCGCGGTGCCCTGACACGGTCCGTAGTACCAATTTGTGCGGATCGTAGTACTCATGTGTCTGAAAGTTGACTTGTGCCCAGCGCGGCCGCATTGCATTTAGTGCGGTCCGCACTAGACCACCGCGGCCGCGATACCACTTTGTGCGGACTGCGGTGGAGAGATTCAGAGGAGTGGTTTTCTAAACCCTACCCCAATGCTGACCGCGGTGGCTTTTGTGCGGTCCGCGGTGCACTCAATGCGGCCACACTCCTTTTTGTGCGGGCCGCAGTACACTGTTTCTGCAATATGTTCTGCAACTTTTGATCTTCTGTTCTGCAATTCATTTTCCACAAATCTTTCACTGTCTATGTTGATACTAACAAATCTATATGTTTATGCTTGCAGGCAATGGTTAAACAAAGAGGCAAAGCCTCGAAACAACCCGACCGAGGTAATTCCTCCTAGGGAGGGAAACAAAGGATGGTAAAACTCACTCCCCAGGCTAGAAAAAACATAAAGGACATGTGGAAAGCAATCAAAGCGGCCGACAGAGCCATTGACTACTCGGGGAGTGAGTACGAGCCCTCCCGGGAGATCTCTTCAGATTCAGTCCCACTATACATCCCGTATCCAGAGAACTCCATACATAGATACACTCCTCCCTCTTCCCCCGATGCTCGAGCTTCAATCAACATTTCTTCTGGGTCGTCTGAGGGCTCAGTGGCAGGTAGTAGGGATAAATACTCTACCTCTCCCACAATGTAAATATCTGGAGAGGGTGCTAGAGGTGATGAGGGAGATGGGGAGTTACCTGGGGGTGGTGTGCCTCAAGTTGGGGGTGTTGACCGGACTAGAAATACCCGCTGTTTGGGAAGATAGATTCGTCATCCAGGTGGCGTTCCACAAGTTCAGGGAATGGTGGCCGGCACGAAGGTTGATTCTTGAGAGGAGCTTCATTGACAGAGACCTTCTACCCCTACACCTCAATGTACATAGACAGTTTCAAGCTCGAATGGGTTGAGAGCACTTCAAAGATAATTGTGTGAAGGTGAATGAGCACATGGTCAAGGAATTTTATAGCAATGTGGCCCACATCTTAAAGGGCACTAAAGTGACCAAAGTGTGAAACAAAAATGTGGTATTTACAGAGAAGGCACTTAATGAATACCTGGGGTTCAACGAAGAAGATGAGTCCCTTTACAATGAAAAGTTGGTAATGGGCGAGGAGGTTCGTCTGTGGTTAGCCTCATACCTAGCAGTCCCGGGTATAATTCCAGAGTGGTTGCAAGCAGGGGTCAAAATACTTTGGAGGACTTTTAACTTTGAGGCTAGGGGATGGTTGACTTTTGTGTGCAGTCGGCTCGACCCCACTATGCATGATCAGACTATTCCACTTGCCCGGGTTGTTCTTGTTGCATATATTATGGTAGGATACCCTATCAACGTGGGCAATGTGATGTACCGCATCATTTTTGCAGTGGGGGTTGAGCATGACCAGAACTACCCTTTTCCCAGCACCCTCACTATGTATTTCAGGGACTTGGAGGTGGAGAAGACACTTTTGACATCAAGGTCAAACTTGTGGCTCCGTTTTCATGGTACAGTCTATAGGGGTTAGACAACCCCAAGGACAAAAATTACAAGCCACCTGCTTCTGCTCCAACCGGCCAGTCTGAAGAGCCGGTTGCGGTAGAAGCCCTCCACTGAGCCTGCTTCCACAGTCGCTGACATGCCTCCCGGACCTTCCACTACTGCTGGTCCCTCTACTTCAGCTGGCCCGGGGATTCCATCTTCCCGGGCCCATCCTATCACTACCCACCAGCTGAGCCAGACACTTCATAGCTTGAACAACTGGATGTCAGTTGCGTCCTCCAAGTTGTCCATCTTGACGTCTACCATTGCGGCTCAGTCGGTACCACAGCCAGCACAACTTCCACAGGCCATTGAGGATACATTGAAGAAGATCTTGGAGAACCAGGAAAAGATCATCAGTACTCAGGGTGCCTTGGCTAAGGCAGTAGATTCACATGGCAAGGCCCTGAAGGAGCTTGCAAGGGAGCACAAGAAGCTGTGCAAAACATGGGATTCCAAGGAGTCTGTGAAAGAGCTTAGAGCGGATGTGGACAAACTGAAGGCAGACCAACTGCCTTTAGACTTGATATTTGAGGATCCCGCTCCAGCAGCAGTACTAGCAGCAGAGCCACATCAGGAGCAGACACAGAGGCTTCTAAAGAAGAAGAGGAAGCTCCCTATTGCAGATGATGCAATCATCCATTTAGCGGACCCACCGGAGGTTCCCTCCAGTTAGCCACAGGATGTTCCTGATATTAAGCCCGTCTAGGTCCAGGCCCCAGTCCCAGGAGCTGAGCAGTAGGAGACCGGGAACCAGTTTGAGGTTCCCACGTATATAGAGGACCCAGAGACCACTTATGATCCCATGCAGACGGACACAACTTAAGGAGTTCCCATATCCTTTCCTTATACTTTTTGGTGCTTATTTGTTTAGTTGGCATTGGGGACAATGCCAGCTTTTATTTGAGGGGGTGCGCCCTACATTTTTGGATGATTGTATATATTGTTACATTTTATGTCTTTTTGATTTTCATCTTTGGTCTGTATATAATTTTACGTTTAGTTACTTTTATCGCACTTTTTATCTTTCATTTGGTCTGTATATAAAGTTATATTATTATATATATTCATCCCCGTTGTATATTCAAATCCCCTATTGTACACATTCATTCTATTTTCTATTTTCGTAAAAAATGTTCTCGTTTTTAGTTCCCTAGATAGGCTCATAGCTTTTTGTTTTGTTTTTGGTGCTTTCAATAAGCCTTTGGTTTTCTTAATGCCACGGTTCTTTCCAAAGGTGGAGTATTGTGTGAAACGGGTGGCTCTTCCCGATGAAGGATGGCGTGACAACCTTGTTAAGGGTTTGAGTCCGTTTATGTTTCTAGTTTTGGTAGCTTGTAATTAAGATTTCCTCAAGCAAAGCTTCACTTGGGCCTAACACAGTTGCCTTTGATCCCATGGTCAAAGACAAGTCGTTGTGTTTAGGATGGTGAAAGTCGTGACCTTGAGACTCTTGTGTTGACCAAACAATCATCATGTGGTCTTTCGGGACCATTGTGTGCTCAAATCATGTCTATGGTTGTTTTGGGTCCCCGACTCTATGTCTTTAACAATCCTTGAGCTTGTGTGGTGAGAAATTGAATTGTGAGTCCAAGTTCCAAGCCAATGGTCTAGAACTTGCCCTGAATGTCTGTTGAGGCGAAATCGTAAGTGAAAGTTGGCTTGAGAAGTGATTATAGGCTCTCCTTGATCCAAATGATAGTTGAACAATTCCATAGCCCACCAATGATATACACCCTAGTTAACCCTTTTGATCCTTAAACCTTTTTCTTTCAAGAACCAATACTATCAACCTATATCCATTCTAAAATATACCCTTTTTTGGCACTTGATCTTCCCTTGAACAATGGCAAAAGTCTAAGTTTGGGGGGGGGGGGGAGAGATGAGATAAGGAACAAGTGGTAAAAGGTACTAAAGCGAAGAAAAGGAAGGCAATGAAAAAGAAAAGAAAATAAAAGAAAAAGACAAAAAGAAAGCCCAATGTGAAAAAGAATAAAAAGGGATTCAAGAAAAAACAAAAGAAAAAAAGGTGTGGAAAAGTTGAAAAAGGAGAAACGCTTTGAAGTGCAATAAAAAGAGTAACATTACGTCTCTTTAACCCCTTAAAAAGAAGTGAGATACTCAAAGCGTCAAGAGACTTGTGCCAAATGAATCAAAAGAAGTGTTTAAGAGAAGATGGAACCCATTTAGACCAAACCTTTCCTACCCTGAACCAAAAGCCTTCACATTGACTCCTCAAAAGTCCTATATGATCTTGAGTTGAAGGACGCTTACATTAGTATATACTTACATGAGGGGAAAGCATATGGTACTTAGAGTCGGACTTGTGACTTTTTCTTGAGAGAGATTAGTGAATTCCCATTAACCTCAGTTTGTGTGCTAATACTCTAAAAGGTGAGGTTTGCTTAGGGAGAGTTGAGGATGTGTGAGTTTGGGTTCCACAATGGCCAAAGTGAATGGAGAGAGTTCTTTGATGTAATGAGTCAACTCTTGATGCTCTTGTGTCACACTTGATCCATAGTTTTTCAAAGTTTAAATATTGTTAATGATTCATTCGTATTGAGGGCAATTGTTGATCCCAATTGATGCTTGTTGAGGTTACTTTAGGATACTTGGAAATACTTGGATTTTTCCTTAAGGGGTGGGTATTATTTTGTTTCCTTGAGGACAAGCAGAGGCTTAAGTTTGGGGGAGTTGATAAGTAGAGATTTTAATGAGTTTTATGCTCCTTCTTACTTATGCTTTGATTATAAATCGTTACAAAATAGTCCCAAAAGGCTCATAAGTTGTGCTTGATTGCAGGTTTGATCGACAAAGTGACATAATGTCAAAGATCGGCTCAAAAGGAGTGAAACCTACTCAAGTATCAAAGACAAAGTAAACTGAGGGCAAACAAGCTTAGTGCGGACCTCAAAAAATGGAATACGGTCGCACTTGGTGATTCAGAGAGAAGGCAAAACCAGGCCTCAGACAACGCAGCCACGGTACACATTTCGCGGTCCGTGGTGAAGGCTCCGCGGCCGCGCTACCTTTTTGTGCGGTCCGCGGAAGGGAGATTTAGAGAGTTGGCAAAAATGGGCTTTAGGTAACGCGGCCGCGGTACACATTCCGCGGTCCGCGGTGAAGCTTCCGCAGCCACACTATCTTTTTGTGCTGTCCGTGGAAGAGATGTTTAGAGAGATGGAAAATGCCAATGCAATCCGCGATCATGGTTGTGCGGACCGCGATAGCTGCCTCCGCGGCCGCGGTCCATTCTACGCGGTCCGCGGAACCCAAGTTCAGAGAGCCCAGAACTGAAGTCCAAGAGCCTAGTGCGGCCGTAGTCCATTTTATGCGGCCCGCACTAACCCCGCGGGGGTATTTTTGTCCAGTTTTTCTAGCCTAGTATAAATAGAACATTTTACCATATTTTTAGGTTATCAGATATATCAGAGCAGAGCTGCGCTCGTGGGAACCTCATTTGTAGCCATTTTTGGCATCTTAGCTTCAAATTAACGATAGATTCTCTATATTTACATTAGCATTTAATTAATATGCCTTGTTCTTCATCTATTTCTTTATTGTTTTCTTCAAGCATGAGTAGCTAAACCCATTAGCTAGGGTTGTGGCTCAACCGTAGTGTGGGTAATTAATGGGTGTTGCCATCTATTGTTAGATTGACTATGGGCGTTTGTTATTTGGGTCAATTTTATGGTTTAATCTATGAATTGGTGGTTGCAAACACTGGTTTTTGCTAAGTTGACTTGGCTCTTCTTGAGAAAGAGAGCCTAATTCTCTAAAATTGACCCAACAAGGAATTGGGATGGACTCAAGAGAATTGATAGTCCCAGTTAACGGGTTAAACCTCGAGAGAGTAATCACCCTACTTGAACCCTAGTTGCTTGATCTAATTTGCCTACCCATTTGGTCTCGAGAGAGTCAATTGGGCAAAATAACTCTCTCTACCGAGAGGTGTGAGAGTGGTAAAATTGTGCAACGGTTATAGCATAAGCCCCAATTATGTCAATCAAACTCTAATGACTTCTACCCGTCAATTAGCCACCTAGGTAATGTCACGACCCTAGTGCCCTTCTTCCCATTAGATACAACTTAACAATTATGTTGTAGCATAATCTAGTTTCAATTAATAGCTTGGTAATAGTAGTTGATAATCTAAAAACCCAAAAATGTATGGAAGTGACATTTGCGACCCTCTCTTCCAAAAATCTAGCTCGCTGTGGAAATCGATCCCGACCCTCATATCGGGTAAAAGCTATTGCGACCCTCTCTTCCACCTTTTTAGTGGTGTGGAGTTTGAAGTGATCAGTAAGTACCTCAAATCAATTCTCACTTATATTTCATGATTATACATAAGATTTAACATCAAATTCATGAGAATCTATGGAAAAAATTGGGATTTTGTCAAAACTTTGAAAAATGAAAATTTGAGATTTGAGAGTCGAATAGGACTCGGATTTTGAAACAAACTACGTATATGGACTCATGAGGCTTTGAGTAGTCAAGACCTACTCTTGGACCCGGGTTTTGACCGGGCAGGCCTGGGGGTTGACTTTTGTTGACCTTTTAGAAATTGTATAATAATCATAGCTTTATTAATTGAAATTGTTTTCTCTTGCATTGTGTGATGTATTTAAGTTGTCTTTGGCAAGATTGAGACGAGTGGATGTGAATTTGTAAAGGAAGAAGCTAAATTGAGTATTGAGTTAGCCGAATTGAGGTAAGTTTTTGGGAAGTTTGATCGAAAGTTGGATTTTTGGGAAGTTTGATCGGGAGTGGACTTTTTGATATCAGGGTCGGACTTTGATTCCAAAAGTTGGAGTAGATCCGTAATATTAGATGTGACTTGTGTAAAAATTTGAGGTCAATTGGACGTAATTTGTTAGGTTTCGGCATTAGTTGTAGAAGTTGAAGATTCAAAGTTCATTGATTTTGACTTGAGTTGTGATTCCTCGTTTTGAGGTTGTTATGTGTGATTTGAAGCTTTAAATAGATTCATTTTTTCATATAGAACTTGTCTGCAAAATTTGGCGCCATTTGGAGTTGATTCGATATGGTTCGGACGCTTGGTTGCAATTTTAGAAGTTCTTGAAGTTTACTTTGATCTTCATGCGTTTTGGCGTCCGATTTGTGCTTTTGGAGGTTATTTTGATGATTTGATCGCGCGAGCGAGTTCGTGTTGTGTTCCTGGACCTAGGTGCATAGTTGGTTTGGTGCCTCGGTGGCTCGAGTGTGTTTCAGATTGGATCCGGAATGATCTTCATGATTTTGGGTGCTGGTACTGGTGTCATCGCATTTGCGATGTTTTTGTTGCAAATACGACTATCACAATTGCGAAGCAACATTGCATTTGCGAAGTTGGGCTGCTTGGAGAGGACTCATATTTACGAAAAACTTGCCGCTTTTGTGAAGCCTATTGAGTTCACATTTGCGGACTCTGTATCGTCTTTGCGATAAAGGCCTAGACTGAGTTAGTTCGCTTTTGCGACCAACTTCTCGCTTTTGTGTAGGACCAGTGTTCGCATTTGCGACCTTTTTGGTCGCATTTGTGAAGGCAGCAGAGAATTTTAGAACTTCACTTTTGCGATGAGTTGTTCGCATTTGCGAACCCCATGTCGCAAATGCGACATCTGCAACATCCATATAGCTGAGAATTCCGAGACTTAGCTTCATTTTCTTATATATTTAACCTTATCTTCGATGAGAGGCAATTGTTTTGAAGGGATTTTCATATCAAATCATTGGGTAAGTACCTCTAATTATTTTTCACTTATATTTTATGATTATACATAAGATTTAACATCAAATTCATGAGAATCTAGGGAAAAATTTGGGGATTTTGTCAAAACTTTGAAAAATGAAAATTTGAGATTTGAGAGTCGAATAGGACTCGGATTTTGAAACAAACTACGTATATGGACTCATGAGGCTATAGGTAGTCAAGACCTACCCTTGGACCCGGGTTTTGACCGGGCGAGCCTGGGGGTTGACTTTTGTTGACCTTTTAGAAATTATATAATAATCATAGCTTTATTAATTGAAATTATTTTCTCTTGCATTGTGTGATGTATTTAAGTCGTCTTTGGCTAGATTGAGCCAAGCGGAGGTTAATTTGTAAAGGAAGAAGCTAAATTGAGTATTGAGTTAGCCGAATTGAGGTAAGTGTCTTGCCTAACTTTATTGAGAGAATTTTTCCTACTACTTGACATTGTTTGCTACATGTGGGGGTGATACATATATGAGGTGACGAGCATATATGCATGTTCCAGGGTTAATCATGCTCGGGGGTAGATTGTGTTATAATTGTGTCTTGTAGAACTATGTGACCTTCTTGCTTCCTGTCTTACCTGACTCCTAAATCACTAAAATATGGAATTGAATGTTAGGAACTAAAATGTAGTTATTCATAACTTGATTAAAATTGGACGGAATTATGAGAAACATTGATGTGTTAAATTCGGACATCATTATGCTTAAATATTAATACATTGCTACGATCGGTATTCTTGAGATGCTAGATTATATGTTCGTGCTGTAGATCATTCTTGATATTTGTTGAAATACTTGAATAATAAAGCCATGAGGGTTTATTGTATTATTGTTGGCTTGAAAGTCATGATTGGGGTTTTATTTATAATAGTCATTTAAGCACTCTCCATGACATTATTTATGCTTCCTGTTTGTCATTGATATACATATGTGTGATGACCTTTTGGGTCATCACTTGTTTTAAAAGTGGATTCTGCATTTCGAGGCCTTAAAAACCTCTTTCGGCATCACCTCAATTTGTGTGCGCAGTCCGGGCACATAGCCGAAAAGCCATTTTGTGAAAATCTGTAAAAAAATGATGAATTTTGCATTTAAAATGAGTTTAAGTTGACTTCGGTCAATATTTTGGGTAAACGGAACCGGACCCATGATTGGACGGTCCCGGAGGATCCGTAGGAAAATATGGGACTTGGACGTATGCCCGAAATCAAATTCCGAGGTCCCAAGCCTGAGAAATGAATTTTTAAAGAAAATTATTTTCTGAAATTGTTTATGAGTTTTGGAAATGAAAAGTGTTTAAAATTTGATGGTATCGGGCCCGTATTTTGGTTCTGGTGCCCGGTACAGGTCTTATATGTTATTTAAGATGAGTTTGTGAAATTTGGTAAGGAACGGACTTGAAACAACGTGAATCGGATCGTTTTTGAAAAAATTGGAAAATTTGAAGTTCTTAAGAAATTTCATGATTTTGATACTAAATTCAGTGTTGTTGATGTTATTTTAGTGATTTGAATGCACGAGCGAGTCTAAATGATGTTTTTAGGTTGGTGTGTATATTTGGTTTGAAGCCCCGAGGGCTCGGGTGAGTTTTGGATAGGCCACGGGGTAGATTTTGGACTTGGAGAATTGCAGGTTTTCAACTGTTTCAGTGCAGGCCTGCAGGCTTCGCATGGTTCGCAAATGCGAGTTCGCTAATGCGAAGGCCTTGTCGCAAATGGGAACAATGGCCCAGGCCAGCTACCTCGCAAATGCGAGGAATTGATCGCAAATCTGATGCCTCCCCTTTTAGCCAGTCGTCACAAATGCGACGCATTCTTCGCAATTCCCAACTCGCAAATGCGAGAAGTTGTTCGCAATTCGCAACTTAGCAGAAGTCTGGGTTCGCAATTGCGAACTCTAGTTGCAATTCCCATATCTGCAACCTGCATTTTATAACTTAGCCGAAAATCTTTCATTTTTCATACTCTTTCAAAACCAAAACACTCTTGGGCGATTTTTCAAAGACAACTCTTCTTCTAGATCGATTGTAAGTCAATTTTAACTCGTTTTCTTCAATCATTAACATCTTTGCACATGATTTCAACTCAAAATCAATGATTTTAATGGGGGAAATTGGGTGTTTTGGGTAGAACCTAGGTTTTTAAAAAATTGGGGATTTGACCTCGATTTGAGGTCCGATTTCAAAACAAATTATATATTTGGGTTCGTGGGGAAATGGGTAATCAGGTTTTGGTTCGAACCTCGGGTTTTGACCATGTGGGACCAGGGGAAATTTTTGACGTTTTGGGTAAAACTTTAGAAAACTCATTTTCATGCATTAGAATTGATCCATTTAGCATTCATTGATGTAATTAAGTAACATGTGGCTAGATACGAGCGAATTGGTGGTGGAATCAAGGGGTAAAGCTATAGTTGAGACGTGAATTGTGTTCGTGGCATCGAGGTAAGTGTTTGGTCTAAACTTAGCTTGAGGGATTAGGAATTGTGTCCTATTTGCTATGTGTTATTTGTTGAGTACGATGTATAGGCATGGTGACGAGTATCTATACGTTGGTGTCAAGCATGCCCGTGAGTCTTATACTATGATTAATGTATCTCCGTTTGTATTGTTCATGCCTTTTGTGGGATTTCTATTATTGAGCAAGGCTCGTGGAAGTAATATTGGAATTTGAATATTGAAGAGCGTTGGCTCAAGTAGTAAAATGAATTGTGGAACTATAATTGGCAATTGAACCCTATAGAGAATTGACTCAGGTTGTGAAGTAAATGTGAAAAGGAAAAGAGAAGAGGATTTTTTATATTGTTCCCTCGCCTGGATTCAATTGTTGTACTGTTGTTCCCTTGTCGGGATTTTATTGTGATTTTATTTATTTCCTTGCCCTTATTTCTTGTGATTATTGTTTTGGTAAGAGAGTGTTAAAGCACGAAGGGTGATGCCATGCACTTGTCCTTGATTGTCCTAAATCTTGATAATAATTGAGTTATGTTGTCCATTACATTTATTTACTGATTTTCTGTTGTTACTTGATTTTATTATGTTGTTATTAATTCCCTTGCCGGGATTTTGTTGTTCCCTTATTGTTCCCTTGTCGGGGATCCATTGTGATTGGTGTTAAACTGTATATTGGGATTGTGTTGCACGGTGCAACAATATTATATTTGGATCGGGTTTCACGACACAACAATATTATATTTGGATCGGGTTGCACGCCGCAATAATATTATATTTGGATCGGGTTTCACTCCGCAACAATATTATGTGTGGATCGGGTTGCACGCCGCAACAACAATATTATATTTGGATCGGGTTGCACGCAGCAACAATATTATGTGTGGATCGGGTTGCACGCCGCAACAACAATATTATGTTTGGATCAGGTTGCACGCCGCAACAAACAATATATTTGGATCGGGTTGTACGCCACAACAATGTTTTTATGATTTGGATTGGGTTGCGCACCGCAACAGTAGATAATAAAAGTGTTTATTGGTTGGTTACGATTTCCTTATTCTTTTGCTGTGAATTCTAAATTGTCTTTATGTTTTTTTGTTGAATTGTTTTTGATAAATAGTGTTCCCCCGCAGCATGTACCCCCTCCCATCTTTACTTGTTTATTCCTGTTTTATTTTCCGTTGCATATTGTATAACTGCACAGGTTTATTTGGTAGTTTGGTCCTAGCCTCGTCACTACTTTGCGAGGTTAGGCTAGGCACTTACCAGCACATGGGGTTGGTTGTGCTGATACTACACTCTACACTCTTTTGTGCAGATCCTCGTGCTGTAGACTTCGGACCGCAGTGAGATTGTTGTTTCTTGTTCATCAGGCGACCCGAGGTAGTCCGCAGGCCTTGGCGTCTCCTTCTATCTACTATTCATGTTTCCTTCATGCATTTCTAGAGATAGTGTTGCATTTATTTCTTTCAGACCTTTATTAGTAGTGCTCCTAGACAGTCTGTGAAGTTGTGACACCAGTATTGGGTAGATTTGTTATGGATTGGCAGTAGCAGTATTATTAAATATTTACAATGCAGTCTTCCGCTTATTCAATTCTGTTGTTATTTAATTGTTGGCTGTAAACTATCATCGGATTAAAAATGGAAACACAGTAAATAGTTTAGTTGGTTGGATTGCCTAACTTTCACTAGTAGGTACCATCATGACTCCCGAGGGTGGGAAATCTGGGTCGTGACAAGTTGGTATCAGAGCTCTCGGTTACATGAGTCTCACAGTTCACAGACAAGCTTAGTAGAGTCTGAGGGATAGGTATGAAGACGTCTGTATTTATCCCAAAGGCTACAGAGTCAGGAAAAACTTCACATCTATTCTTTCCTGTCGTGTGATTTTGTTCTCTCAATGCTAAATTGAAACCTCTACTCTTCTCCTTTCGCGAACGGCGAGGTCATGTACCGCTACTTCAGCCGAACAACAACACAAATCGATGTTAGATCAACTACATCTTCGGAGGCTTTGTGGATGTTGGATAGGTTTCACCAAGCTCTTCGTTGCCACTTTCAGCGGTGCTTCTTCTGAGGATCCCCAGGATTATCTAGACAATTGTCATAAGGTTCTCAGGAATATGGGGATAGTGGAGACCAATGAGGTCAACTTTGCTACTTTTCGCTTGTTTGGATCCGCCAAGACTTGTTGGAAAGATTATTGTTTGGCTAGACCAGTTAGGTCATCAGCTTTGACTTGGGATCAGTTTCTCAGCTATTTCTGGAGAAGTTCCGTCCCGTCACTCAGAAAGAGATCTACCCGAGGCAGTTTGAGCATCTCTAGCAGAGTTCTATGACTGTTACTCAGTACGAGACCAGGTTTAATGATTTGACATGTCATGCTCTTCTTATACTTCCACTGAGAGAGAGAGTGAGGAGGTTCATTGCGGGACTCATTCAGCCTGCTCAGTTAGCTAAAGGTGGAGGTAGAGGTATTAGAGGTGGAGGTAGTGGTGCTAGAGGTAGAGCTATTAGAGGTGGAGGTACATGTACTGTTCTGGTTTGTAGTAGAGATGCTTCGGTTTTAGTTGATCCAGGATATATATACTCTTATGTGTCATCGTATTTTGCTCCGTATCTGGTCATGCCTAGTGATTCTTTGAGTGCTCCTGTTTATCTGTCTACACCGGTGGGTGATTCTATTGTGGTGGATCATGTCCATCGTTCTTGTATAGTTGTGATTGGGGGTCTTGAGACCCGTGTAGATTTGTTACTTCTGAACATGGTTGATTTTGATGTCATATTGGGGATGGACTGGTTATCACCTTACCATGCTATCTTGGACTATCATGCCAAGATTATGACCTTAGCCTTGCCGGGTTAACCTCGTTTAGAGTGGAGGGGGACTCCTGGTCATTCTACTCGTAGTGTTATCTCTTATATGAAGGCTCGGCGTATGGTCGAGAAGGGGTGTTTGGCCTATTTGGCCTATGTTCGCGATTCCAGTGCTGAGATTCCTTCTATTGATTCTGTGCCCCTTGTTCGTGAGTTTCCTGAGATATTCCCTTTAGACCTGCCGGGTATGCCACCCAACAGGGATATTGACTTTTGCATTATTTGGCTCCAGGCACCCAACCCATTTCTATCCCGCCGTATCGTATAGCCCACCTAATTTGAAAGAGTTGAAGGATCAGTTACAAGACTTGCTTGAAAAGGGTTTTATTAGACCTAGTGTTTCGCCTTGGGGTGCACCGGTGTTGTTTGTTAAGAAGAAGGATGGATTGATGAGAATGTGTATTGATTATCAACAGTTGAACAAGGTTACAAGAAAGAATAAGTATCTGCTGTCGAGAATTGATGATTTGTTTGATCAGCTTTAGGGTGCCAAGGTATTTTCGAAGATTGACTTGAGATCTAGCTACCATCAGTTGAGGATTAGGGCATTCGATGTCACGAAGACAGCTGTCCGCACTCGGTACAAGCATTATGAGTTCTTGGTAATGTCATTCGGATTGACAAATGTCCTAATAGCTTTTATGGAATTGATGAACCGAGTGTTCAGGCCTTATTTGAATTTGTTCGTGATAGTCTTCATTGATGATATTTTGATATATTCCCGCAGCCAGGAGGAGCACGAGCAACATCTTAGAGTAGTTCTTCAAACTTTGAGGGACAGTCAGTTGTATGCCAAGTTTTCAAAATGTGAGTTCTGGTTGAGTTCAGTAGCATTCCTGGGTCATGTTGTATCAATAAAGGGTATTAAGGTTGATCCGAAGAAGATTGAAGCAGTCAACAACTGGCCTAGACCAACATCAACTACAGAGATTCAGAGTTTCTTGGGATTGGCAGGATACTATCGTCGGTTTGTAGAGGGCTATCGCAGCCCCAATGACCAGGTTGACCCAGAAGGGTGCCCAGTTCAGATGGTCAGACGAGGGTGAGACAAGCTTTCAGAAGCTCAAGACAGCTCTGACTACAGCACCGGTGTTGGTTTTGCCCACAGGTTCAAGACCTTATACAGTTTATTGTGATGCATCTCGTATTGGACTTGGTACAGTGTTGATGCAGGATGGCAAGGTCATTGCCTATGCTTCACGGCAGTTTAAGATTCATGAGAAGAACTATCCGGTTCATGATTTGGAGATGGCGGCCATTGTTCACGCGTTGAAGATTTCGAAGCATTATCTGTGTGGCATGGCATGTGAGGTATTCATGGATCACAAGAGTCTGCAGCATTTGTTCAAGCAAAAGGAGTTGAATTTGAGGTAGAGGAGGTGGTTGGAGCTATTAAAGGACTATGATATCACCATCTTATATCATCCGGGAAAGTCCAATGTGGTGGCTGATGCTTTGAGTAGAAAGTTAGCCAGTATGGGTAGTCTTGCTTATATTCCGGTCATTGAGAGACCACTTGCTTGGGATGTTTAGGCTTTGGCCAATCAGTTCGTGAGGTTGGATGTTTCTAAGCCCAGTCGTATGTTATCTTGCACAATCGCTCGTTCTTCTTTATTGGAGCGTATCCGAGATCGGTAGTATGATGATCCTCATTTGTGTGTCCTTAGAGACACGGTGCAACACGGAGGTGCCAAGCAGGTTACCTTAGGAGATGATGGAGTTTTAAGGTTGTAGGGTCGAGTTTGTGTGCCTAATGTGGATGGGCTTCAAGAGTTGATTTTAGAGGAGGCCCATAGTTCCCGGTACTCTATTCATCTGAGCACCGCTAAGATGTATCAGGATTTGTGGCAATATTACTGGTGGAGAATAATGAAAAAGGATATCGTTGTGTAAGTGGCTCGGTGTTTTAATTGTCAACAGGTTAAGTACGAGCATTAGAGGCCGGTGGTTTATTTCAGAAGATTGAGATTCTTGAGTGGAAGTGGGAGCATATCACTATGGACTTTGTTGTTGGACTCCCACGGATTCAGAGGAAGTTCGATGCAGTGTGGGTTATTGTTGATAGGCTGACGAAGTCAGCACATTTCATTCATGTGGCAGTCTCATATTCTTCCGAGAGGTTAGCTGAGATCTATATCCAGGAGATAGTTCGTCTTCATGGTGTGCCCGTGTCTATCATTTCGGACCGAGGTACACAGTATACCTCACATTTCTGGAGGGCACTTCAGTGAGAGTTGGGCGCACGGGTTGAGTTGAGCACAACATTTCATCCTCAGACGGACGGGCAGTCCGAGCGGACCATTCAGATTTGGAGGACATGCTCCGAGCTTTTGTTATTGACTTTGGAGGCTTGTTGGATCAGTTTTTGCCTTTAGTAGAGTTTGCCTACAACAACAACTACCAGTCGAGTATCTAGATGGCTCCTTATGAGGCTTTGTATGGTAGGCGGTGTCAGTCACCAGTTGGGTGGTTTGAGCCAGGAGAGGCTCGGTTATTGGGTACGGATCTGGTTCAGGATACCTTGGACAAGGTCAGAATTATTCAGGATAGGCTTTGTACAACTCAGTCCAAGTAAAAGAGTTATGCCAATCGTAAGGTTCGAGATTTGGCATTCATGGTCGGTGAGCGGGCATTGCTTCGGGTATCGCCTATGAAGGGCGTGATGAGATTTGGGAAAAAGGGAAAGCTTAGCCCTTGGTTCATTGGCCCGTTTAAGATTCTTGGTCGAGTGGGAAAGGTGGCTTATAGACTCACATTGATGCCGAGCCATCCAGTGTTTCATATGTCCATGCTTTGGAAATATCACGGCGATCCATCCCACGTGTTAGATTTCAGCACTGTCCAGTTGGACAAGGATTTGTCTTATGAGGAGGAGCCGGTAGCTATTCTAGATCGGCAGGTTCGTCAGTTGAGATCGAAGAGTTTTTCTTCTGTTCGTGTTTAGTGGAGAGGTCATCCCGCTGAGGCATCTACCTGGGAGTTCGAGTCCAATATGCGGAGCCGTTATCCCCATCTTTTCCCCGAGTCAGGTACTTCCTTCTTATGTCCGTTTGAGGACGGACAATTGTTTTAGAGGTGGAGGATGTGATGACCTTGTTTTAAAGTGGATTTTGCGTTCCGAGGCCTTAAAAACCTCTTTCAGCATCACCTCGATTTGTGTGCACAGTCCCGGCGCGTTGCCGGAAAGCCATTTTGTGTAAATCTGTGAAAAATGATGAATTTTGCATTTAAAATGAGTTTAAGTTGACTTCGATCAATATTTTGGGTAAACAGACCCGGACCCGTGATTGGACGGTCCCGGAGGGTCCGTAGGAAAATATGAGACTTGGGCGTATGCCCGGAATCGAATTCCGAGGTCCCAAGCCCGAAAAATGAATTTTTAAAGAAAATTATTTTCTGAAATTGTTTATGAGTTTTGGAAATTGAAAGTGTTTAACATTTGATGGTATCGGGCCCGTATTTTGGTTCTGGTGCCTGGTACAGGTCTTATATATGATTTAAGATGAGTTTGTGAAATTTTGTAAGGAACGAATTTGAAACGACGTGAATCGGATCGTTTTTGAGAAAATTTGAAAATTTGAAGTTCTTAAGAAATTTCATGATTTTGATGCTAAGTTCATAGTTGTTAATGTTATTTTAGTGATTTGAATGCACAAGCGAGTTTGAATGATATTTTTAGGTTGGACTGCATATTTGGTTTGGAGCCCCGAGGGCTCGGGTGAGTTTTGGATAGGCCACAGGGTGGATTTTGGACTTGGAGAATTACAAGTTTTCAGCTGTTTCAGTGCAGGCCTGCAGGCTTCGCATTTGCGAAGCCTGGCTCGCAAATGCAAAGGCCTTGTCGCAAATGTGAACAATGGCCCAGGCCAGCTACCTCGCAAATGCGAGGAATTGATCGCAAATGCGATGCCTCCCCTTTTAGCCAGTCGTCGCAAATGTGACGCATTCTTCGTAATTCCCAACTTGCAAATACGAGAATTTGTTCGCAAGTCCCAACTTAGCAGAAGTCTGGGTTCTCAATAGCAAACCCTGGTCACAATTCCGATATCTGCAACCTGCAATTTTATAACTTAGCCGAAAATCTTTCATTTTTCACATTCTTTCAAAACCAAAACACTCTTGGGTGATTTATCAAAGATAACTCTTCTTCCAAATCGATTGTAAGTCAATTTTAACTCATTTTCTTCAATCATTAACATCTTTTCACATGATTTCAACTCAAAATCAATGATTTTCAAGGGGAAATTGGGTGTTTTGGGTAGAACCTAGGTTTTTCAAAAATTGGGGATTTGGACCTTGATTTGAGGTCCGATTTCAAAACAAATTGTATATTTGGTGTCACAACCCAAACCGATGGGCCCCGACGGGCTCCCGGTACCTTACTCAACCGAGTACCAATGTAACGCATCTTTCTTATTACATCATCATATACACATGACATACGGGCCTAATAGGCCAACATAATCATTTATAAACTCAAAACAAAGGACGACAAGGCCGTACAATCTTTCACGTACAAGACATATGTCTACAAGCCTCTAAGAATACATAAATGTCATATAGGTCGGGACAAAGTCCCGCCATACCAAACAATACACATCTAAATATACTAACCAAACGAGCAACTCCGAAGCAAATGGAGTGCACCAACATCTTCCACTGAGCTGATAGCCTACATAGAGGGCTCTCGACCTGTCTATCGGGACCTGCGGGCATGAAATGCAGCATCCCCAGGTAAAAGGGACGTCAGTACGAATAATGTACCGAGTATGTAATGCACATAAATAAATACATAAGAGACATGGAAGACATATAGAGTACATGACTCAGCCTGTAAGTATGAATAACTTTGTAGATCATAGATTACTTTTAGCGTCATGCATGTGCGTGTGAACGTCATGTCGTGCATAGGTACATGTTTCATAACATCATCAGCCTCTGAGGGCATTCCATTATATCATACTGGCCACTGTGGGCAAAATCATCATCGTATACCAACTGATCAGGTGGTGGTGCGTATATAACGCCATAGCCTTTCCCATATCCCATATACATATATTTACATATATATACGTATATAACGCCGTTTGAGTACATACATATATATATGCATATATAACGCCGTTTGAATCATGTTTCAGCCACTGTGGGCAACATCATCATCATATACCAGCTGATCAGGTGGTGATGCGTATATAACGCCGTAACCTTTTCCCATATCCCATATACATATATTTACATATATACACGTATATAACGCCATCTGGTCATGGGTCAGTGCATATGAATGCAGTGCATAAAAAATACGTCAATAAAATTATTCGGAATGTCATAAAACCATTTTGCGTCTGAGTAATATCATAAAGTAAACTCTTATCAACTTTCGTAATTTTCTGAGACCCATGAACATATGATAAGACATTATAACACACGGAAATTCAAGAACACAGATATCTCTAGTACTTCTATGAATAGAGTCATTCGTGGAATTTGTGCATTTGCACGTTCCGTTCGTATTGTATGGATCATGCCAAAAGAAAGAAGGGATAGCCTTAACATGCCTGTCCTTGAAATTATCTGAACGAATCTATTTCTGCGAAATTCTTGAACGGAATTTATACTTTGGATTTGAAATTTGGAACGAAATTCCTATCTTTGTTCCAACGTTGAAGCTTCTGTTTCTAGCTTTCAACTTTAACTTTAAGACTTGGTTGAAGTGTTGGGATGAATAACTTTTCAATTTCCAACGTCTTTGGTCTTGAAATCAAAGACAAAAGGAATGAAATCTATAATTCAATTTGATCCACGTTTTTGGTTTGAAACCTTAGGAGGAAATGTTTCTGATTCTTTGTTTTAGATTTGAGAGAACTCCTTTGATTCATTTTGAATCTTGGCAGATAAGAATTCTTGATTAGTCATCCTTTTCCTAGATGGCATCTTGCATAAGTGACTTATTAGTCACATTTTTGACTTGGTGACATTTTGCCACGTGTGGAGGATTAATTATTTTTTTTTATCCAGTTATTAGTTAACTAGGTAATGTCCTGTTACCCGGTAATTAATCAATTACCCGCAAAATTGAGAATTATTCTCACTTACTTGAAATATTACTCACCTTTCACATACCTTATACGCCTTACTATTATGGTGATGTGGTACCTTGTATGGTACTAGTCCATAAATATCGAGTATTTTAGTTTGAGCCGTATTTTATCCCAAAATACCAAATTTTAATGAAATTCATTTTCTTTGACTTTCTTCCCCGCTCACCTTCATGAATTTCTTCATCACTTACAATCCTCATAATCTCCAAATAATATTTTCCTTGGACTGATGTCAATTACCTTACGACAAATTCAATGTAAAATACTACAGGGTGCAACACTGTCGTAACTTATTACTGCAAAGTGTAACATCACCGTAATGTAATACTGCAAGAACATCAACGTAATATTTTATTGCACAATGTAATATTGCGGGGTGTAACATCATTCCCCCATTTGAAACATTCGTCCTCGAATGTTGACTGATGCTCTTATCATTTTCATAACTTATAGCTCTTGTAAATGCCTTAATACTCTTCTGCCATTTAAGCAATTTCTCTATGAATAAATCCAAGTCTAGGGTATTCCCCCCTTTAGTCTTTTTTCTCATATCATGACATGTGGTCGAAATCTTCCTAATCTTGCAACTTCTGTTATCTCCTGTCATGCATCCTGTATGACCCTGGCTTTATAGGTGCACTTATGCGATTCATCTTTCCTTTTTTCTTTTATATTTTAGTCAATCTCTAGGCCTTACTTTGTATATACAAGGCTTAATAGGATGCCTCTCTGGGTCTCTATAGGTATACTGAAGTCCTTTGCTCGATACTTTGTAGAACTTGCGAATATGGCCATATCTTATTTCATAGATTTGGTTATCCATTCATATGACTTTACTACATTTCCATGGGTTATACTATTCCATAATTTTTTTTACTTCAATCTATCTTTACTGAGGTATACTTACCAAGCTCCCAGTTACTTTTGTTACCTATCCTTTAGGTATAAATCTCAGTCCTTCAATGTTCCTTCATTACCGTTTGTCTTAAGAATCATGTCCTAATCTCATGTCATACTTTGTAACTTGTATCTGACCATTGTTGATTCTCCTCAATGTTGAACTATAATCCTCTACTTGAAGTCTTGAAACTTCTTACGTAATACATTACCGCTAGGGCTTACGTTGCATAGAGGAATATTTGAAGTGATTTTCATAATCATATTTCATAGTGTCTCAATGTGATTCACCTTATGGGGGTATCCTAATTTCGTGCCACCAGTGAAATCTTTTCTCCTTCTCTTCTTCTATTTCCTTTTTTTTTCAAATCATTATTCAAATGAAGGACTAAACATCATCCTGTATCTATCACAATTATACCCTCATTTTTTTACCAGTTCAACATTTCATTCCTTCTAAATGCTATTAATCTTAGACTCCTTCAGTTCATTAAAGCTATAGCGAGCTTTGTATAACATAGAGAAATTGCCTGCTCTTCTTGTTTTCAAGGGCTTAATCCTAAAGACTTATCCATTCTCGTCACCTTTTCACTTGCATTTCCTCATCCTTACTCATGTTTCCTTAAAACTTGATCGCTCTACCATGCTTTAGCTTGCGACCTATATATCCATTTATAAACTTTCCTTCAACTTGCTTCTATCATAGGTTTCGTTATGTCACTCTGGAATATCAAGCGAGATATAACATCGTCTCTAACTCTTCTTTACTATCTTAATTAGTCTCCTCGATACCTAGAAACTATAGGCTATGAGATATGACAGTGACGATGCTGCTATCATTCCTGGATATTGAATCCCCGCGCTTCTAGCCTTTTATCCGAAGTATGGTCTATTCACAACTTTCTGCATTTAAGTATCTCGTAAGTTGTTCACCTTTACCTTACTTACTTAAAATCTCGCACCATATCTTCTCTCTATATCATGACCTCTCTTCCACCTAGGTGTAATTCACGTCCATAACTTGAAGCTCTATTATAATACTCGCACCTCGAGTACATACACAATTAGGTGGGATCTTCGTACTGACTTTTTATGAGGCTGGTAATTCTTCTAACTGGCTTCCTTGTAGAGCCATCTGATATTAAGAGTGATTCTGTCATGTTCTCAAGCACAACTTCTATAATTTTTCTAGGTCCAATAATCAGACTCCTGATTTACTTGGGTGATGTAATTATTTAGTTTCCTCTTCCTTCTGATCATCCTTTACGTAGGCTTAATCTATCTTCCAATCTGTGGTTCATGGTATTTATTCTGTTTAGCCTTTTGTGGCCGTTGAGGAATATGCATGATACAATCCTTTAACAATTTAATCCTTCGTTTATGACCTGGGCTCAATTATTTTCTTTTAACGTATACTAGAATCTTCTACGATTGTATATGCTGCATATATAAAACTCCAAACCCTTAAGTGAGTTCTTAATGCGACCAACTCTGGATCATTGATCGAGTAATTCCTTTTTTTCCTCTTAGCTTTCTTTAAATGTAAGCTATTACTTTTCCGATCTTTCTGCCCCCTTGTTGCGTCCATACTTAGCTTATCTTAATGCCCATATATATTGAAATTTCATACAACTCATATGATCTTGAATATCAATTCTGATTTTACTCCCTGTTCATTAGCCACTGTAGGTGCCACTTTCTTAGGGAGTGCATACAATGTTGTTTTGAGACTGTTGTCACACGACCGTTTCCTCTTTAGGTCGTTGTACTGAGGTTGAAGCCTTCTTCTTTATTTCCTCAGCTAGTCTTTCATCATAGTACTTAGGGAAGACCCTCTAACTCTTGTAAAGATGCGAGCTTATTATACCGTATTCCCGATAGATTTTTTTATGTTCGTGCTCACTTGTAATTATCCTTAGTTACTTACCTCCACACTCATCTGCTCGTATGGCTGCTTCTGAACTAAAGTTTTGACTCTCTTCCCAGTAGAACTTTCTTTTATTTCTGTACCACTCATACAGTACCTTTAATAATCCCAACTCTTATTTGAATATTTCTCAAATATTACAATGTCATAATTGCGGGGCTAAATTCACTATATTTGGTTTTACTATCTTTATCTTGCATGACCTGTTGTCATGTCTGTATCCTCTTGACTAGCCATTACTAGGCTCTCCCTAAATCAACTACTAACTACTCGTTGGTCCATCCTCATGTCAATATTCCATGAAATCTTTCTTGGGTTATTTCCTTGGTCTTAACTTACGTGTCGCACATGCTCCTTAATTATCAATAACATCTGGGGCAGGAACCCTTACTTCCTCTCCTTGACGTCGTGCTTGCACAATATTCATGAATCGTAATGTATTTGTAAGATTTGAATAAGTACAATCTCATCCCTTTCTCATTCTTATCGCGTTCTTCTCTTATCATTCCATATTCACCAGAACCACTTAATTCTGACTTAATGTCACATCACTCCATATTCCCCCCTTTAGGGGTGCACTAAAAGCTGAAGCCACGAGGATATACCTATAGATGTTTTACCTCTTCATCTTTGGTGTTGTTTCTCAAATCAATGATCCTTACTCGCCTTGCGGCAATCCTTCTGTACCAAGGATGACAAATTCCAGTACTTGTGAGGGTGACATTTAGCGTAACTGGCACATACAGTTCCTTAAGCTTAACTTTGCTCACATTTCTTGCTCTAGGGAAGCGTCTCCCTGAATGACAATTCTCTAAATTCATCATGAACCCTCTTATGTGGTCCATTCTATTACTGCTGGAACGAAATCTGAAATTTCCATGATGTCGAGTATTTTCCAATCATTCAGTCCCTAATTCATATTTGGTTTATCTTGTTTACCAGTCCATACTGATTTCTGTTACTCTAGGGATTAACTCTCCCCTCTTGTAGTCACCTTGGAGTCACAAACTTATTTCTCGAAATGAGGATATAACCTTATGGCTTATACTCTTTTGTTGTCTTAAGGCTCGCCACTTCTTGTTCCTTCCTTCTCTTGACTATAGGTTCTATAACACTCTACTGTTTTCATCCATGTATCAAACCTTATTCAAAATGCTTCCTTATCTCTCTTCTTATTATTTTGCTAATATTTCTGCACATCCCTTTTCTTGCGAAAACTTCAATACGACATTCTTTTGCTCTTAGCTTCCCTTTGCTCTATCCAATGTCTCTTCAAGTTGCTTAACGTTCTGGCTTTACTAGGGGCGCGAGCCACACTAAGGTAATATTTATCCCTTCAGGGCTTATGGTGCATGTCTTTGTAGTACTCATATCTGGCTGCACTATTTCAGAGTGCACCATTTGGTGTCTCATAAAGAGATCTATTAGCATATTTGCAATATCCTTCAGAAATATCAACTGACGCAAACAATTCATCCATCATATCTTCTTGTACTACTTCTGTTAATCCCAATAGGTCATATCTAAAATGGGTGCGACAAATTGTATATACCTTTATTACCATTGAATATAACTCAAAAAGCTTATGTTCTTCTGCCTCAATTATAACCGCTGTTAACCTTCATTAACTGGGTACCTCGTACCCTTTTTCACCTTGCTCCTTTTACTTGCTGAAACTTGTACTTATCTTCTTAATCTCTCATTATCCTTCACCATAAATATGGATAGGCATTCTTGCCTTAAGGCTTCTTATCAGGAAGCTTACACCTTTCAGTACACCCACAATCTACTAAAGACCTCATATTTACTTATCGTAGGCATCATACAAAAATTCAATTCCTCTTACTCAGCTCTTCCACAACTATCTCTCTTTCTAACCTTCTTTCCAGATGTAGGCATTGTGTTATTATGAATAACATAGAATTTTGGAACTTGAATTCTTATAAGTGAGCTCTACCGCACGATCTAGAGTAAGAAGAAAGAGTGACAATCCTAAATGCCATGTAGCCTCCTGCTTATAAGTGTGGTGCACGACACACCCATAAACAAGACTCTACTAGACACGGCTTGTAGACTCCCTAGGACAGAACTGCTCTGATACCACTTTTGTCACAACCCAAATCGATAGGCCGCGACGGGCACCCGGTACCTTACTCAACCGAGTACCAATGTAACGTATATTTCTTATTACATCATCATATACACGTGACATACGGGCCTACTAGGCCAACATAATCATTTATAAACTCAAAACATACGTCGACAAGTCCGTACAATCTTTCACGTACAAGACATATATCTACAAGCCTCTAAGAATACAAAAATGTCATATAGGTCGGGACAAAGTCTCGCCATACCAAACAATACACATCTAAAACATACTAACCAAACGAGCAACTCCGAAGCAAATGGAGTGCACCAACATCTTCCACTGAGCTGATAGCCTACTTGGAGGGCTCTCGACCTGTCTATCGGGACCTGCGGGCATGAAACGCAGCATCCCCAGGCAAAAGGGGCGTCAGTACGAATAATGTACTGAGTATGTAAGGCACATAAATAAATACATAAGAGACATGGAAGACATATAGATTACATGACTCAGCCTGTAAGTATGAATAACTTTGTAGATCATAGATTACTTTTAGCATCATGCATGTGCGTGTGAACGTCATGTCGTGCATAGGTACATGTTTCATAACATCATCAGCCTCTGAGGGCATTCCATTATATCATACTGGCTATTGTGGGCAAAATCATCATCGTATACCAGCTGATCAGGTGGTGGTGCGTATATAACGCCATAGTCTTTCCCATATCCCATATACATATATTTACATATATACGCGTATATAACTCCGTTTGATTACATACATATATATGGGTATATAATGCCGTTTGAATCATGTTTCAACCACTATGGGCAACATCATCATCATATACCAGCTGATCAGGTGGTGATGCGTATATAACGCCGTAACCTTTTCCCATATCCCATATACATATATTTACATATATACGCGTATATAACGCCATCTGGTCATGGGTCAGTGCATATGAATGCAGTGCATAAAAAATACGTCAATAAAATTATTCGGAATGTCATAAAACCATTTTGCCTCTGAGTAATATCATAAAGTAAACTCTTTTCAACTTTCGTAATTTTCTAAGACCCATGAACAGAAGATAAGACATTATAACACACGGAAATTCAAGAACACAGATATCTCTAATACTTCTATGAATAAAGTCATTCACTTGAATTTGTGCATTTAGACGTTTCATTCGTATCGTATGGATCATGCCAAAAGAAAGAAGGGATAGCCTTAACATACCTGTCCTTGAAATTATCTGAATGAATCTATTTCTGCGAAATTCTTGAACGGAATTTATACTTTGGATTTGAAATTTGGAACGAAATTCCTATCTTTGTTCCAACGTTGAAGCTTCTGTTTCTAGCTTTCAACTTTAACTTTAAGACTTGGTTGAAGTGTTGGGATGAATAACTTTTCAATTTCCAACGTCTTTGGTCTTGAAATCAAAGACAAAAGGAATGAAATCTATAATTCAATTTGATCCATGTTTTTGGTTTGAAACCTTAGGAGGAAATGTTTCTGATTCTTTGTTTTAGATTTGAGAGAACTCCTTTGATTCATTTTGAATCTTGGCAGATAAGAATTCTTGATTAGTCATCCTTTTCCTAGATGACATCTTGCATAAGTGACTTATTAGTCACATTTTTGACTTGGTGACTTTTTGCCACGTGTGGAGGATTAATTATTATTTTTTTATCCAGTTATTAGTTAACTAGGTAATGTCCTGTTACCCGGTAATTAATCAATTACCCGCAAAATTGAGAATTATTCTCACTTACTGGAAATATTACTCACCTTTCACATACCTTATACGCCTTACTATTATGGTGATGTGGTACCTTGTATGGTATTAGTCCATAAATATCGAGTATTTTAGCTTGAGCCGTATTTTATCCCAAAATACCAAATGTTAATGAAATTCATTTTCTTCGACTTTCTTCCCCTCTCACCTTCATGAATTTATTCATCACTTACAATCCTCATAATCTCCAAATAATATTTTCCTTGGACTGATGTCAATTACCTTACGACAAATTCAATGTAAAATACTACAGGGTGCAACACTGTCGTAACTTATTACTGCAAAGTGTAACATCACCGTAATGTAATACTGCAAGAACATCAACGTAATATTTTACTGCACGATGTAATATTGGTGTAATATTGTGGGGTGTAACATTTGGATTTGTGGGGAAATGGGTAATCGGGTTTTTGTTCGAACCTTGGGTTTTGACCATGTGGGCCCAGGGGCAATTTTTGACGTTTTGGGTAAAACTTTAGAAAACTCATTTTCATGCATTAGAATTGATCCATTTAGCATTCACTGATGTAATTAAGTAACCCTTGTCTAGATAAGATCGAATTTGTGGTGGAATCAAGGGGTAAAGCGATAGTTTAGACGTGAATTTTGTTCGTGGCATCGAGGTAAGTATTTGGTTTAACCTTAGCTTGAGGGATTAGGAGTTGCGTCCTATTTGCTATGTGTTATTTATTGAGTATGACGTATAGGCATGGTGATGAGTATCTGTACGTTGGTGTCAAGCATGCCCGTGAGTCTTATACTATAATTAATGTGACTCCGTTTGTATTGTTCATGCCTTTTGTGAGGATTTCTATTGTTGAGCAAGGCTCGTGGAAGTAATATTGGAATTTGAATATTGAAGAGTATTGGCTCAAGTAGTAAAATCAATTGTGGAAGTATAATCGGCAATTGAACCATATAGAGAATTGGCTCAGGTTGTGAAATGAGTTGTGAAGTAAATGTGAAAAGGAAAAGAGAAGAGGATTTTTGATATTGTTCCCTCGCCGGGATTCAATTGTTGTACTGTTGTTCCCTTGTCGGGATTTTGTTGTGATTTCATTTATTTCCTTGCCCTTATTTCTTGTGATTATTGTTTTGGTAAGAGTGTTAAAGCACGAAGGGTGATGCCGTGCACTTGTCATTGATTTTCCCGAATCGTGCTGATAATTGAGTTATGTTGTCCTTTACATTTATTTACTGATTTTCTGTTGTTACTTGATTTTATTATGTTGTTATTGATTCCCTTGCGGGGATTTTGTTGTTCCCTTATTGTTCCCTTGTCGGGGCTCTATTGTGATTGGTGTTGAATTATATATTGGGATCGAGTTGCACGCTGCAACATATATTTGGATAGGGTTGGATGCCGCAACAATATTATATTTGGATCGGTTGCACGCCGCAACAATATTATATCTGGATCGGGTTGCACGCCGTAATAATATTATGTGTGGATCGGGTTGCACGCCGCAACAACAATATTATATTTGTATCGGGTTGCACGCCGCAACAATATTATATTTGGATCGGGTTGCACGCCGCAACAATATTATGTGTGGATCGGATTGCACGCCGCAACAACAATATTATGTTTGGATCGAGTTGCATGCTGCAACAAAAATATTATGTTTGGATCGGGTTGCATGCTACAACAACAATATGTTTGGATCGGGTTGCACGCCGCAACAATATTTTTATGATTTGGATCGGGTTGCGTGCCTCAACAGTAGATAATAAAAGTGTTTATTGATTGGTTATGATTTCCTTATTCTTTTGATGTGAATTCTAAATTGTCTTTATGTTTTTCTCTTGAATTGTTTTTGATAAATGATATTCCCCCGCAACATGTACCCCCTACCATCTTTACTTGTTTATTCCTATTTTATTTTCCGTTGCATATTGTATAACTGCACAGGCTTATTTGGTAGTCTAGTCCTAGCCTCGTTACTACTTCGCCGAGGTTAGGCTAGGCACTTACCAACACATGGGGTCGGTTGTGCTGATACTACACTCTGCACTCTTTTGTGCAGATCCCAGTGTTGTAGACTTCGGACCATAGTGAGATTGCTGTTTCTTGTTCATCAGGCGACCCGAGGTAGTCCTGCAGGCGTCCGCAGGCCTTGGTATCTCCTTCTATTTACTATTAATGTTTCCTTCATGTATTACCAGAGATAGTGTTGCATTTATTTCTTTCAGACCTTTATTTATTGTACTCCTAGACAATCGGTGAAGTTGTGACACCAGTCTTGGGTAGATTTATTATAGATTGGCATTAGCAGTATTATTAAATCTTTACAATGCAGTCTTCCGCTTATTCAATTCTATTGTTATTTAATTGTTGGCTCTAAACTGTCATCGGATTAAAAATGGAAACACGGTAAATAGTTCAGT
Organism: Nicotiana tabacum; assembly: GCF_000715075.1. Classification (NCBI taxonomy): domain Eukaryota; kingdom Viridiplantae; phylum Streptophyta; class Magnoliopsida; order Solanales; family Solanaceae; genus Nicotiana; species Nicotiana tabacum. The sequence goes on from NC_134090.1 coordinate 81,678,008, forward strand.
TGGTTGGCTTGCCTAGCTTTCACTAGTAGGTGTCATCACGACTCTCGAGGGTGGGAAATCCGGGTCGTGATAATATGCTTGGTAAGGAAGAGTGTAAAACATGAAGGGTGATTCCGTGCCATATCATCGTGAGTAAAAACACGACGGGTGATGTCGTGCCATGTTATGTGAGTGTAAAGCAAGAAGGTGATGTTGTGCCATATCATTGAGAGTAAAAGCACGAAGGGTGATGCCGTGCCATTTCATTTATATTGATATGCTTTTATATTATGGTGAGATCATGGCACGATGGGTGTTTCCGTGCAGACGAAGATGAGGGACATGCATTATGTTTTGATGTTTGTTTCCCATGTATACGTTAATGTCTTTACCTTGAAATGTTATTGTCATAATTATAGATCTAATGTGACTTGTTGCTATTGTTCTGTCATTGATCTCTATTTCAATTGTTGTTGTGTTGCTCATACCTTCTACTTGCTTAACTTGCAAATACCATGCCTATTTCCTGCTGTTATAATTAGACTCATGTCGTATCTATTCTGTTGCACTTTAGTACAAGCCCTCTACCATGTTAATCATTCATGCCTCTACTTGTTAACCTGTAAAGATCATGTGCTCCTTTTTTATTTGTTATGCTTGTATCTAGGCCTCCACCATACTAGTTAGTTGAAGTTGATATTCCATGTCTCCTAATTGTTGTCGTTACTCATATGCCTTCTGCCTAGTCTATTCTGTTGCCCATATGTATATCCTCGTTCATTATTGCTACTTGCATATTTCCTACTTTGTAATTCCTGTTATCGGTATTTCTGTCGTCCGGTTGGTACTGTTATACATATATTGGGTGAGGATGAGATAAAAGCACGAAGGGTGTTGCCGTGTAATTGACTTGATATCTAAGTACATTCCTCATGAAATGAAAGTTATGCAGTGACTGTCATGGTTTATTGGTTTTCGTTATAGGGAAAGAATGATCAAGGTATTGGAAGTAGCTAAATTGTGATCTCTGTTAGCACTCAGTTATTGTTTTGTAAATTCGTTGCATGTATTCCTTTCTATTGTATTGCAGTATAGTTCTATTGCTAGTTTTCGGTGCAGGTTTATCAATGAGTATCTTTTAACTAAAAAGCCTCGTCACTACTTTGACGAGGTTAGACAAGATACTTACTGGGTACATGAGGTCGGTTGTACTCATACTATACTTATGCACCTTGCATGCAAAATTTGGATCGGAGTTGCTAGTGATGTCGGGAGCTGACTCTGAAGATGTCCGTGCATTCCGGATATAGCTACCACTTGCCCTTGGTAGCTTTAGATTTTGTAAGTATGTTTAGATAACTTTCAAATAGATCATGTAATTATTTGTATCAGCTTTGCAAATTCCAAGTCTTAGAAGCTCATGATTCGTACTGTCAGTTCTTGGGTTAATTAGTTAATGTTCAGATAGTTCTTCTCTATTTTTCCTATTATCTCATTTGGATTGTATTGACTGTTAGTTGGCTTACCTAGCATATCGAGTTAGGTGCCATCATGACTAGTGGTTTTTGGGTCGTGACCAGTCTCGAGATATTTAATAATATAAGGAGATTCGTAACCATCATATCTCCCAACCTTCTTTGGGGACCCATCTTTGTGCGTTGTGATGGAGCAATTAGAACATATACCGCACATCCAAAAATTCTTAGATGGGAAATATTTGGCTCCTGACCAAAAGCCAACTATAATGGGGAGACTTTATGATAATTGGTTGGCCTTATGCTCACAAGTGCTGCTGCATACAAAATAGCATGCCCCCACACTGAAAGGGGAAGCCGAGTATTATAGATTCACTAACCCTTTTACTTAGCCTTTTTAACAGTGTAAAACAACATGCGATCACAGTGGAATATTAATAATAATTAAAGACATGTGGAAGATGAAATCTAATAACTTAGCCCAAATACAAGTACGAAAAATACTAAGTACATCTCTACCCAGAACTTGTGTCACAATATCACGGACCATCTATGAATACTACAAATAGTTGTCTGGAAAGAAAGATACAATCTGTCTCTGAAGTAAATATAAATAGAATATGAAGATAGAAGGGGACGCCAGGGCCTGCGGGCACCTGCAGGACTACCTCGGGTCTCCTGATGGACTGAAGACAGCAACCTCTCTCTAAGGTTTGTATGCTCTAGTACCGAAATTTGCACATAGTGTAGAGTATAGTATCAGCACAACCGATCCCATGTGCTGGTAAGTGTCGAGCCTAACCTCGGCGAAGTAGTGACGAGGCTAGGATGAGACTACCAAATAAACCTGTGCAGTTAAAGCATATACGACAAGCAATAATAATGGAAACTAGCAGTTAAAGATGGGAATGGGTACATGCTGCGGGGGAATATCAAGTAATCATAGTAACTCAGGAGAAAATCATAAGAACATTTTAATTTGCATCAGTAGGAATAAATAAACAATAACAAATCAATATCCACTTTTATCACTTATTGTTGCGGCGCGCAACCCGATCCAAATCATATAACATTGTTGCTGCGTACAACCCGATCTAATCATTTATCATTGTTGCGGCGTGCAACCCGATCCAATTATATATCACTATTGCGGCGTGCAACCCGACCCCTCATGTCCTCCCTTATTACTCCATGTTGTGGCGTGCAACCCGATCCCATATAATATTGTTGTGGCTTGCAACCCGATCCAAATACACAATTCAACACCAATCACAAATGAGTCCTGGCAAGGGATCAATAAGGAAACAACAATATCCATAAAGGGAATCAACAATGAGAATGAACACATCCCGGCTAGGGAACCAACAGTAAGAATTAAATACGTCCCGGCAAGGGAATCAGCTATAACCAAACACGTACCAATATTTAACTTCACAAATGAAACCTCAACTGGAACCAATACTCAACAGTAAACAACTACCACGAGAATAATCACAAATTCTTGCCCAACACGGAAAATCAACAACTTAGGCATTTTGTAGTATTTATGAAGAACACAATGATTACAATTTAAGACTCACAGGCATTCTTGACAATGACGTATAGATATTCGTCACCACACCTATACATCGTACATTACACTAGCACATAGCAATTAAAGCACAATACCTATTCCCTCAAGCTAAGGTTAGGCCAAACACTTACCTCGAACTTCCACGGCCAACTCAAACCTCAAACACCGCTTTTCCTTTAGAATTCGCCTCTAAATTACTTGTGTCTAGTCCAAATTAATTTGACAACATCAATAAATACTAAATAATTCATACCCAATGCTTGAGTATCAGTTTTCTATCATTTTCCTCAAAAAAGTCAAAATTCAACCCCAGGCCCGCTTGGTCAAAACTCGAGGTTCAGACCAAAACCCTATCACCCATTCACCCACGAGCCCAAATATGCAATTAGTTTTGAAATCCGACCCCGAAACGAGGTCTAAATACCAATTATTCGAAAATCCCTAACCATGCCCAAATTCCTAATTTCTACCATGAAAACTCTTGATTTTGATTAAAAAGTGATGAAAAACATTGGGTAATTGAAAGAGTAAAGTTTAGAATTGATTACCAACACTTTGGGGATGCATTTGTGGGAAGGAAATTGCCTCTAGGCCTTGGGAGTTCGAAAATATTGAGTAAAATAGGTTATGCCCGGTTCTGGTTCTCTTTTAAAATAACTGGGCAGGCCTTCATCGCGTTCGTGATAGGCCTGTCACGTTCATGATGGGTCAGGCCCAGATGGCCATCGCGTTCGCATTCAAGGGCTCGCGTTCGTGGAGTTTCAGCTCCTCGAGCCTTCACGTTCGCGGTCAGGTGGCCGTGTTCGTGTGGAACAATTTGAAATCCCTCCCCCAGGCCCACTAACCCTACGCGATTCGAAGGGTAACTCCCTCTACAGCTTCGCATTCGCGTCCTGAGCTCCACGTTCGAGAAGAACAAAATGGCACCTGAGGAAACTTGCCTTACGCGTTCGCGAGTGAAGCTACGCGAACGCGAAGAGCAAAATCTGTACACCTGAGACAGCAAAACCTGCAACTTTTCTAAGTATAAAAACCTTCCGAAACTCACCTGAGCCCTCGGGGCTCAAAACCAAGCATGCATACTAACTCAAAAATATCATATGGACTTACTCGTGCGATCAAATTGCCAAATTAACAGCTTTAACAACGAATTTAGCATCAAAAATCAAAGAAAAATCTCAAGAACACTTAAGTTTCAAATTTCACAACCGATGGTCCGATTCACGTCATTTCAAGTCCGTTTCTTACCAAATTTTACAGGCTTGATCTAAACATTATATAAGACCTGTACCGAGATCCGGAACCAAGATACGATCCCGATACCATCAATTTCAAATACATTCAACTTTCCAAAAACTCTAAAAATTTCAGTTAAATAATTTTCTTCAAAAATTTATTTCTTGGGCTTGGGAACTTGGAATTCAATTTCGGGCATACCCCCAAGTTCCATATTTTCCTATGGACCCTCCGGGACCGTCAAATCATGGGTCCAAATCCGTTTACCCAAAATATTGACCGAAATCAACTTAAGTACATTTTAAAAGCAAAAATTCATCATTTTTTACAGATTTTCACATAACGGCTTTCCGGATACACGCCCAGACTGCAAACGTAGATCGAGGTGCGGAAAAAGGAGGCTTCTTAGGCCTCGAAATACATAATTTACTTGCATATCAAGTGATGACCTTTTGGGTCATCACATGGTTGGCCTTATGTGCACAAGTGCTGCTACATGCAAAATAGCATGTCCCCACACTGAAAGGGGAAGTTTTGTCCTTATTAACAATGGTCTAGCTATTAATTGGAGGCATTTAATCATCGATTCCCGTAGAGCATTTTGAGTATGAACATGAGCAACCAAATGCTCAACTTTTATTCCAGTGGCCATACAATAATCAGTAAAGGTCTGAGATGTAAATTCACCAGCATTATGAAGGCGAATTTTCTTAATTGCATAATCTGGAAATTGTGTTCTTAACCTTATTATTTGGACCAACAATCTTGCAAATGCCATATTACGAGTTGACGATAAGCACACATGTGACCATCTTATAGATGTATCTATCAAGACCATAAAATACTTGAATGGACTACATGGAGGATGTATAGTCCAACATATATCACCCTGTATACGTTCCAGAAATGCAGGGGATTCAATCAAACATTAGTTGCCGATGGTTTAATAACCAATTTTCTCTAAGAACAAGCAACGCAAGAGAATTTCTTAAATTGAAGAATCTTCTTATTCTTCAATGTGTGCTCATTTGAATTCTCTATTATTCTGCGCATCATGTTAGAACTGTGATGGCCCAACCGATATGCCAAATGATAAAATCATTAGAAGTAGTAAAACTTTTGTTTACTATGGCATGCGATTCAACCACACTAATGTTTGTGTGATACAACGCAGACAACAAACACGGGTAGTTTTTCATGCACATATTTTTCCCCGCTTTTATTGTAGTAATATAAAGGTATTCAACCTTTCCTTCGTTAGAGGTATCAACATGGTAGCCATTTTAGCAAATAGCTTTGAAACTCAGCACTACAATACAATGCATTATTAATAGTCAATATCGCTCCTCCAGGTAGTAATAAGGTCGCTCTTTCAAAGCCCTCAATTAATTTGGTATTGCCAGATATTGTATTAACATAGGCCTTTTCATAACCAAATAAGAGAAAAATTTATTTTTTCTTAATATTGTACAAGTTGTAGCACTATCCAAAAGGCATAAATCTTCATTACTCATCTTGGATCCAATTAAAGAATTATGAATTTTTATTTTCTTCATAAATATAAAAGTACACCATAAGAAATACCGAAAAACTAACAACACCAACTACAACTTAATTACTACTTGAATATAAAAACAACTTTAGAACAAGACCAAACAAAACACTGAAAATAAAAATAACAACATAATTGCATTCCCCAGTAAAATGATCAAACTTTAATTTGATCCCTAAAGGAGTCTTCAACTTCTAAATGAGTAAGATCATCGAAGTCTTCAAAATCATCATCATTCAAAGAAAGATTTGCCTCGGCATTATTATTATTTTTGTTTGAAGGCCCTGCCTCAAAATTATTTTTAAAGGTCAAGTGAGACTCCACTATGGATTAGCAGAAGATGCTCCAATATTATTTTCCTTTATTTGATGGAGTTTTTATAAAGCTTGAAAAAATGCTCAGGTGCACATCATTCAATTTTTCAATGACCTTTCATGCCACAGCGGTGGCAGATACCGGTTTTGCCTCTTGCAGGATTGTTTTGAGAACCCATATTATTCTCTTGTTTGCCATGGCCACCATGATGACGATTATTATATCGTCTTTTGCCATTGTCATTTCCATGTACATATATATGTCCATGATAATTATTCTGTCTTTTTTCAGACTTAGCACGTCTCACTACCATATTCGCTTCAGGAATCAGAGTTGACCCCATGGGACGGGTTTCATGATTTTTCATCAAAAGGATATTATGTTGCTCAACCACCAGAAGGCATGAGATCAATTTAGAATACTTTTTAAAATCCCTTTCACGGTATTGTTACTATAATACCATATTTGAGGCATATGTCTTTTCCAACAAATCCTCATCATTCATAATATCCTCACATAATTTTAATGATGAAGTTATTCAAAATACAACAGAGTTATACTCACTTACGGTCTTAAAATCTTGCAACAATAAGTGTATCCACTCATATCGAGTCATTGGAAATACCTTAGCCTTAAGGTAATCATACCTTTCCTTCAAGCCAGTCCATAATTCAAGTGGATCTTTCGATATCAAATATTCAACCTTCAAACCTTCATCAAGATGATGATGAAGGAAAATCATGGCCTTCGCTTTGTCCTAACTTGATGCTTCATTACACTAAGTGATGGCGTGTGTCACCAATACCTTTAGCAGCTAAGTGAATCTCAGCATCGAGAATCCATGATAGGTAATTCTTTCCACAATTGTCAAGTGCCACAAACTCAAGCTTTGACAAATTCGACATAGTTAAAACTATCAAGGAAGATAATTAAATTAGAAATCATTAAGATAATACCGTAAAGAAATAATTTGACTTAATTATAAAAGTGTAACCTATCTAAACTATATGATTAACAATTCTAAAAAGAAAAAAAATACTTTTTTTAACAAATAGTTTACACACAAATAATATCCTAATATGCTAGTTAGGCTTATAAGAACTTCACATTATCTTAGACTATCACGACCCCAATTTCCCTCTGTAGGATGTCATGATGACACCTAGTCTTTTAAATACTAGGTAAGCCTAACATTTATCAAAATTAATGGTAAAATTCAACCAACAACTATTAAATATGAAACAGAAATTTCTATATAAGGCCAACAATTCAAAAATCGGTAGTACAAGTCATAAGCTCTACTGATGTTCACTAGAAAATCTCTAAGTACAACTATTCCGGAATAGAAATAAACTGTACAAAAATAACTTTTGAAGGTGACTCTAAGGCCTGCGAATGCGATGGTAGGTATACCTTAAAGCTCCTAAGTAATATCTGACTGCTATCTAACAATCCACAGACACGGAGTACCTGGAGCTGCACAAAAATGTGCAGAAGTGTAGTAAGAGTACACCATGATCGGTACCCAGTAAGTATCAAGACTAACCTTGACAAAGTAATGACGAAGTGAAAGTCAAGACACTCACTAAACAAAATAACTTGTGCAGTATAGAAGTGTAAAACTAATAATGGAAAGCAAAAATCAGTAAATAGTAACAAGAATCAACAAGTGAAATAAACAGTAAAGCAATAAGAATATTGTGAAGTATCATTAAAACCAAATAAGGAACAAAACGGTCAACCAATTATTCAAGTCGTTTAAACTCAAGTCCCACAACGAAATCACCCCGTGATACCTCATCCCATAGTCAAAAGTCACAGTCTCAACCCATCATCATGTACTCAGGGAATATCAAACAATATCAAAACCACGAATCGTGCCTTAAATCAAACTTATGAACTTTCAACTTCCACAGCTCGCACCGAATCATATCAAGTCAACCTGGAATTATGTCAAATTTAGCGTGCAAGTTCTAAATGACATGTAACAACCCGACCGGTCGTTTTATGAATTTCAGCCTCGTTTCCTCCATTTCTACTTCTTTATGTCTTGTTCAGCTATATTGTGTGATATCGGATTGGTTGGTTCGGGTTCGGAGAGGTTTTGGAGAGGTATGAGACACTTAGTCGCTTAAGTTGCCCATTTAGTTGGAAAAGTCAATCAAAAGTTGACTTATGAGTAAACAATCTAGAAATTTGGTTTGTATAATTCAGATAGCTTCGTGAGGTAATTTGGGACTTAGAAGCGTATTCGGAATGTAAGTTGGAGGTCCGTGGTAGATTTAGGCTTGAATTGGCGAAATTGGAATTTTGGCGCTTTCCGATCGGTAGTGGAAATCTTGATATCGGAGTCGGAATGGAATTCTGTAAACTAGAGAAGGTCTGTGGTATCATTTGTGATGTGTGTGCAAAATTTTAGGTCATTCGGAGGTGATTTGATAGGTTTTGACGTCGTTTGTGGAATTTGAAAGTTTATAAGTTCTTAGGTTTGAATCCGAGGTTGATTTGGTATTTCGATGTTGTTTTGAGTGTTCTGAAGGTTGGAATAAGTTTGAATAGTGATATGACTTATTCGTGTTTTTGGATGAGGTCCCGGGGGCCTAGGGATGATTTTGGATGGTTATCAGAAAGTTTGGAAATTAGAGAATGCTGCCAAAGTTGCTGGTTCTGTTATAACTGCACCTGCGGTTTGGGGACCGCTAGTGCAATGATCGCAGAAGCGAGGAAGGGCCGCAAATGCGGTTTGACATCATAGATGCGGAAGCTGAGACGCACCTACGAGCCCGCAAGTGCGAATGAGGGGTTTTAAATGAAATTCCGCAGAAGCAGAAGATTTTGTGTAGATACGGCCCCGCAGATGCGTAATGGGAACCACAAATGCAGAAGGGCTGGGCAGAGTGTATATAAAGGCTTCTTCACAAATTTTTGGTCAATCTTCACCATTTTGGCCGGGATTTGAGCTTTGCGCAGTGATTTTCAAGAGGAATCAAGGACTTTTAATTGGGTAAGTTACTTGGGCATTATTATTTGTGTTTGTGATGATTTTTTCATTGTTTAATCATGATATTAATGGAAATAGGGAAGAAAATTATGAGATTAGGGCTTGAGTTTTGGAGAGCTTTGAGTGGTGATTTAAGGGGCCATTTGAGGTCCGATTTTGATGTTCTTGGTATGTATAGACTCGTGGAAGGATAAGGATTCTATTGATGTGATTTTAATCGTATTTCGAGGTGTGGGCCTGGGGGACGGGGGACGGGTTTGACCAATTTCGGGATTTTTTATGTAATTTGATTAATTTCGCGTGAGGTTTGTTCCTTTAGCAAATATTGATGTTATGGTTCTGATTATGGTTAGATTCATGGCATTTGGAGGCCGAATCGAGAGGCAAGGGCATCACAGGCTAGGGTTTTGCTTGGCTTGAGGTAAGTAACGCTTCCAAACTTGGTTCTAAGGGTTCAAACCCCGAACTATGTTTTCTATGATTACTATTGAGGTGACGCAAATGCCAAGTGACAGGCGTGTGGGCGTGCACCGTGAGAATTGCATCCTGGATCATTCCATGGCACCGCTTAGTGACCCTTTCTTGCTGATATCTGTGTTGTAATTATGTGATTAAGTTAATGAGCTTCAAATCATGTTAATTATCATGTTAAGGCTTCACGCCAATGTTGTTGAGACCCGAGAGGTCATTTCTTGCTATCATATCATTAGCTTCACTGATATTCTGTACTCAGTCCTATTTATGCATATTATATCATTCTTCAGTCTCGATTATAGTCATTTGACACATCATATCATTGTTCGGGCTAATATCATGACATTTGAGCCCGTGTGTGTGTGAGACTGGAGAGTGATGACTGAGTGAGGCCGAGAGCCTGATATTAAGTGATAGTATCGGATCGGGCTGAACGGCGTAGTGAGATATTAAAAATTCCTTCGTTGGCTTGTTATAGCGCTTGGGCTAAGAGAAGCCCCTCCGGAGTCTTTACACCCCCAGTGAGCGCAGTTGATATTATTGGGGGATGGATTTTCCCTTGACATGGATCTTGTCCGAAGTACTTATTGTCTGGAGATGGATCTTTTTCATGATGGCTAGATTGGCCTGTTCCTCGGTACTAGAGACCGTTGGTCTGTGATGTGTATATATTCTGGGATGGATCTTCCCTGGGCCTTGTGAGCCATATACAATACCGAGTAGTTGTGAGGTTATTATTATTATTATTATTATTATTATTATTATTATTATCTGGAGATGGATCTTCTACATAGGCTGGAATGGTCTTCCTTAGTACTGAGTAACTATTGTCAGATATGTATATATTCTGGATGGATCTTCCTTGGGTCGTATGAGCCATATATAGTACTGAGTGGATGAGCATTATAGATTGTGGGCTCATGAGGCTCTCAACATGGTGCATTTTATACAGCACGTGCATTGACATGTAGATGTAGCAGAGTTACACTTCTTTACCTTGTTCATACTTGCTCTGTTTTACTGTTCAAGCTCTTTTATTTAACTGAAAGCATGCCTACGTTTCAGTAGGTTGAGTTCGTCACTACCTATCAGTCCAAAGGTTGGACTTGTTACTTATTGAGTTGGTGTACTCACGTTATTCCCTGCACCTCGTGTGCAAATTCAGGCACTTTAGATCCAGTGGCAGATGGTTAATCGAGGCTGCTGACTTAGGAGATTACTGAGGTATATGCACGACGTTCGCATGCCTTAGCTCTCCACCATACTTTCCCGTTGTATTTCAGTTGTTCCCTTAGACATTATATTAGACTATGTATTTTTCCTTAGATGCTCATGCACTCAGTGACACCTCGGTTTTGAGCTGGATTGTATCTATTTCAGTAAATTTCTTATGTTTCAAATAGTTCTTTAACTATTAAAAGCTTCCTTAAATGTTTTTAAACTTATTATTATCGTGTTGATTGTTGAGTTAAGGCTGGACTAGTTTCACAATAGGCGCCATCACGACGGGTTGGGTTTCGGGTCGTGACAAGTTGGTATCAGATCCTAGGTTACATAGGTCTCACCAGTCATGAGCGGGTTTAGTAGAGTCTCGTGGAAAGGTACGGAGATGTCTGTACTTATCTTCGAGAGGCTGCAGAACCTTTAGGAAATAAACTTCACATTCTTGAATTTCTATCGTGCGACATTGATTCAACTTGAAGCTTAACTCCTTGAATTCCTTCCACGCATTCGTGTGCGTGCATGAGCGCTCGGTATGAGCTATGCATCGACAGCTCATGATTCCTTGATCGAAGGACAAGATATGATTTTTGTGTGTTGATATTGGGCCAGTCTGGAGGACTTGAGGCAGGGTTTTGCCTATAGCTTAAGCGTTGAGGCATTGATTGTGTGAGCACGTGCTTCTGGATTTATATGTTTAATAGTGTCCCTATTAGTGGGAGTGATGACTAGATGGCTATGTGATGGGTATGATGTGACTGCGAGATGTGTTCATATGATTTGAATGTGATGAGAAAGACCTTCTTGAGGATAGGAAGAACTTTTTGGTGCTTGATTTCCATCGTGATTTGATGTATAACCAAAGTTAGGGTGTATAGAAGGATCTTTTCATGTTGTTAGTTAGGGAGTGAGGTGGATTTTATGTCGCGATTTGAGTTCAGACTCAGGGAGATTTGGTGATTTCGTGATGTTTATGGTGGTGGAAGGGTATAAAGAGAAGTTGGTTTAAGGCGGAGTAGGTGGGTTATCTCCTGCGGAGTGTTCAGAAGTGGTGTGAACCCTATGTTATTTGTTGAAAGTCCTCTTTTACCAGTGAATTATATATGTTGCAGTTCGAGTTTGGATCACGTATGCGAGTTGTCTTGACTATTACGAGGATGAATGTGAGATTTGCAGATGATTTGAAGTACTAGATGGTTTGTGGTGCACGATCTTATGAAGGGTTTAGTTTAACCTTACCATGGTATTATAGCAGTAGTAGAGTATGGGCATTGTGAGTTCTATGTGTTTTGACTTATGGCTTTGAGCCAAGTGGGGGAGTCTGCTATTGATTAGTTGATTACACGGTTATGTGTTGTATTGGTTTCAGTTTGAGGTATACTAGTGAATCAGTTGTGGCTTGCAGGGGTTGAGATCGAGGATGGCTCGAGTAAAGGAAATTTTTAATAAAGGTTATGTTATGCTTTATGGCTGAATGAGAATCACGGAATGAGAAAAAATATATCCCATTTATTTGTACGGTGCATAGAGAAGGAATTTATTTGGTTGCATTAAGGTGGGGTTACTTCCATAGGTGTTGTTGTTCTAATGGGCACAGGTCGTTCGGTTCGGTTGATTAGTTTATTTGAAACCTGAGTAGAGTGGATGACTTCCGAGGATAGTTTTAATGGATTCAAGACTTATATATAATAATTGGAGATCTTCAGGAGGGGTATTTGGCCAGAAACTGAGGTTTGCATTGGAGGGTGTCAAGACTTGTTGCATTTCTATATCATTATGGATTCTACACATCAGTGTCAGGAAGGTAAAGGTAATGGTTTTAGATTCGCATGAAGTCTCTCCCGAGTAAGTATTTTGATTATGGTTTTTGGGAATACTTAAGATGCTCTCAACGACTTATGAGCCTTAGACGGTGTAGTTTCATGCTTGAGTCTTGTGTGTTGAGTTTGGGTTGAGGATTGCGGTATTATGGCAAGGAGAAGTATCAATTCGAACGTAAATTAGAAGAAACTTGGGATAAATAAGATAGCTTGGTAGTAGGTCAGATCGGCATGGTAAGGGATATGATTAGTTCTTTGGGTGCTTATAAGGTAATGAGTTTCTACAGGTGTTTCGTGGCAATGCTCTTGTGTTTTTGGTGACTCGCGTAGCTGGGTCGAGTTAGAAGGATTCAGTCTTGATGATTTGGTTTTGTGAAAATGGAAGTCGGAGAGTTCGTGATGGTTTTTACCATGGTTAGAGATGTATAATTTCTACTGGCTTGAGGAGCATGTGATGTATAGCAATTTTCTTATAGATTGGATCAAATGGAAGGTTCTTAGCTAGTGGAGTATGTAGTTTCTTGTGGATCGGAATGGATTATGAAGTTATCATATTTGTCATAGGATGGCGTGGTATGTGTGGTGTGTTGTGTAAGGTTGAGATTGGCATGTGAAAGGTCACAGTTCAGTTATGAAAGGAAGGTTATAAATTCTTAGGCAGCACGGGCAATTTCAGATGATTAGGCAAATGATATTGCTAAATGGTATGGCTTGATGAGGGCATGCATTTCAGAAAGGCAATGTGATTGAGTAATGATACATCGTTGGTATTACAACACTCTCCTATTTGATCGATTGTTGATATTCGAGTTTGCTTGGTGGCATAGAAGAATTTTAGGAGTATCCCTCATGGAATGATTGGGTATTAGAGGTATATTATATATTCGGGGGGTGTAATTGGGATCGGATATGGTGATTCATGTGCTATATGGATTTAGAGACTGGGAGTTCTCATAACAGGTTATGTTGTGATTGTGGGTCGCGTGTATCGGCCTTGTATGGTGACTATCGGGGGTTTGGAGGCCCGGTGGATCCTTTGTTTCTTAGTATGTTAGATTTTGATGCGATATTGGGTATGGACTGGTCGCCTCCGCGTCGTGTTATTCTATACTGTTGTGCTAAGACGGTGAATTGGCTATGGTGGGGATGCCACTGATTGAGTGGCGAGATTCGGCAGATTATATTCCCAATAGGGTGATTTTTCATTCTGAAGACCCAGCGGATGGTTGGGAAGGGTTGTCTTTTTTATTTGGTCTTCGTGAGGGATGTCAATGCAGAGACTCCTACCATTGATTCAGTTCCGGTGGTGAGTATGTGTTGATTCGATTGTTATTGAACTTATTGGTATTCTGGGGTGATCTATGATTTACCTTTCTGTGTTGCGGGGCGTTATGAATTGTTGGTTATAAGCACATATGGTGCGGTTCTATTGGGATCTCATTGTGGAATTCGAGTGGAAAGAGTAATGAGTATTGCTCAATGGATGGCGTATTTGTTGTGTCCTTTCGGGTTTGGGTGGTGTTATGTCATTTGCTTCGCCGTGGTTATGATGATTTGCTTTTGGTTCTAGACATCAAATTGCACATGGTTGTTGAATTTGAGCATGGTGACGTAAGGTGTTTCATGTGGGCCAGTGTTTGGATAGGGTCACGTATTGCAGCGAAGTTATGTAGGGGTATGATCCTTTGGGTTAGATTCGTATGTTCTGGTTCTACAATGTGCGATGGGTTCTCAGCTTGGTGTTGTGGTGGTATTGATGAACTTGCGGTACAGCTCTCTCATTTGAGTCACTTTTCCTTGATTTGAGTATATTTGGATTGTTGCTTATTGGTGCGCAGGTCACACGGGTTATGGATTTAGATTATATCGATGTGTCATGTCACTAGAGTAATCGTGTTGGATAAGATGAGGTCATTGGGATCTAGAATGAATACTATCGTATTCGGTTCCAGCATGTTGGAAGGATAATATTGGTATTCGGCGTAGAAATCTATTATGGTCCTTACCAAAGGAGAGAGAGCTTCATAACTGGTTGATCTGAGGAATGGTTATGATTTTTGTGTGTTTCTTTCATCATTGGAAGTATACGAAAGTGTTGGAATGAGGTTTTATTTGATAAGAGATTTATTATCGGTATTCAGTTGTTTGAGCAGTTGCTATGATTTGGAGTTATCGCTAGAGTGGTTGAGTTATGTGGAATATCATGTGATTACATCTTGGGTTACGGATATGGTTTGATACAGCTTGTTCAGACTTATACAGCATATAGATGAGAGATTCTGATCTTACAGATAATTTTGGAAGTAGAAATTTGGTTCTAAGGTTTATGGGCTAGGTTGGATTGTGAAATTTCAATTACGTTGTGATATCGAACCTATATAAGGTAGGGTGACATGGGATCACCCCCGAGTATGTGCATGGTAAGGTTACACAGTGATTTGATAGTTCTCGGAGCAACTCTGGGCACATTCGAGAGCGAACGTATGTTTAAGTGGGGGAGGATGTAACAACCCGGCCAGTTGTTTTATGAATTTAAGCCTTGTTTCCCCCATTTCTACTTCTTTATGTCTTGTTCAGTTGTATTGTGTGGTATCGGATTGGTTGGTTCGGGTTCGAAGAGGTTTTGGAGAGGTATGAGACACTTAGTCTCTTAAGTTGGCCATTTAGTTGGAAATGTCAATCGAAAGTTGACTTGTGAGTAAACGATCTCGGAATTTGGTTTTCATGATTCGGATGGCTTCGTTAGGTGATTTGGGACTTAGGAGCATGTTCAGAATGTAATTTGGAGGTTCGTGGTAGATTTAGGCTTGAATTGGAGAATTGGAAGTTTGGCACTTTCCGGTCGGCAGTGGAAATCTTGATATTGGGGTCGGAATGGAATTTCGGAAACTCGAGTAGGTCTGTGGTGTCATTTGTGATGTGTTTGAAAAATCTCAGGTCATTCAAAGGTGATTTGATAGGTTTTAACATCGTTTGTGGAATTTGAAAGTTTATAAGTTCTTCGGTTTGAATATTAGGTTGATTTGGTGTTTCGATGTTGATTTGAGTGTTCCGAAGGTTGGAATAAGTTTGAATAGTGATATGTGACTTGTTCGTGTTTTTGGATGAGGTCCCGGGGGCCTCAGAATGATTTCAGATGGTTATTGGAAAGTTTGGAAATTAGAGAATGTTGCTGAAGTTGTTGGTTCTATTAGAACTGCACCTGCAGTTTGGTGATCGTAGGTGCGACGATCGCAGTAGCAAGGAAGGGCCGTAGATGCGGTTTGGCATCACAGAAGCAGAAGCTGAGATGCACCTGCGAGCTCGCAGGTGCGGTGGACTGACCGCAGGTGCGGATGAGGGATTTTAAATGAAATTCCGCAGAAGCGGAGGATTTTGCGCAGATGCTGCCCCGTAGATGCGTAATGGGGACCGCAGATGCGGAAGGGCTGGGCAGAATGTATATAAAGGCTTCTTCGCGAATTTTTGGTCATTCTTCACCATTTTGGCCAAGATTTGAGCTTTGGGCAGTGATTTTCAAGAGGAATCAAGGACTTTCAATGGGGTAAGTTACTTGGGCTTTATTATTTGTGTTTGGGGTGATTTTTCCATTATTAATCATGATATTAGTGGTAATTAGGGAAGAAAATTGGGAGATTAGGGCTTGAATTTTGGAGAGCTTTGAGTGGTGATTTGAGGGGCCATTTGAGGTCCGATTTTGATGTTCTTGGTATGTATAGACTCGTGGGAGGATAAGGATTCTATTGATGTAATATTTATCGGATTTCGAGGCATGGGCCTAGGGGCCGGGTTTGATTAATTTCGAAATATTTGATGTAATTTGATTATTTTCGCATAGGCGTTGTTCCTTTAGCATATATTGATGTTATGGTTCTGATTTTGGTTAGATTCAGGGCATTTGGAGGCCGAATCGAGAGGCAAGGGCATCGTGGGCTAGAGTTTGGTTTGGCTTGAGGTAAGTATACTATTAAACTTGGTTTTAAGGGTTCGAAACCCTGAACTATGTGTTCTATGATTACTATTGAGGTGACGCAAATGCCAAGTGACGGGCATGTGGGCTTGAACCGTGATAATTGCGGCCTGGATAATTCCATGGCACTTCTTAGTGACTCTTTCTTGCTGATATCTGTGTTGTAATTATGTGATTAAGTTAATGAGCTTCAAATCATGTTAATTATCATGTTAAGGCTTCACGCCAATGTTGTTGAGACCCGAGAGGTCGTTTCTTGTTGTCATATCATTAGTTTCACTGATATTCTGTACTCAGTCTTGTTCATGCATATTATATCATGCCTTAGTCTCGATTATTGTCATTTGACAAGTCATATCACTGTTCGGGCTAGTATCATGACATTTGGAGCCCGTGTGTGTGAGACTGGAGAGTGATGACTGAGTGAGGCCGAAAGCCTGATATTAAGTGATAGTATCGGATCGGGCTGCACGGCGCAGTGAGATATTAAAAATGCCTTTGTTGGCTTGTTATAGAGCTTGGGCTAAGAGAAGCCCCTCCGGAGTCTTTACACCCCCAGTGAGCGCAGTTGATATTATTGGGGGATGGACTATGTCTGAAGTACTTATTATCTGGAGATGGATCTTCTCCATGATAGCTGGATTGGCCAGTTCCTCGGTACTGGAGACCGTTGGTCTGTGATGTGTATATATTCTGGGATGGATCTTCCCTGGGCCTTGTGATCCAGATACAGTATCGAGTGGTTGTGAGGTTGTTATTGTTATTATCTAGAGATGGATCTTCTCCTCATGCTAGAATGGTCTTCCTCAGTACTGAGTGACTGTTGTTAGATATGTATATATTCCGGGATGGATCTTCCTTGGCCCGTACGAGCCATATACAGTACTGAGTTGATGAGCATTATAGATTGTGGGCTCATGAGGCACTCAGCATGGTGCATTTCATACAGCATGTGCATTGACATGTAGATGTAGCAGAGTTACACTTCTTTACCTTGTTCATACTTGCTCTATTTTACTGTTCGAGCTGTTTTATTTAACTGAAAGCATGCCTATGTTTTTGTACATTATTTCTGTTATCCTTGAGAAGGTTGAGTTCGTCACTACCTATCAGTCCAAAGGTTGGACCTGTTACTTACTGAGTTAGTGTACTCACGTTACCCCTTGCACCTCGTGTGCAGATTCAGGCACTTTAGATTCAGTGGTGGTTGGTTGATCGAGGCTGATGACTTAGGAGATTATTGAGGTATATGCACGACGTTCGCAGGCCTTAGCTCTCCACCTTACTTTCCCGTTGTATTTCAATTGTTCCTTTAGACATTATATTAGACTATATATTTTTCCTTAGACGCTCATGCACTCAGTGACACCCCGGTTTTGGGCTGGATTGTATCTATTTCAGTAAATTTCTTATGTTTCAATTAGTTCTTTAACTGTTAAAAGCTTCCATAAATATTTTCAAACTTATTATTATCGTGTTGATTGTTGAGTTGAGGCTGGACTAGTTTCACGATAGGCGCCATCACGACGGGTCGGGTTTTTGGTCGTGACATGACACAATGGAGCTATACCAACTCCCGAAATCAAAATTTGAACCCGATATCAATAAAGTCAACTCCCGGTCAAACCTCTTAACTTTCTAAGCCTTTAGCGTTCCAATTTTTTCCGACATGCATCAAATAAACCTACAGACCTTCAAATCCAAATTCGGACATATGCCTAATTCCAAAATCACCATACAAATCTATTAGAATCATCAAAACAACATTCTCGAGTGGTCTATATAAAATTCAAACTCTGGTCAACTCTTTTCACTTAAGCTTCTAAAACAAGAATCATCTTGCCAAATCAATCCCGAATCATCCGAAATTCGAACTCGATCACGCACGCAAGTCATAATACAGAAGACGAAGTTGCTTGAGACGTTAAGCCATCGAACGGGACACTAATTCTCAAAATAACCGGTCGGGTCATTACACTAACAAGTTTTAGTATAAAACATGTTGTATCTATTTTATTAAGTAAATGATTTTCAGTTCATTCGGAAAACAAAAATAGTAAAGATGTAAAAGTAGGACTGACTAGTCTAACTCATCGTTTTAATATATAGATATTTGAGTGTAAAAGAAAGTCATGGAAACTAAATGAAATATGAACATGGTTAGTTAAATATATATACCTTACGGATGGAAGAGTGGGAACTTAACTTGAAGAAGATTAGGCTTGAGGTTAAAGACTTCGTGCTGATAATGTATTAAGAAATGTAACTCAAAGTAATTATATAAAATAAGAAGATAAGTAATATGATAAGTGAAGAAAAGATAATTTCTTATTTCATTAAGTGTTCAAGTGTGTCCCCTATCACATTTCATGCCTCTATTTATACTATTACATAGAATGATATAAAATTATTGTCTTAAACATGACATTAACAATTGATATCATGGGGGAAGAGCATGGGGAGAGGTTATGGAGGTGTGGAAGTTACAATTATAATAGTGATGAGTAGTGAGAGGTTATTTATATCATGGGTGATAGTAGTGGGAGTAGTAGACATCCATATTTATAGTTTTACAACATCTATATCATAATTTTTATTTGTAAACTTGTTTTTGTTCCATATCTTTTGTGTTAGCATTTTTAAGTACTTTGTCATAGGATTGTTTATTAGTTTTTCACTTATGTCTTTGCCTATCACTCCTCTTCTAATATAATATAAATAAATAAATTATACTCCTTAAATATAAATTATTTTAATACTCTTATTTTATTATTCAAAATTGCTTTATTATTTGAATTTATAAAATAAATATTATTGCAACCGCTACAATTAATGTAAATCAATCCAAACTTGATATATTTGTTTTTTCATCATCCACAAACTTGAGATAGACCTAAGAATATTGGTTGCATCTCAACGTAATAATTTAACAATCTTTTAGCAAAATTTTATTTGATTGCTTGAACCTTTTGTAATTTATAAACAGAAATTTGGTATATTATATTAAAATCATGTACAACATGAAATAAAATTTTATTATAACTTTCGAATAATTTGGGATGTCACGTGATCTTACAAAATAGTTGGTATATTTTTTCTCATTTTAGCCTCTTGACACATTTTTATGCTCAGACACATCTTCATTCAATGCCCTAACTAAATCTTCTACAGATTCCTAAAATTAAGAAAACAAATAGTTAATAAAAAATATTAATATAGAAAAAAACAAATGGGATATCATAATGTCCAGAATATTTTTCACGACCTAAAATCCCATCTCAGGCCGTAATGGCACCTAGTCGTACTTACGAAGCAAGCCAACTCACGATCAATAGACTAACGTTTAATTTCTTTTAATTAATAAAGATATCATAATAAATGCAAGAATAATCTCAAAGCAGTAAAATATTTAATACAAGTATAACATGGTCTAAACACGATCTAAAATAATACAATCCCCAAGAACTAGGTGACACAAGTATACGAGCTGCAACTACTGAATAGATGCAGGTTTGTATACATAATCGTAACTGTCTGTGAAAAAGAAAATAGACAGGAGATAAATAAGGACAGGGACTCCATGTGTTACATATCGAAACTGTATGCCAGCTCACCACGAAGTCTCTAGTAACACACTCCTACTCAGCTCAAAGGTACCATAATACCACCCTTAGAACGTGCACAAAAATATATAGAATTGTAGTATGAGTACACCACAGTTGGTATCTAGCAAGTATCAAGTCTAACCTCAAAAACGTAGTAGCGAGGCTACAAGCATCCAAATACTTACAACATAGAAAGAAATTACAAGTCTGGACCTGGAACAATCAATATCCTCATGATCAACAAATATCAAGATATAAAGCAATCGAAATACATAAAGCATGCTTTTTCAATTCAATAGATAATAGTACGCTGCTCAAATATGGCAATTAAAGGTGGCATGGTTCAATCATGGATTCAGGGCTCCCATCTCCCCCATATATATATACACAATAGTTAGCATTTAAACAAATGCCTCTAAATAAATCAAGAATATGAATTCATGCTCAAACCGGTACAAGATCGATGTACCCCGATACAAGATTCATGTGTCCCGATACAAAATCTATGTATCACAACAACCTAATATAAAATTTATGCATCGACCCAGTACAAAATTCATGTACCGATCACTTTCACAGGGCCAAAAATAACATGAGTTATCAACTGACTCTGAGGGGATGGATCTAAATCCAAGCACAAGAGAGGTATAATAGCATCCCTCATAAATCAATATCTGATCATCAAGCCCAATGTACCATAATTGTATCTCACATATACGCTTACCCTTTGTGCCAAAATCCTATGTCTAAATCACGTATGCATTATTGAAAATATATGCATATGCTCAAGAATTATAGATAGAAGGTGCACAAGTACTTAATAAATACCATACGGATATGTGCTTATGAAATCTCTATGTGACTATGGTCAATTTAAGCACTTCAACATATCAAGGATAAGTTTCCCATGCCTTCGTAAATAATCGTAATCCTAGGAATGATTTATATTGTGAATTAAAGATCAACTTATTCACATAAGTCAAATTAATCATGAATCAAATAAGCACATAATCGAAACAAGGCATAAAGTATCTCAATTCTACCTCGGGCATGATATAAACTTAGTAAGTGCATATACGCTTGCCACGTGTATATACACTACCCACAAAACATTAAGCACATAACAAGAAAATAAAATCCTATGAGTTTCCCTCTTAACAAGATTATCCAAGAGTCTTACCTCTTCCCGTGCCAGCTTCAATCACAAACTGCGGCAAAACCTCGCTCTAGCCCACCAATATAACGACCCGACCAGTTATATTGAGTTTCAGTACTTTGAAGGGTATAAAACTTTGTCCAGTTTCACATTATTCATTATGACTCAGGTGTATAGTTGGTTACGATTTTTGCGCAGTTGATTTAGAAGAATAATTCTCAATTCGGAAGTTCTAAAATAGAAGAGTTGACCAATGTTTGAATTTTGTGTAAACGACCTCGGAATGATGTTTTAGTAGTTCCAACAAGTTTGTAGGGTGATATTGGACTTGAGAGTATATTTTTATTTGGATTTGGAGGTTCCTAGGTCATTTTGACCCTAATTGGCGAAAGTAGAAAATTTGAAGGTTTGGAAGGTTCATAGGTTTGACGGAGAGTTGACTTTGATGTTGTCGGGTTCGAATTATTATTTCGGAAGTTACAATAGGTCTGTTATGTTATTTGAGACTTGTGTTCAAATTTTGGGTTTATTCCGGATTGGTTAGACTTGAATCAGATGTTTGGTTCGAAGTTGGAAGTGTATGAACTTAAGAGATTGATCTTGATTGACGATTCTTGGTTTTGATAACATTTATAGCATTTAGAGCCTTTGGATAAGTTTGTATAATGTATTTGGATTTGTTGGTATAATTGAACGGGGTTCCGCGTGGTTCAGGTGTGATCCGGGTGATTTCAGACTATTTCGGTTGCATTGCATTGTTGATTTCTTGTGTTGTACTGATGTGTTTCGCGTTCACAATCAGTGTATTCTATTCGCATAGAGTGTTCTGGGCTGTTGATAATTTATTCTTCGTGTTTGCGACTAAGTCCCCGCGTTCTTGGATCATTGTGGATTATGGCCATCGTGTTCGCATTTGTAGCTTCGGGTTCGCGAAGTGTTGGAGTACGCTGGTCAGCTGCCTTTTACAATCGTACAATTGGGAGGCCTATTGGCCATCACATTCGTATGGGGCATGTCGCGTTCGCGATGAAGGTTTTAGGCGATGGGTTATTTTAGTTTTTGCGAACGCGGGCCTGAGGTCGGGTTCGCGTAGTGTACAGTTGGCAAGAGTTATAAGTTGTCATTTTCGGGATTTTATGCTCATTTTATCATATTTTAAGATTAGGAGCTCGAAATTTGGGTGATTATTTAGGTGATTTTCACCCACTTGGATAGGGTAAGTGTTCTTGACTCGGATTTGATTATTATTCATGATTCTATTTTTGATTTTGGCATTGACATTGGTGAATCTAAGAGAGAGAAATTGGGGGGTTTGGCAAAACATTTCTAAAGTGAAAAATGAAGATTTGAATCCCGATTTGAAATCGATTTTGGATGAACCTTGTATATTTGGACTACTATTCGAATGGTTAATTAGGATTTATGACTTTTATTGGGTTCAAGGAAGCAGCCCGGGTTGACTTTTGGCTGACTTCGCGTATTTGTATAAAGATCAAAGATTTATTGTTTGGGGTTATTTTCTATGGTATTATTTTATGTTATTGAGTTATTATGGCTAGATTCAAGCCGTTCAGAGGTCAACTCAGGTGGGAAGTCACTTTTAGAGTATTAATTTTGCTTGATTTCGCCCATGTGCGTGTACCAGATTTTTATCCATGCTTGGTAATGCTTTGGCTAATTTATGCCATAAATTGAATGCTAAGCTTCTTTCTATCATCCTTCGTATATGTGTACCCTTTGTGAGCTACTTGAATCATGTTAAAGATTAAATATAGGTTAATCTCCTGTTCAAACATGACAATTACTATTTTGTGGCGTATTCGCCTAATTTGATCTATGGCAGTACTCCTCGCACATGCATACATCTTAGCATGTCACTTTTATCCGTCCACGAGTATGTAATTTGATGTTTACTGTTTGTATAAATATATTCTTCTATATACTTTCTATGTGATATAGACTGGATGGTAGCACGTGGGTGGTCCATGTGTCTCCCCAATCCAAATCGTGAAAATCCCCTAAAAATCGCCCAAATCTAAGCTCTCAATCTCAAAATTTGATAAAATAAATCAAACCCAAAAAATAGAATTATTTAAGTCTGCCTAGGGCTACCCTTCGCGATCACAGGACCTACTTCGTGATCACGAAGCACAAACTCCCTGCACGAACACGACCAACTGCCCGTGATCGCACCCACTCTTAAGCCTATTTGAACATGACTCCCATTCGCGAACGCGAAGGCTAAACCACCTGACCTCCCTACCTAACACAAACCCTACATGATCACAACCCACCATTTTGAAGGTTCAACTTCAGCTCCATAGTGTCCTCAATCGCGACCTCCACAATGCTAACACAGAGAATAAAAAGATGCCAGCCACAAAACACACTCCGTAATTGCGACACCATATCCACGATCGCAATGAAAACCACCACACCAGAAAATCAGCAACTCCAAACATGAGTGAAATTTTCTGAAACTCATTCGAAACACACCCGAGGTCGGGACCCCGTCTAATCACACCAACCACTCCCAAATATAACATCGACCTACACGAGTATAAATAACACAAAATAACATCAAAACCACAAATCGCACACCAATTCAAGTTTAATAAACTATTCCAAATTTCCGGATTCCAAACTTATGTCGAACATGCTTAAACAACTCGGAACACAAC
This sequence comes from Nicotiana tabacum, assembly GCF_000715075.1. NCBI lineage: Eukaryota > Viridiplantae > Streptophyta > Magnoliopsida > Solanales > Solanaceae > Nicotiana > Nicotiana tabacum. The sequence goes on from NC_134090.1 coordinate 81,702,066, forward strand.
AACAACAACAACAACAACAACAACAAATCCAGTGAGTTTCCACTAGTGGGGTCTGGGGAGGGTAATGTGTACGCAGACCTTATCCCTATCCTGGAAAAGTAGAGAGTTTGTTTCAAATAGACCTTCGGCTAGGGAGTAAATGAAAAGAAGCATATGGCACAAGTAGTAACAACAACAATAGGAAATTAAGAAAACCAAAGCAAAAGATATAAATCAAATAGTAGGTAAAGATAACATTCTACGAGTAAAAGTGATACTTACTAATACTAATGCTACCGATCTGAGAAAGAAAGAGCAAAATGCTCGACTACCTACTAGCCTTCTATCCTAATTCTCAACCTCAAATTTTACACATAAGTCATAAATCACAATACGAACCTACTTCGAGGCTAAGAATCCCAAATGAATATCGATAACTATAATGTCAACTATAGGTTAAACCTATGAACTTCAAAACCTTCAAATTACTTACTTTCGCCAATTAGAGCCAAATCAATCTAGGAACCTCCAAATCTAAAATAGGACATATGCCTAAGTCCAAAATCACCATCCTAACCTAACGGAACTATCAAAACTCACATTCGAGGTCAAATAGATAAAAGTCAAACTTTATCAACACTTCCAACTTAAGCTTCCAAACTAGAAACTAAGTGTTACAATTCACTCCAAAACCTTATCGAAACAAAACTAACCATCCCTGCAAGTCGAACAACAATAAATACAGATACGTGAAGCATAAAATAGGGGAATGAGGCTCAAATAAACAAAATGACCGACCGGGTCATAACATTCTCCTCCTCTTTAATAAATGTTCATCCTCGAATGATTTTAGAAACATACCTGAAGTGCCAAAAAAATGAGGATATATTCTCTATATATCATGGTCGGTCTCCCAAGTCACCTCCTTAACTGTTTGATCTCTTCACTGGACCTTCACAGATGCAATATTCTTCTACCTCAACTTCTGAACCTGCCTATCCAAAATGGCTACCAGCTCCTCACAATAAGTCAAATACTTGTCCAACTACGCCAAGCTGAAATCTAACACGTATGACGGATCCTCAAAATACATTCGGAGCATGAAAAGATGAAATACTAGATGAACTCCCGACAAGCTGGGTGGCAAAGCAAGTCTGTAGGCCACCTATCCAACTGTCTTTAGAACCTCAAAAGGAAAAATATACCAAGTGCTCAGCTTTCCCTTCTTCCCGAACCTCATCATACCCTTCATGGGTGGAACTCTGAGTAGAACATTCTCACTCACCGTGAATGCCACATCACGAGCCTTCCTATCATCATAACTCTTTTTCCTGGACTACGCTATACAAAGCCGCTTCTGAATCAATTTTACCTTCTCCAAAGCATCATAAACTAGATCAATACCTAACAACCTAGCCTTCTAGGCTCAAACCAACCAACTGGAGAATGACATCGCCTCACATATAAGTCCTCATACAAAGACATATGGATGCTAGACTAGTAGCTGTTATTATAGGCGAATTCTGTTAAATTAATGACATAGGCTCACAACGTGTCCTCCAAGATCTGAATAGTATGCTCAGATTGTCTGTCTATCTGGGGATGCAATGTCGTACTCAACTCGACCTATATGCACAACTCACACTGGAGTGCCTCAATCTAAGATGATAAACACATTCAGACCATGCAGGCAAACAACCTCTCTAAGATAAATCCGAGCCAGCTGCTCTGAAGAGTAGGTAGTCATAACTGGAAATAAAGTGTGCAGAATTAGTTACCATATCCAAAATAACCCACACAATATCAAATCTTCTCAAGGTCTGTGGCATCCTAACCATAAAGTCCATAATGATACGCTTCCACTTCCACTCCGAAATATCTAGCCTAAAGCAAGCCAACCAGTTTCTGATGCTCGTACTTAACCTGCTGACAGTTCAAACACCGTGCAACATACTTAACAATGTCTTTATTCACCCTTTTTCGCCAGTAGTGCTACTTCAAATTATGGTATATCTTCGTGGTACCCAGATGAATGGAATAGCGCAATCTGTGGGCATCATAAAGAATCATCTCCCGCAACCCATCCACATTAGGCACACTAATCCGGCCCTGAAGCCTCAATACCCCATCATAACAATTAGTAACCTCCTTGGCATCACCATACTGCACTGTGTCCTTAAGGACAAGCAAGTGAGGATCATCACACTAACATGCCTTGATGTGTACATGCAGGTTGTGAGAAACCGACAGGTTTCTAATTGATGTGGCTCTTGGTAAAGTTGATCAATTGTTGGACTTTGCATCTCTTCTCTATTTGAAAACTTCTTGGATGTATACATGATTTTCTACATATCATCCCTATATGTTAGCTCTGGAATGTATACATTCCTTTATGCATATCTTCTCTATATGCTACCTTACTTGATGAGATGAGACGCAGTTAATATCTTTTCTATATGTGAATCCGTGTGACTTGAATTATTTAATCCACACATCTTCTCCATATGAACTTGTTGAAGGATTAATTGCTATTTCACGCATATTTTCTCTATATGTGACTGTGGAAGGATTATTTGATACTTTTACAAATATCTTCTCTATATGCAACTTTGATGATTTAATGATGTTGGACGCATATCTTCTCTATATTCAGGATTTTTATCTGATTCAAGACATAGCACATTATCTCTTTGTGCACCGATATAGTTTTATCTGTATATATGAGTAGATGGTACCATTGTTATGTACTTGTGAAATTTAGGGTTTGAACAAGTTATTAGCGAGTATCATTAATATTTCCTGTCATTATTACCTCATCGAGGTTAGTTATGATACTTGCTGAGTACATGAGATAGGTTGTACTCATACTACACTTCTACACCTTGCGTGGAGATCTTGAAGCTGAGTTATTGTGGATGACAGGAGTTGACATTGAAAATGTACCTACATTTCAGATATAGATACCACTTGTCCTTGGTATCTTTGAATTCGTACTCTGTTTATGTATATCCCAAACATATGTTGTATTTATTTTTATACCAGCTTTGTAAATCTAAATCTTAGTGGCTCATGACTTGTACTACCTATACTTGGGATATTGTATTGAAACTCAACTATTTTATTTATTGATTACTTATGATCTTTATTAGAATTATCTAATTATTATTTGTGTTACCTAGCAGGTTGGGTTATGTGTCATCACGACTAGGTGGAAGTTGGGTTGCTACATAATATGAATGGGCTTTTGATGCTTATTTGGATACAATGATTATTTGGATGATGATTACATGTTGGGACCTTGGTTATATATTATACATAGGCATACATTCTATCTGGATACCAACTTTTGTACACATGCATATAAATATGCATGGTTATTTCTTTGTCCATATGCATACTATATGTTTATCTCTTATTATTATACATACATTCCTACATATGATTATCTTAATATGGATTGAGGTTATGACATCTGAGTTGCCCATTCAATTGTAATGATTATGGCACGAGGTCTCTGGCATGTAGTTATTATATTGGTATTATTATGGCACATGAGTTGCCCATCCAAGTGATATGGTTATGACACGTGATTGTCCGTGTTAATGGTATGATTATGGAAGTGAGTTTCACATTGATCTTGTCCAAGTCACACCTCTATTTGATGTTATGTAATGGTCGATTGCAATAATAATACCCAACAAGGAGACTGGATCGAATCAACAAGGAGCTGAGATGGGAATTAGTAGTATATATTTGGATAGAGCACGTGAAGTATCTAGATTGCACTTCCACAAATATGGTTTTGTTTTTACTTCTAAAATTATGATAAGGATTACAATTCTAAAGATATAAAACTAGAGAATATTATTTTTGGATGTTTTTCAAATAATGTAAAAGGCCTAGGGCTATGACCTTCACCTAGGTGTTTGCCTAACAGGTTGTAAACTTTAAAGCTTGTTTTATTGGTCAGGGTGTATTATAGCTATCAACACCCAAGTACCCACTTAATATCTCTCGGTAAGAGAGTGATTTTGCCCAATTTGTCTTTCTCAAGTCCAAATGGTTATTGAACAAAGAAGTTAATAAAATGCTCAAGTCGGTTTTTACTATCTCTATGTTCAACCCTTTGATTGGGACTATCAGTCTCTTGATTTTATCCCAAATTCTTGTTAGCCAAGTTTTCTAGACTAAGTCTCTCTTTCTCAAGTAGAGATCAAGTCAAATAGGCATGAACTAATGTTTGCAATTCTAAAGATATAATTCTAGAGAATATTGTTTTTGGATGTTTTTCAAATAATGTAAAAGGCCTAGGGATATGACCTTCACCTAGGTGTTTGCCTAACAGGTTGTAAACTTTAAAGCTTGTTTTGTTGGTCAGGGTGTATTATAGCTATCAACACCCAAGTACCCACTTAATATCTCTCAGTAAGAGAGTGATTTTGCCCAATTTGGCTTTCTCAAGTCCAAATGGTTATTGAACAAAGAAGTTGATAAAATGCTCAAGTCGGTTTTTACTATCTCTATGTTCAACCCTTTGATTGAGACTAGCAGTCTCTTGATTTTATCCCAAATTCTTGTTAGCCAAGTTTTCTAGACTAAGTCTCTCTTTCTCAAGTAGAGACCAAGTCAAATAGGCATGAACTAATGTTTGCAACCATTAGTTATACAATTAAAAGCAAGAACAAGGCTAAATAATAAACACTCAACCATAAACAAGCCATAAATTAAACACCCATTAGGTTTATACACTAGGGTTGAGTCACAACCCTAGTTAAAATCTAGCTACTCATAATGGGTATAGAAGAAAATAAAGAAGAAAAGATGATAAAACTCATATTGCAAGATTAAAAGATGAAAATATAATGTTAAATCACCAAAGTAAGCTAAAGTTGCCTAAAGAAGCAAGGAAAAATGGCTATAGAACTTTCAATATTTAAAACTTGACCTAATTTCGTGAAACTAGTCTATTTATACAAAGCTGGAATTTTCGGACAAAAATGCCCTTTCGGAGGTTCTGCGGCTGAATAATTCCATGAGCAGTCTGCACTTCTCTTCAGTCTTGATAGGAGTTGACTCTACGGCCGCACAATTCTAGAATACGGCCGCATTTTTCACATTTTATGGTCCGCAAAGTTCTTAGTGTGGCCGCATAGGGCTCTTCTGTAGACCGCACATTTCTGAGTGTCTGGGGCCGCACAATAATTGTGCGGTCCGCATTTTCCTTTGAGCTTGAAATGAGACTCTCTGAACTTTAGCTCTTGCATAGCTTTTGTGGCCGCACATTTCATGTGCGGTCCGCTTTTTGCACTTGGACTCTGATGAATTTTCCTTCACAATCTGCGGTTGCAAATGAAAATATGTGGTCCGCTCTTGCGCTTTTGGGCCTGATTTTGTCCTTGAGTTCAGATCACTCCTTTTTGAGTTGGATTTCATCTTTGTGACTCATTTTCCAATACTTCTGCAATTAAGTATATTTCATCAGTTTTCAGGAATACAATTCAACACTTTTGGAATAAAACGAAAGCTAAAAGGCACTAATAAGTAGTCAAACTCCCCACTTATGAACTCCCCCAAACTTAAGATTTTGCTTTTCCTCAAGCAAATAAGGTAATTCCCACCTCCACAAGTTAAGATCTATTCCAACTAATCTATGGTGCATCAATCACACATCAATTGGGACCAACAATTGCCCACAACACTTAGGAATTATCAACAAGGCAATGATTTGAAGTTTTAAGCACAAATAGTTCTAATGTGACACTTGAGCATCAAGAGTTGACTTTATTCATCAAGGAAGCTCGCTCTTTCATGTAGGTCAATGTGGATCCCAAACTCCTCCTCCTCTACTCTCCATTAGCATATCTCACTTAAGAATGTAGCACTCAATTAAGGATTTGTGAAAAGTTCGCTTATCTCTCTCAAAAGAATATCACAAGTACGGCTCTAAGTACCATAACCCTTCATATAAATCAACATTAAAGTAAGTTCACTCGGCTTGAAATCACGTAGGACTTTTTCATAATGTAATGAAGGCTTTTGGACTAAGGTAGGATATGTTGGAATAGAAGGGTTCATCTTTCCTTAAGTACTCCATTTTCTCTTTTTGGCTCATGTTTTACTTACTCTTTGAGGCATTTTATTTTTACTTAGGGAAACTAGAGAGACTTAACATCACTCTTTCTTGGTCATGATATTCATTTTCTCCTTCTTTGTTTTCTCCATGCTTTGCATCGTTGCTTTTCTTTGAATTCCCTTCAACTCTTCAACTTATTCACTTTTTTTTCTTTTGTTCTTTCTTTCTTTTTCTTTGCCTTTTCTTTCCTTCATTTCTTTTCTCTTTTTATGCCTTGATACCACTTTCAAACTCCTCGTTTCTCCCCCAAACTTATGTTTTAGCCAATTGTTTCTCAAGAGTGTTAAGAAAGCTCAGGTTCCAAGAGAGGGTCAATGCAAAACGGGTAAAGGCTTGTAACATGGTTATCAAATGAGAAAGGTCTTAGGCTCAAATGGATTGACTAGGAATAGCAACATTTGTAGTCCATGGAAAATTTCAAGTGGGTCAAGGAGAGCCTATAATTACTTCTCAGGCCAAGCAAAACTTAAAATTTCGCCTAGAAACACATTCGGGGCAAGTTCTAGACCATTCGCATGGGTACTTGGACTTGCAACAAAATATATCACCTCTCACATAGCTGGATTGTTAAAGAGGATAGAGTCGAGGGCCCACAACAACCATATTCAAGATTGAAAATCACTAACGGTTCAACTAAACCACTCGATGATTGCTTAAGTCAACACAAAAGTCAGAAGGTCACTAACTAGAGCTATTTCTTTCTAAGAAATTGGTTTTAATCATAAGCACGTAGTTAAGTGTGTTGGTACCAAGTGAATTATGCTTGACTCTTCTAGTTTTACTCAATATGTCCTCTTATTCATTATTACTAATATTCTTACCTAAACATAAAAACAGACTCAATCCCTTAAGAAGGTTGTCATGTCATCCATCGTTGGGAAGAGTCACCTAGTTCACACAAAAACCACCTTTGGAAAGAACCGTGACATTAAGAAAACTAAAGACTTATTGATCACTTAAACTGGAAAAGAAACTATTAAAGTAAATAAGAAGCTATTAGACTAAACATTGACTACTAAGAAAAAGAAATAAAGAAGCTATAAAGTAAACTACTAAAAGCAGAAATGAATATACAAGATGAGATAGGGAGAAAGAAAATATATACATCAATAGAGATAGAGAGAGAAGAATATGTACATAAATAAAAAGGAAAAGAAAATGTTATCAATTATTACAGGCCAATGTCAAATATCATCAAATCAAATAAACTCCACCCCCCCCTCCGAATAAGAATAAGCATTGTCCCCAATGCTTAACAAAATAAAAACAAGGAAGGGAAAGAGTAGACAGGACTCCCTATGTGGTCTCCGTATCCATAGCAACGTCACCTCCCTCAGGCTCCTCCAACTGGATCTCATCATCCTCTTCTCGTGGAGTAGTTGGGTTGGCGAACATCTGTCACACCGCGTCAGCAATGTGGGCAGCGAGGTCGCACCGCCTCAGCAGTGTGGGAAGCAAGATCTGGCTCCTCTATCTGGCCAGTTGGTGCCACTGGTGCTAATGGTGCTGCTGGGTCTGCTGGTGTTGTTGGAGCTCTCTCCATCAGCAAGTCAAACGGAAGGTCTCCAGTGGCTGCTATCTTGGTCACCTCTCGTCTCAACCTGTCAACTGATTTCTTTGAAGCTTAAGATTTCCTAATCTTCTTCACCTGCTTCCCAAGCTCCTTAATTGCTCCCCCATATGCCACCAAAGTGTCCATGATGGTCTTCTAATTCTCCAATATCTTCTTCAAAGTGTCCTTCACCGTCGAAGGAATCTGGGGTGCCGAGGTGGATGTTGGGATGCAACAACATTGGATAGATTAGACAGTTTTGCAGTAGCTATCTGCATCCACTTGTTGAGGCTCGCCAGTGTCTGGGAGACTCGCAACGCAGAAAATAGATGAGCTAGCATAGGCACTGTCTTCAAAGTAGAAGTGGATGGAACTGATGCTGACGGCCCAGAAGATGGAGGTGGAGGTACGGCAGAAGGCCCGGCTACAGTGGTAGGCATGTCAGTTGAATCTGTAACTGCCATTAAAGGCTCATCAGATTGGCCCACGGTAGTAGTCAACTGACCCTTGTTCCTCGAGTTCCTCGGATCCTTGAAAGAGTACCATGTGAAAGGCTTCTATGCCCGAACTTTTGCATCAAAACCCTTTTACCCCACCCTTGCATCTGTAATATACTCCATGATAGTGTTTGGATATGGATAGGAGCTGTCACCCTACCTACCGACTAGAGACACGTTGGCAGACATGATGGCACCCACATTGATTAGGTACCCGGCCATGATAGAAGCTACTCAAACTACCCTCAAAATTGGGAGATTGTTTTCATTCTGGCACGGGTCTAGTTGATTGCACACAAATGTCTGTCAACCTTTAGATTCAAAGTTGAGGGTATTCCGCTGAAAGGGAACCCCTTCTGTGATCCATGGTGGTGGTGGTCTCGGAGCTACTAATATCTCAGCTAGCCAAGGGCGAGCTGTATAACCCAGTGCGAACTTCTCTAAATACTGCACCAGTTGCACATTCTCAAGCCCCAAATAGGTGATCAGGGTGCTCCGATCAAATCTTGCTTTTAAGTTCCTCACATTTATCACCTTGGTCCCCTTCTTGATATGCGCCACATTAGCATAGAATTCTCGGACCAAGTGCTCCTTGGCATCTACCACACTCTAAGTGAACCATGTCTACCCTTTTCTCTCCTAGAATTGTCTTGCCAAATTCAGCTTGTACCTATCCAAGTCTTTCAAAACAAACTGACGCTCAAGTGTGAGCGATCTCTGAGGCCACCACTCTCAAAACCTATTGAAAGCAGTCAGGATTACAAATGTGTCTTCCCAAACTTCCTTCTTCTTCGACCTCTCGAGGCCGGCAACTCTGGTATCACCCCCTCGACCGTCATCCGGAATATCATCATCATCATCAACTGTAACTGGTGCATCAGGAGCATGAGTATATGAGGGCTCTAAACCCTGACTGTCATCTTCTGAACCCTCAGAAGTTCTTACTGAGGTGGAAGGTTCATCTCGGAGCTGAAATCTCCCCTTAAGCTGCCTTGTCTATGATTGTTCATCAGGATACTCTTGCACAGAGTTTCCCTCTGATACTTCCCTAGATAGGACATACGAACTAGACTTAGCAGGCTATGGAGCTCTCTCGGTTGTCGCCTTCTTGGCTATAACTCATCGCATGGAGAGTGATAAGGCACCCCTGCCTCGGCCTTGGGAGGGTTTACCCCTCTCCGTGGATGTATCACCACGTCCACTAGACCTAGCCATTGTTTGCAATACATAGCAACATGAATCAGTTATAGTTCAAGTTAAGAATATTAGATAGTTGCAGAATAAGATAGTATGCTAGGTAGGGAATTGCGGTCTGCACATTTTAAGTGCGACCACAGATGAGTTTGTGTGGACCGCACAATTTGAAAGTGTGGCTGTAGTGGCAATTTTGTGGTCCGCATAATTTTTAGTGTGACCGCACAATTGAAATGTGGTCCGTACAATTTTGAGTGTGATCGCACAATGAAAGCTCAAAAATCACAACTCTCTAAAGACAGAGAATTGCTCGATCTGCGGCCGCACATACTTTTCTGTGGACCACACAATTTCAAGTGCAGTCCACACAATCAAGCTACACCAAGTTCCCTAAACTAATGATCTGCGGACCATACAATTTCTTGTGCGGTCGCACAATTCAAAAATTCATCGGGCGGAACTTAGGATTTCTAATTTACGCACAATTTAGACATGGTAGTATCAATTAAGACATGATAACAGTATACCCATCCCCCAAATAACAAAATGGAAGTTACCTAACACAAACTTCAACTCACATGATGATGAATTTGACAATTGGTCTAAAAATAACTAAACTAATTATGAACTAAATTAAGAAAATAAAAAAATTTCAAAGATGAATATAACATACCAGTAATGTAGTGATGCTAAGGAAGAATAAAAGATGATGAATGAGTGTTAGATGCGTGAATAAGTTGAGTGCACTATGTTTACCTTTGTGTTAATTTTTCAGAGTTCGTAAAGTTTCAATAATAGTGAGAAGGCTAATATTTATACTGAACTGGTTAGGGAAAGAGTTCATGAGATGAGTGCAGCCGCACAATTTTATGTGCGGTCCGCACTCCTTTACCTGTTTTATATTTACCTTTTGATGATCTGCATTCGCACAGTTTTTTAGTGCGGCCACAGACTTTGGTGCAGACCGCACATTTCCTTGTGCGGCCACACTTTTGCCATTTCTCTTATAGGCAAACTTCAGAGAGTGTTCAATTCTTGACTTCCAGTTGTGCGGTCTTCACAAGAATTGTGTTCCACATATCCCCTTCTACTGTGGCCGTCAAAATTGTATGGTACGCACTGTTTCCACACTTAGCCATTTTTCTGAGCACAGTTCCTACATAGCATACTCATTCCTTCAATACACTTCAAAACCAATTAGCACAAAATAAGACCTATCTAAAGAAGAAGAAAAATAAAAATAAACAGAAACATGGGTTGCCTCCCAAGAAGCGTTTGATTTAACATCATGGCACGATGCAGATTACCATCATCACTTGAAATGAATCACTGCCACGACGTGGCCATCACCAACTTGTCACAGATAATGCTTCACTCAGTGACCATTGACTCTAAACACCTCATTATTTTTATTTTTCAAGTCCAATGCACAAAAGGGCGTCACACCCACAACCACAAACGGACCACTTCATTTAGACTTCAACTTTCCCAGAAACATCTGTAACCGAGAATTGAACAACAACACAAGATCACCTTCTTTAAACTCCTTGTTCTAAATATACTTATCATGGAGGTATTTCATCTTCTCCTTGTATAAGGACAACTTATATATGCATGGTACCGGAACTCATCTAACTCATTCAATTGTGCCACCCTTAAGTTGGCGGCGACATCTCACTCAAGATTCAACTTCTTTAAAGCCCACATGGCTTTGTGTTTAAGTTCCACTGGAAGATGACAAGTTTTTCCGAACACCAACCAGTATAGAGACATTCCAATCGGTGTTTTGTAAGTTGTCCTATAAGCCCATAAAGAATCATCAAGTTTCTTTGACCAATCCGTCCGGTTAGCATTCACTGTTTTTGACAAAATACTCTTTATCTCCCGGTTGGAGACTTCCACTTGACTGCTTTCTTGAGGATGATAGGGGGTCGTGATTTTATGAGTGACACCATACTTGGTAAGTAAGTTATCGAAAGTTTTGTTGCAAAAATGCGATCCCCCATCACTTATGATAGCCCTTGGAGTACCAAATCTTATAAAGATGTTCTTCTTAAAAAACGACACCACACTTCTCGCTTCATTATTGGGTAAAGCAATGGCCTCAACCCATTTGAACACATAATCAACCGCGACCAAGATGTAGGTGTTTCCACAAGAACTCACAAAAGGACCCATGAAGTCAATTCCCACACATCGAAAATATCAATCTCCGAGATGATGGTGAGTAGGGGTGGGCGTTCGGTATTTCGGTTTGATATTTTAAGAATTTCGGTTCGATATTCGGTTTATCAATTGTGTATACCAAATACCATACTAAAATATTTTGGTACGGTTCGGTATTTATTATTTTGGTTCGGTACGGTTTTGATTTAATATTATGGCTTCTACCTTCCTGGATTGATGCAACTTTTCTCTATTAGTTGATTAGTGCAAGCAGAAGGGTATGACCAGAGTGGATTACTATGTCCAACTAACGAAAGAGTAGCTAACTATGATTAGATCCTAATGTGCAAGTGTGAAAGGTGCACATGTGATCTCGGATCTACTTTGGAAAAGAAGAGAGAAGAGGAAAAAGTGCATCTTTTTCTTATGGAGCTGGATGATACTTTCTATAGACAGTGAGATCTAACCACTTGCTTTGGATCCATTTTCGACATCGAGAAAAATCTCTATACAAAATTGGCTTTTAGGGTAAAACGTGTCTCTTTACAGAATTTGTGGTGAAGACAAAGATAAAATCATGGTTTGCTCATATTGCAAGCAGGCAGGACTTGACTCCAGAGACCGTTAAAGGCTTAAAGCTTATCAACTTCCCAGATTGGTGGGGTAAACGTCTACAGTTAAAGCTTATCGACTATTGTTCAAAATTTGGTATTTTAGTATACCAAAATTTCAAAATTCTAATACCGAGGACCGTACCAAAATACCGAAATTGCAATACCGAATTAAACCGAAATACCAAAAAAATCGAAATCGAAATACCGAATTAATTCGGTCTAGTTCAAAATTTGGTTTTTCAGATTTTATGCCCACCCATAGTGGTGAGAGGCATTTCATTTGGAGACTCCACCGGCCCTTTGAAATTCATCACAACACTTGACAAGATTACTTTCATCCTTGTAGAGAGTTGTCCAGTAGAAACTGCAACTTAACACTTTGGCCTGGGCCTGGACGTAACACGGCACTCGGTGCCTGACTACATGTGACCGAGCGAACCAACTGGCTAGCTGAATCAACATGTGATATCATAACATACTAAATGCGGAAGATAAACTAACATATGCTGATATACTGAAAGTGTGGATGATATAAATCAAAATGCGGAAATACTAATAGAATTCTGAAACATATTTGTAGCCAACATAACTTAATATGAAAAGTCTGAGACTCTGTCTAACTGTTACTCTAGTCTATGAAGCCTCTATTGAAGTACTCAAAACACTGACTATCTGTAAATACTGAAAGACTGTAAAGTAATGATAATGCCCCGAAAGAACGGGGGATCACCAAATAGCTGGTACGAGAATCCTAGCGCTCTGCGTCATCGACCTGTAAATCATTACCTGCATTGTGAGATGCAGGCCCCGAGAAAAAGGGACGTTAGTACATTTGAATTGTACTGGTATGTAAGGCAACTGAAAGAAAGAATTATAAATGCTGAAACTGAAACTGAAATGATAACTGAGAACTGAGAACTGATAAATGAAATGATAACTAATAAATGATAACTGGACTGATAACTGGTAACTGAACTGATAGTTGATAACTGAACTGATAACTGGTAATTGATATGATAACTGATAACTAAACGGTAACTAATTATTGAACTAAAAAGGAAGTAAGGATATGAATACTCCCTTTTCTGAATGATGAACAACCTGTTTATCTGAATATTAAACTGTGGCCTCAGGCCCAATATATATATATATATATATATATATATATATATATATATATATATATATATATATATATATATATATATATATATATATATATGTGTGTGTGTGTGTGTGTGTGTGTGTGTGTGTGTGTGTGTGTGTGTGTGTGTGTGTGCACAAACTGCGGCCTCGGGCCCAAGTATACGTATACATAACTGCAGCCTCAGGCCCAAAGATGCATAAAGCATAAACTGCGGCCTCAGGCCCAAAGATGCATATAGCATAAACTGCGGCCTCAAGCCCAAATACAAGTGTTCAACATTCAGGGATTAAAAATCAGGAACTGAGAATCATACTACAATATATGATAGTGAAATACTGAATCGCATTGAGTTACAAAATACAGGAATACTGGATCACACTGAGTTACATAATACTGGAATACTGAATAGGACTAGACTGAGACATGTATTCTTGAACTGATTATGAACACTGAAACTTCAACTGAGTAATCTATACTAAGACTTGGGGGCATCAAGCCCAAGTCTATATTGAATACGCACTGAGCTCACAACATTCAGAATGAAAGTCATGAACGAGTTATGAAGCTAGAGAATAGAAGCTCTACTACTATTCAAGGAACTAGGCTTAACTATATTTTTTAGGCAATTGATACGTCGTAAAAGAAACGTAGTGTAGGGAGAATCATTAATATTCCCAAACATAGAGAGTTGGCCTCACATACCTTAACTTCCTTCTCTTGAGCATAATACAACATTCGCCAACCCCCTTCAACTTCAATCTATATCAATACTAGTCAAAGGGATTCCGTGTTAGCAATAGTACTCATGTTTTGGTCACATAGGTATTTTCTGAAACTCTTGGTGGCATAAAGCTTCATAGTCCTTATTAATGGTGTCTCTATACCCAATAACCCATTCTCTTGCTCCTAGATAAATTCTAAAGTCTCAAATAGTTATAATCAACATTATTCTTTATCACCCATAAGGTAAACAACACCCTTAACCAATAATCAACAATCAACAAGCCAAACCTATAATTGTTCATGCTTTTCTATCAAATCTACCAACTCATATCTCATGAACTTGAGTCAATAATCATTAATCCAATGCTAGAATCGCATACCGCATACTATTCTGTAAAAGGCACATAACCTTTTTTCATAGATATCCGTTCGAGCTCCATAATATATAGTTGGAAAGATATTTCAAAGGCCTACAACTTTTATGCTTTGAGTTTTCCCAAATTCCTTACTTATTTTCACTAAAACCTGCTGGAATATGAACCTTCTGCAAACTTAGTCGATTTTGTCAAATCTTATGCACCTCACTTTCCATCTTGATTTTAAAATAATTATTTTCACCCATAATCATCCCGATAGGACTTCATATGTCTAAAATATCAAATTAATACCCATTTATCATATCAACACCTAGTCTGAATGTACCGGTGCGCATATCGCATACTATTCTGTAAAAGGCACAAAACTTTTTTTCACAGAGCTCCGTTCGGGCTCCATAATATATAGTTGGAAATATATTTCAAAGGCCTACAACTTTCATGCTTTGAGTTTTCCCAAATTCCTTACTTATTTTCACTAAAACCTGCTGGAATATGAACCTTCTGCAAACTTAGTCGATTTTGTCAAATCTTATGCACCTCACTTTCCATCTTGATTTTGAAATAATTATTTTCACCCATAATCATCCCGATAGGACTTAATATGTCTAAAATATCAAATTAATACCCATTTATCATATCCACACCTAGTCTGAATGTACGGGGTGTTACATTATCTCCCCCTTGGGATCATTCGTCCTCGAATGATTGTTCTGACTGTAACTTCTGCTAACTCCGGACCTTAAACGGTTCTGGTGGAAACATGAACTTTCATTAACACTTGTATACTAAACTGAATGAATACCTGATTATTGAACTGTTGCAATACTGAACTGAATGACTACTGCATTGACTGAATATTGGTCTGCCATGGATATGTGAATACTGAATTAACACGGATATATGAATATTGAACTGGCACGAATATTTGAGTAATCTAAGTACTAAGCTGGCATGAATGTCTAAGTATTGGACTAACATGAGTAGCTGAGTATTGAGCTGACATAAGTATTTGAGTACTGAACTGACATGAATATCTGAGTACTGAACTGACATGAGTATCTGAGTACTGAACTGGCATGAGTATCTGAGTACTGGAAACTTGAATATTATAACATGACACGTGAAATACTAGCTGTACCACCACTAATTATGGTGGCAACTCCAACTCATAAGCTAATTGACTGATCCTTCGCAAAAATCTATATGGCCCAATATAGCAGAGACTATGCTTCCCCTTCTTCCCAAATCTCATAACGCTTTTCATAAATGAAACTTTCAGAAATACCCAATCATAAACTTGAAACTCTAGGCCTCTATGTCGCACGCTCGAATAGGACTTTTGGCGGCTCTGAGTTTTCTTCAAACGCTCTTAAATCAACTTAACTTTCTCCATTGCCTGATAGACTAAATTTGGTCCCAACAATTCCTCTTCACCAACTTTGAACCAACCAATTGGCGATCTACACCTTCGCCCATACAGAGTCTATCACAGTGCTATCTTGATACTAGAATGGTAGGTGTTATTATTAGCAAGGTCAATGAGAGGTATGTGATTATCCCAATTACTTTAACATCAAGGACATATCCTCAATTGTTTGAATAATGCACTCTGCCTGGCCATCTTTCTGAGGGTGAAAAACTTGTGCCTAATCCTTTCTGAAAGGACTTCTAAAAGTTCATTTTAAACTGAGCACCACAATCCGAAATGACGGACAATGGAGTCCCATACATCAGACGATTTCCTGAATGTACAACTCAGTATAACCTTCTACTGAATTTGTAGTTTTTACTGGAAAGAAGAGTGCTAACTTGGTAAGTCGATTTACGATCATCCAATCAAATCATGCTTTTAAAATGAGCAAGATAATCCCGTTATAAATTTCCATATTTACCATCTCTACTCAAAAGTATATGTATCCTAGGATGAAAACACTAGACTTTCTACTGCTCGACTTTCACTTGCTAGGAATTCGGACAATTGGTCACAAAGTCTGCGACGTTCTTTTTCATGTCGTTCAACCAATAAATCTCCTTGGTCATGATGCATATTTAGGGAACCTGGATGGAAAGAATATCTGGGATTATGGGCTTCTAACATGATTTTCCCTCTTTAAGTCCATCTATGTCTGGAACACACAATCTGTCTTGGTACCTTAAAGTACTATCATCTCCCCCTTATTCAGAAGCCATTGTTTTATACTTGTGAATCTAATCTTTCAACTGCAACACGTAGGGATCATCAAACCGTTTCTACTTCACTTCGGCTACTAAGGAAGAACAAATTTTGTTCTGGACAATAATTCCACCATCTTTAGAATCCGAAATCCAAACTCTTTGCTTGGCTAAGCGGTGAACTTATTTCACCATAGTTCTCTTGTCTGTCTCAATCATGAGCTACACTTCCCATACTTGATTATCATTATAAGCACTTCCTAAAATCACTTATAGCATTATTGCGATCTAAGTCTTTGACTTGTACTCCACAGTTAGAGTCTCGTGCAATGGCTCGACCATCATAACACATAAATAGGCATGATTTTAGAACTTTTCTTTGATCACTTTATCATCAATAACTAAGCTCGGTGATCATTCTACTCACATTGTGTTTCTTACACATGCTATACATAATCCATGTGGTAATTATACAATTTTCCCTCCTTACCGAACTAATTTTCTTTTTCATATCCCATGCTAACTATTTGGGTTTCAAATCACTAACTGGACTTACAAAAAAAATTCACATCACCCCTTAGACCAAAGGTCTTATACTTGTGGATCCTTCCCTTTTTTCGGGATTCTAACAACTTTCTTTATCTTCTGCAACTCTTTGCACTTTACGTTAATGACGATTCATCTCCCAACTTACCTCTGAGAAATCTTTCTTACTAGGAAAAACTAAATTATTTTCATAAACGGAAAGCTTATGTCTTCATAACTATCCTACATAATCGTAATGATTTAACTCTGCCCACACTGTCAATCCTGGAGAAATCACATTTCGATAATTCCTAAAGTATTCTTCTATAGTTTGCTCTCTCACTGCTAGCTGATTTTTTTCCACTGCCACTGTACTTCAGGTTTAACTTAAACTCTTTGGGCTCTGACACATGCGTTCGGTATTTTCAAACTGCCATCCACTCACTAGAGATAACCTGGCTAAGTGGATCAAATCTCACCTCTACTAGCTCAGCTAAAATTGCTAATTCATTGTATCTACTCAAAACTTACTTAATATCCTTTTACTAACCACCTGCTAGCATCATATTTTCTACTCCTTCTTTGAATAACTAAAATGAAGCATAAGGTTACTCCTAACTTCCCTCATCATCTGACCATATTCTTTTGCCACACACTATCATTTTTTTTAACTATGTACATAGATCACACTTAGGGAAATTCATCTGTC
This sequence comes from Nicotiana tabacum, assembly GCF_000715075.1. Classification (NCBI taxonomy): domain Eukaryota; kingdom Viridiplantae; phylum Streptophyta; class Magnoliopsida; order Solanales; family Solanaceae; genus Nicotiana; species Nicotiana tabacum. The sequence goes on from NC_134090.1 coordinate 81,719,854, forward strand.
TTAAACAAAATTAAAATATCTAACCCGAAACTTTCTATATAATACAAAATCATATCATACTATAAACATCCGCGGTAATCACTTAGTCACATAACCTAAGGGGGAACTGCCATATCTTTTATCTTATGTCAATATCTGCTTCTTATAGTAGCTTACTAGCGTGGTACTTCTAGTTCTGATTCGAATATTCTAAATAACTTAAAATCATTCCCTGAAATTCAATATTGGCTGCTCTTGGTTCTAATTTCATACATCATATCTTCTTGTCATTTGCATGAGTTGTACGAAATCACATCTTTGGTAATAACAAACATTTCTGACTCCTAGGTATTTTCCCTTTAGTCTCCCCTTTTTTTCCAAATCTATAATGACTAATTCTAGGCCATTTGCGGTCAAATTCTTAACCTGCTACACTGTAGGGTCTGACATACAGATACACTACCACACACATCTAATAAATCACTTCATGCACCATCCGGTGAGTCTAGGGTCTTAATTCCTAAAACATGCGAAGATTTCGCTATAATCATTGTTACTTACATTTTCTTTGAGAACCCATATGCATCACTGTATACTCACAAGTCACCAGAAATTTTGATACACTGAAAATGGATATTTGGTAACCATATAACTGAATACTGGCGTACTAAGTAACCATAAACTTGCTAACTGAAAGATCGTATAACTGGAAACTGAGGTAAACTGATAACCATAAGACATGATACATGATTTTGTATTTTCTGATAAGGTTATGCTTTAATCTGCACTACTATCCATTGCATCCCGCTTTTAACATCCTCTCAAGTCTCATATTTACAAACCTATACCCCATAATTATACCCCAATGGGCAATTATCCTCTTTAGGACCTTAGGTTTCTCCTGCACATCGCTTGGGCATCCTATACGTTTGGAATTCGAAAGGAAGAGAAGGTTAACTATTGCTCTAAGCTTCATGGCACGATCTAGAGTAGAAAGAAATGAGACAATCCTAGATGTCTTGGTAGTTAACCATTTATATGAGTGGCCGGCACACACATATAAAGGAAACTCCACTGGACACGGCTACATAGACTCCCTAGAACTCTTGAACCTAGTGCTCTGATACCAAGCTTTGTAACACCCCGAACCTGGGACTGGACGTAACATGGCATACGGTGCTTGACTACATGTGACCTAGCGAACCAACTAGCTAGCTGAATCAACATGTGATATCATAACATATTAAATGCGGAAGATAAACTAACATATGTTGATATACTGAAAGTCTGGATGATATAAATCAAAGTGCGGAAATACTAATGGAATATTGAAACATATTTGTAGCCAACATAGCTTAATATGAAAAGTCTAAGACTCTGTCTAACTGTTACTCTAGTCTATGAAGCTTCTATTGAAGTACTGAAAACACTAACTATCTATAAATACTGAAAGGCTGTAAAGTAATGATAATGCACCGAAAGAACTGGGGATCACCAAATAGCTGGTACGAGAATCCTAGCGCTCTGTCGTTGACCTGTAAATCATTACCTGCATTGTGAGATGCAGGCCCTGGGCAAAAAGGGATGTTAGTACATTTGAATTGTATTGGTATGTAAGGCAACTGAAAGAAAGAATTATAAATGCTGAAACTGAAACTAAAATGATAATTGAGAACTGATAACTATAAATAACATGATAACTAATAAATGATAATTGGACTGATAACTGGTAACTGACCTGATAATTGATAACTGAACTGATAACTGGTAATTGATATGATAACTGATAACTAAACGGTAACTAATTATTGAACTAAAAAGGAAGTAAGGATATGAATACTCCCTTTTCTGAATGATGAACAACCTGTTTATCTGAATATTAAACTGTGGCCTCAGGCCCAATATATATATATATGCACAAACTGCGGCCTCGGGCCCAAGTATACGTATACATAACTATGACCTCAGGTCCAAAATGCATAAAGCATAAACTGCGGTCTCAGACCCAAAGATGCATAAAGCATAAACTACGGCCTCAGGCCCAAATATGCATAAAGTATAAACTGCGGCCTCAGGCCCAAATACAAGTGTTCAACATTCAGGGATTTAAAATCAGGAACTGAGAATCATACTGCAATATATGATAGTGAAATACTGAATCACATTGAGTTACATAATATTGTTCACACTGAGTTACATAATACTGGAATACTGAATAGGACTAGACTGAGACATGTATTCTTGAACTGATTATGAACACTGAAACTTCAACTAAGTAATCTATACTAAGACTCGGGGGCATCAAGCCCAAGTCTATATTGAATACGCACTGAGCTCACAACATTCAGAATGAAAGTCATGAACGAGTTATGAAGCTAGAGAATAGAAGCTCTACTACTATTCAAGGAACTAGGCTTAACTATATTTTTGAGGCAATTGATACGTCGTAAAAGAAACGTAGTGTAGGGAGAATCATTAATATTCTCAAACATAGAGAGTTGGCCTCACATACCTTAACTTCCTTCTCTTGAGCATAATACAACATTCACCAACCCCTTTCAACTTCAATCTATATCAATACAAGTCAAAGGGATTCCGTGTTAGCAATAATACTCATGTTTTGGTCACTTAGGCATTTTCTTAAACACTTGGTGGCATAAAACTTCATAGTCCTTATTAATGGTGTCTCTATACCCAATAATCCATTCTCTTGCTCCTAGATAAATTCTAAAGTCTCAAATAGTTATAATCAACATTATTCTTTATCACCCATAAGGTAAACAACACCCTTAACCAATAATCAACAATCAACAAGCCAAACCTATAACTGTTCATGTTTTTTTATCAAACCCACCAACTCATATCTCATGAACTTGAGTCAATAATTATTAATCCAATGCTAGAATCAATTAGAGGGTGAAGACATTACCTTTTTGACGTTCAATCTTCTTGAATTCGAGTTCTAGGGTTTCTTCTCTCAACAATGATGCTCCAAATGAATATCTAATGATATGGAGGGTTTACCCATGTTAATAAGATGTTGGGATATTGAAATTAACTTAGAATCACCATTAGAACTTACCTTGGGTGGTGGAAGGACCCTTAAGGAGTTAGGTTTTTTAGAGTTCCTCTTTCTAGAGCAAGTTTTTATGTTTTGGGGCTATGGGGGACGAAATATAGCTTTAAAACAACCCTCCACTAGCGCGCCTGCATATTTGGAGGCCTGCCCGCACTACTGATTGCGCTAAATGGCAGTAACACTGCCTCAAAATTAGCGCGGCCGCGCTAATGGCGTGCTACCGGCGCACATATCGCATACTGTTCTGTAAAACGCGCATAACTTTTTGTACAGGGATCCGTTCGGGCTCCATAATATATCGTTAGAAAGCTATTGCAAAGGCCTACAACTTTCATGCTTTGAGTTTCCTAAATTCCTTACTCATTTTCACTAAAACCTGCTGGAATACGAACCTTCTGCAAACTTAGTCGATTTTGTCAAATCTTATGCACCTCACTTTCCATCTTGATTTTGAAATAACTATTTTCACTCATAATCATCCCGATAGGACTTAATATGTCTAAAATATCAAATTAATACCCATTTAACATATCCACACCTAGTCTGAATGTACGGGGTGTTACATCGCTATTCTTGCTCTACCATGGTGACCACCATACGACGAAGAATGACAAGCCCCAAGAATTTCACTTTGTTCCTCCTCCAGTACACATCTTCTAATCACTCCATCCGTACAAATCCGGAAAAGGTACAGTTCATCCCAATAGTAGTCTTGAATATCCCGTTTGAGTTTCTTCCTTTGGTTTGAAGAGAACTCAACCGCAATGATACCACTCACAAGATAATTTGCTAGATCCGTGAACCATGACACATTTTTCATTGAAATAGCCAAGAGTTGCTCATCGGGGAAGGAGTCATTGATTTCAAGGCCATCATGCGGACTCCCCTTCTCCTCCAAACGACACAAGTGGTCCGCCACTTGGTTTTCACTCCCTTTTCAATCTTGGATGCCTATATCAGATTCTTGCAACAAAAGTGCCCACCTCATCAATCAAGCTTTGGAATCTTTCTTTCTCATAAGATAGCGAAGTGCCGCATGATCCGTATGAACAATCACTTTGGCACCCATCAAGTATGGGCGAAACTTCTCAATAGCAAACACAATGGCAAGAAGCTCTTTTTCTGTAACGGTGTAGTTGACTTGGGCACTATACGTGGTCTTGCTTGCATAATATACCGAATGAAAGATCTTGTTGATGCTTGCCCCAAAACAGCCCCTACCGCTACATCACTTGTTTTGCACATGATCTCAAAAGGAACACTCCAATTTGGAGTTGTGATAATGGGAGTAGTAGTCAACTTGAGCTTTAGCATTTCAAAGGCTCTTATGCAATCATCACTAAAATGTAGTGCTGGCAAAATGAGCCCATATTTTGCCACCCCACCCATATTTTAGTGGGTTGGACGAGTGATATATAAGTTGGGTAAAATTTGGGCTTCAACCCGTAGAAATATGGGTATTCATGGGTAAAATATGGGTTAGCATAGTGGGTTATCTTCCAACTTTTTCATATTTGTTTAGCTTATATTTTCCTTATAAACTCATTTTCCTCCAACTGAAGGAAATTATTTCCCTTATCAAGAGAGGGAAAAATATTTTCTAAAACTCATTTTTAATCTTCCCCACCCTATTTCTCATTCTCACCAACCCTACCCCACCCCACCCCTATACCCACCACTACCATCCCAACCCCACTCACCCCTACCCAACTCAATAAAAATATTATTAAGAGTACTTTCTTTTTCATTTCAACAAAATACAGTAAAAAAAATTATTTCAACAAAATTTATTCGCTAATCTTTCTCATTTTACATTTTTCTAAAGAGCAACGCCATGTGTCATACTACAATTTAAAATGATAGATAAACACACCAGCTATCACAAAATTTCAAGATTTTCTAGAAAGGATGCACAAAAGGTCCTCCATTGACTTTTTACTTCATTTCTATTTCAAGGCACACTTCCTCCTCCTCTACATGTATTTATCATTACTCAGAGCACACCTTCAAAAATCTTAGTAATGATATATACATGATTCAGTAGTAAATGTTAGTAATGATATATATATATGATTCAGTAGTAATGATATATACACTAAGAGTACCCACGTCCGATGAGTATGACTTGAACATACTGAACTGTGTGATAGATTGTTGTTGAAACTTGCTATTTTGATGTTGAAAAAAATTACACTTATATAATATGGGTTAATCCATATCCAACCGCCCATTTGATACCCAACCCGTTTTTTACCCGCATGAAATATGGGCGGGTTGAGACCCAACCCATTTTTGCTCAACCCATTTTCAACCCGCCCATTTTCCACCACTATTGAAATGGAATTTAGCATCGTTCTCCAAAAGCTTTCACAACGAGTTTACCACTTTAGAGAAGTCCTTGATGAAATGTCGGTAAAATCCCGCATGGCCTAAGAAACTCCACACACTTTTGACTGAAGTTGGAGGTGGAAGTTTAAAAATCACCTCAATATTTGCCTTGTTGACTTCAATGTCATTCTTTGAGATCTTGTGGCCAAGGACAATGCCTTCCTGAACCATGAATTGACATTTTTCCCAATTGAGTACCAAATTTGTTTCTTCACATCTTGTCAACACTTTGTTCAAGTTTGCTAGACAATTATCAAAAGAATTTACGACCACCGAAAAGTCATCCATGAAGACTTCAAGGTATTCCTCCGCCATATCTATAAAGATAGTCATCATACACCTTTGAAAAGTTGTCGGTGCATTGCACAACCTAAATTGCATCCGCGAAAATGCGAAAGTACAATAAGGACATGTGAAAGTAGTTTTCTCTTGATCAACCGGAGCAATAAGAATTTGATTGTAGCCGGAATACCTATCAAGGAAACAATAGAAAGTGTGGCCGGCCAATCTATCAAGCATTTGATCTAGGAAGGTAAGTGGGAAAATGGTCCTTCCTTGTGACTTTGTTGAGCTTGCTATAGTCCATACACACTCTCCACCCGGTCACTGTTCTTGTAGGAATCAACTCATTCTTATCATTGGTGACCACTGTCATGCCCCTTTCTTTGTGACACATTGAGCTGGAGAAGTCTACAAACTATCGGAAATGGGGTACATAACCCCGACATCTAACCACTTGATGATCACCTTCTTTACAACCTCTTGCATGGCTTCATTGAGTCTCATTTGATGTTCAATAGATGGTTTGGAAAGTTTATCCAAATTAATCTTGTGCATGCAAAATGCGGAGCTTATCTCTGAATATCCGTTAATGTCCATCCAATAGCCTTCTTCCTCTTTTGTAGCACCGCCAATGTAGAATCTACCTTCACGTTAGTCAAACAAGAGGAAAGAATAACTAGTAAAGTAGAAGAAGGGCTAAGAAATTCATACCGAAGATGTGGAGGCAATGGCTTCAACTCCAAAACGGTAGGCTCCTCAATTGAAGGCTTTGTTGGAGGAGTGGCTCTATTCTTAAGATTCAAGGATAATTTGCAGGGCTCATAAGTGTACGATCCCTTGCAAAGAGTTCACACATTCCACATAACCCTCCATTTCTTTATCATCACAATTGAGCAAGACGGCCTCCAATGTATCATCAACATTCATCACGGCACTTGCTTTATCCACAATCACATCGGTCACCAAATCCACAAAAGAACACACCTCCTTGCTATTGGGTTGCTTTATAGACTCGTACATAGAAAACCACTTTTTTATCACCAACACAGAAAGTAAGTTCTCCGGCTTCAACATCAATTAGAGCCTTCCCCGTATCAAGGAAAGGTCTTCCAAGAATAATCGGCACCTCATAGTCAACCTTACAATCAAGAACAACAAAATCCATCGGGAGAATGAATTTATCAACACGAACTAACACATTATCAATTATACCCAACAGTCTCTTCATGGTACAATTGGGCATTTGTAATCTCGTAGATGTGGGTATTGGTTGCCCAATCCCCAAATTCTTAAAACCGAATAGGGTATCAAATTGATACTTTCCCCAAGATCACAAAGAGCTTTAGCAAAGTTGGCACTTTCAATGGTACAAGGGATTGTGAAAGTGTTGGGATCTTCCAATTTAGGAGCCATTGAATGCACAATTGCACTCACTTGATGAGTCATCTTTATAGTTTCACAATTCATCAACCGCCTCTTTGTCACCAAATCCTTCATGAACTTTGCATAATTGGGAATTTGCTCCAAAGCCTCAACCAATGGAATATTAATAGATAGACTCTTCATCATGTCAATGAAATTTTTGAATTAATTCTCGCTATTTTTCTTGGCAAGCCTTTGAGGATATGGAGGAGGAGGACTAGGCATTGGTACCTTAGCCTTTGGCACTACCAGTTCTGAAATGTCAAAAATGTGCTCCCTAGACGGGTTCACTTCCTCTTGAGTCTCCTCCACATTGTCATCAATATCGATCCACACTTCATCATTTGCTTGCATCTCATTGTTCGGAATCTCATCATCTTGTACCACTTGCTCATCATCCACAAGTTTCCTTTGACTTGAGGTAGTTGCATCCCCACCTTTTCCACTCCTTATAGTAATGGCCATGGCATGTCCCGTATTGTTTCCACCCTTTGGGTTCACCACCATGTCACTTGGTAGTTCCCCCTTAGGACGAGTGTTTAAAGCTTGCGAGATTTGTCCCAATTGAACTTCCAAATTGCGAATTGAAGTGTTGTAAGAGGCTAGTTGGTCATCATAGTCGGCATTCTTCTCCATCATTTATTTGAACATGTTCTTAGTATGTCCCATCTGATCTTGGACCATGGGAAGGATAAAGAGGAGGGTTGCTCGGTTGTTGATACATCAGGGGCCTTTGAAAGCCCGAGCCCCAATTTCCTTGGTTATTGTTCCATCCCCCTTAGTTGTTGCCTCCCCAATATCCTTGACTATTTCCACTCCAATTGCCTTGGTTACTTTGACCATTCCAATTTACTTGATTTTTTTGATTGTTGGAATTCCCTTGGTTGTTATCACCATTCCAATTACCTTGGTTGCTAGAATTACAATTCTTTTGATTATCTTGAGGTCGCCATTGTTGTTGATTCGGGCCTTTAGAGTTGTTTCTTTGCCCTTGGAAGTTGTTCACATATTGTACTTCCTCCTCTTGTTCATTTTAAAATTCATCTTGATCAAACCTATTATCATTTTGTACATAATTTTCCACAAGGTTTTGCACTTGTGGACCCTTTTGCATTCTCTTGTTTACCATCATACTGACTCACTCCATTGTATTGACTTGCGTAGGACCTTGCACTTTTTGAATTTGAGCCTTGGCTAATTGATTCATTGTGGTGGTCAACTCGGCAATTGCTTTCCCATGATCATGCAACTCTATATGTAGGTTAATCACGTTTAGATCACCTTGAGGAACATTTGCTCTACTTTTCCATGCCGATGAAGTATTCTCCATTTCATCTAAAATCTCACAAGCTTCTGCATATGGCGTCATCATGAAATTTCCACCAGCAATTTGGTTGACCACGCATTGATTGGTAATATTGATCCCCCTATAGAAAGTTTGTTGAATCATAGCCTCTATCATGTCATTGTTCGGGAAATCTTTCACCATAGTTCGGTATCTCTCCTATATCTTATGCAAAGGCTCATTAGGTTCTTGTTTGAATGCTAGAATTTCGTCTCTAAGAGTAGCCGTATGCCCGGGAGAAAAGAACTTGAAAATAAATTTCTCCGCCAATTCATCCCATGTATTGATGGAATGGTTTGGCAACCTTTCTAACTAATCCAAGGCTTTCCCCAGTAGAGAGAAAGGGAATAGCCTCAACCTCAAAGAATCCTCGGATACGTTTGTTTGTTTACTTCCCCTAGCAAGTGTCCACAAACCCCTTTAAGTGTTTGTACGCATTTTGATTCGGAGCCCCGGTAAAGAATCCTTGTTGCTCTAATAATGTGAGCATAACATTTGTGATTTGAAAGTTGCCCACCCTAATGTGGGGAGGGACTATGGCACTTGCATACCTTTTATTCAGCAACACCCGGTGTGGAGCAGCTCTTGATGGAGGTGAGGGTGGAACGAGAACACTGTCTTGAGGCGGTCGACCTCGTCTATTGAACCTCTTCAACTTGGTCATCTTCCACATCCACATCCCCCATAGTCATGTTTCCAAGAGGATCATTGTTGTTGAGATCCATTATTTCACTGACAATTGTTTCACCAAAAAGATTAGTAACACGAAAGGAAAAGAAGACAATTCACACACAAAACCAAATATATAGCTAAATCCATTTTAGCTCCCCAGCAACGATGCCAAAAATTGATCTCGTCCAAGTCACACCTCTATTTGAGGTTATGAAACGATCGATTGCAATAATAATACCCAACAAGGAGTCGGGATCGAATCCACAGGGAGCTAAGATGGGAATTAGTAGTATATATTTTGATAGAGCACGTGAAGTATCTAAATTGCACTTCCACAAATATGGTTTTGTTTTTACTTCTAAAATTATGCTAAGGGTTACAATTCTGAAGATATAAAACTAGAGAATATTGTTTTTTGATGTTTTTTAAATAATGTAAAAGACCTAGGGCTATGACCTTAACCTAGGTGTTTGCCTAACAAGTTGTAAACTTTAAAGCTTGTTTCGTTGGTCAGGGTGTATTATAGCTATCAACACCCAAGTACTCACTTAATACCTCTCGGTAAGAGAGTGATTTTGCCCAATTTGACTTTCTCAAGTTCAAATGGTTATTGAACAAAGAAGTTAATAAAATGCTCAAGTCAGTTTTTACTATATCTAGGTTCAACCCTTTGATTGGGACTATCAATCTCTTGATTTTATCCCAAATTCTTGTTAGCCAAGTTTTTCTAGACTAAGTCTCTCTTTCTCAAGTAAAGACCAAGTCAAATAAGCATGAACTAATGTTTGGAACCATTAGTTCTACAATTAAAAGCAAGAACAAGGCTAAACAATAAACACCCAACCATAAACAATCCATAAATTAAACACCCATTAGGTTTACACACTAGGGTTGGGTCACAACCCTAGTTAAAAATCTAGCTACTCATAATGGGTATAGAAGAAAATAAAGAAGAAAAGATGATAAAACTAATATTGCAAGATTAAAAGATGAAAATTCAGTGTTAAATCATCAAAGTAAGCTAAAGTTGCCTAAAGAAGCAAGGAAAAATGGCTACACAACTTTCAATATTCAAAACTTGACCTAATTTCGTGATACTAGTCTATTTATACAAAGATGGAATTTTCTGACAAAAAAGCCCTTTCGGAGGTTCTACGGCCGCACAATTACATGTGCAGTCCACACTTCTCTTCAATTTTGATAGGAGTTGACTCTATGGACGCACAATTCTGGAATGCGACCGCATTTCTCATATTCTACGGTCCGTAAAATTCTTAATGCGGCCGCACAGGGCTCTTCTGCGGACCGCACATTTTTGAGTGCGGCCACATAGCTGACTTCTATGGCCGCACAATAATTGTGCGGTCCGCATTTTCCTTTGATCTTGAAATGAGACTCTCTGAACTTTAGCTCTTGCATAGCTTCTGCGGCTGCACATTTCATGTGCGGTCCGCATTTTGCACTTGGACTCTAATGAATTTTCCTTCACAATCTGCGGTCGCATATGGAAATTTGCGGTCTGCACTTGAGCTTTTGTGCCCGATTTTGTCCTTGTGTTTAGATCACTTCTTCTTGAGTTGGATTTCATTTTTGTGGCTCATTTTCCAATACTCCTGCAATTAAGCATATTTCATCAATTTTAAGGAATACAACTAAACACTTTTGGACTAAAATGAAAGATAAAATGCGCTAATAAGTAGTCAAAATCCGCACTTATCATACGTGTGAGTGATATTGACTATATGATACATGATTTAGCCATTGAACTATTACGCTCTTGGATTTGGATTCGTCCCTCTAAAGTCAAGTGATCACCCATACTATATTGGGCCCTGAGAACGTAGGTACATGGATTTGCACCAGGCACACAAATATGTGCAGGGTGCATAGATTTGCACAGCTTGTAATGAGAGATTGAGACTTGTGTTGGTACATATATATGTACTGGGTTATAATGAAAAGTTGATCCTTGGGCATGGATTCACATCCTAGACTCGTGTCATTAATATATATGCAGATTTTGAAATTGAGTTGTTATGGATAACGAAGGCTTGCATAGAAGAAGTATCAACATTCTATATACAAGCTACCACTTTGTTCATGGTAGTTTAGGACATGTATTCATGTTTATGTATATTCCAAACAAATGATATAATCCATCTTCATATCAGTGTTGTATTCTTAATCATAGTTACTATTACATAACACCTTCCTGAAATGTCTTGGAAGGGCGACGTAAGGCAAAGCAACCGACTTCTATGTGATTACTTTTCGCCAGCCAAAAGCCCTCTTTGCATGCTAGACTAGACTATTAGTGGCACAATTAGCGACGAGAGACTTGAATAAAAGCTTGCTTGTATTAGTAGAGAACAGTAATTACAAGAAAGGCAACGTGGTGCTGGGGGGAGATGACACCAATACAGAGATTTGATTGCTTGCAGAAAACTTCAAAGACTATACCCCCTATATATGTCTAAAATTAAAAAACCTAAGTTACAAGAGTAGACATAAATAAGCTAGAAAATTCTGATCAAATACAAGAATAAAGCTACTTTATATTTACATGGAAATGGACCTAGGCTTATACAAAGAAAAAACTGGTCTAGAGGCCAACACTTGTAGGGGAAGAGTCTTTGTCAATAGCTTCAGTTAGTGCACGTTGTGCACAGGGCATGAGCATGCGGGCACTGGAAGGGGGCATGCACAGAGGGCATTGCCTGTTGACGAGTACTTGTAAGCATCACTTACTGCTAGGCATGAGCTATTTGTAGGGCAACATAGGCACATGCATACTTGTTGCTTGGTGCAACCAAGACCATGGGGCCGTCCATGACACTCGATGCTAAGAGGATTGCAAGGGCACCATGGGGCACAACCAAGTGATCATAGGGCAAGGCTAGAAAGTAGCCCATGACATTCTCCCCCACCTGATGTGGCGACGTCCCTAACGCTTTCCTTGCGAGATAGTCTTTGATCAGGTCCTTGAAGGCTTTGAGGTCTCTCATCCTCTACCATATGTTCTTCTCGACGCACATCCTCTCCATTTTACCATAAAATCTTGATGATCTTTTCGTGTGGCATGAATCATGTGGTCATCAAGTATAGCCTCAACAACTCTCTTCCCGACTGATTTATTTTTCTGATACTAGGTATGTGAGCTGGCTCCTTGAGGGGTCATCCTTGTCTTCCCGAAAAGGTTTTAGTAAACTAACATGGAAACATGATGCATCTTCCACCAAACTGGGATATCAACACTATATACCACCTTCCCAATGTGTTTCACTATGGAAAGAGGTCCAATGTATTTTTGCAATAGGTGAGAGTCATTAGTCCCCGCAAATAAGTATCGCTTTGGGATTTCACCATCACTTTGTCCCCAACTTGATATTCTACGAAGCGGCAGTTCTAATCAGCATGCTTCTTCATCCATTTCTAGGCCTTCTCAAGATAGCTTCGCACTATCTCCTGATTCTGCTTCCATTCCTTCGAGAAGCTGGAAGCTCTAGGAGATTTTGACACATTTGGAGCATCTACAGTAGGTGAGAGGAGTGATTGTTGCCTGGTAACAATTTCAAAAGCGCTCTTATTAATACTTGAGATCTTTTGGGCGTTAAAATATAACTGAGTGGCATCCAAGAGCTTCACCCAATTTTTCTATGAGAAAGTAACAACGTGCCGAAGGAACTCCTCCAGCATGCTATTGAACCAATCTGTATGGCCGTCAAATTGGGGATGTAAACTCGAACTGTGGCTTATCTTGGACCTGAGACACTTGAAGAGCTTAGTCCAAAAGTTTCTAGTGAAAAGAGAATCGTAGTCACTGACAATATCTTTAGGCAGCCCCCAATATTTGATAATGTGAGCAAAGAAGAGTCGAGTCGTCTCTTCAAAATATACATATTTTGGGACTGCAATAAAAGTAGCATATTTTGGAAAATCTATCTTCCTCGGCAAGAGTAGTGGTGAGATCTCCGACCTTGGGTAATCCTGTAATAAAATCCTGCGAGACACTCCTACAATGCCTCTTTAGGACAGGTAGGGGATCCAGAAGGCATGCTTTAATCAAGGGGTTGTTGAAACCCAATTTTTTCTGTATATTTTTTATATGCAAATTACCTTTCAAATAGCATATGTATGCATATATAAGTATTTCCAAGGGTTTTCTTATTTTTCATTAATTTTAAAGATTTTTGGATCAATTTATTGCCTTATTTTATCAAGAAAAACCCAATAATTATTCCCAAAATTGTCATTTTGGCAATTCACTTATTAGATCCTCATATTTATACTAAAATATAGCTAACATAATTTTTGCATAATTTTACAAATTTAGTTACTATTTTTAAAAGCTAAATTGCATATAATTGCAATATTAGCCTATTTTAAGATTTAATTATGTTTATAATTATAAAATTGACTCCAGTATTTTTATTTTTATAATTATATATTATTAATAATTTTAGTACCTTTAATTATTTCCAAAAATTATTTTATTAGTTTTTATAAAATAAATAAGGAAATATGGCTATTTAAATGTTAGCCCATTTGCATTTCAATTTTGGCCATATTGGGCACCCCTAATTGAATCCAATTTTAGATCCCATTACCCGGCCCAAATCCTAAATTTACCCAACCCACGACCCTCTAATAACCCGTCCGGATCCCCCTTTCAATCCCAGCCATTGATCATTTAGATCAACGGCTCATACTCACCCTTTCCTTTTTAATTTCCCAATACCCCCCAAATCCTAATCATTTCTCACCGGTAGCCGCCCCCGGATTCCCCCTCTCCCAAATTCTCTCTCAGAAACCTTAGCCGCCTCCCTCCACTTCCACCCTAAAACCACCGGAATCCATGGCTTCCAAGGACATAGAAGTCCTATACCGGCCTCCTATAACTCCTACATGTTTGGTTACTGAAGTTTCAAGGCCTGACCACAAAGAAGTTTGGCCCAGAGCTTGTTTGATTCGAGTTCTATGGCCACTTCCAGCCTTGCTCCGGCAAGCCATGGCTATTCGAGCCTGATCTCGACTTCTCCTGCTCAGATCAACGACTCTCCAAGCCTTTCTCACCATCTGGTTTCTTTTGAAACCCTAACTTTTGAGGTTCTTCTAATTTCTTTAGATCTATTCTAGATCCGTGTTTTCCCTAAACTTTTGAATGGTTTCTCGAGATTTCTTTCAACAATCTATGCTTTCAAAACCTTTATCTTTCCAATTTAGGATTTTTGTTAAGTTATTTAGATGTTTCTCTGATTTTCTTTTTCTCTTGTGTGTTTCTTCTACTATGTTCCTTATTAGTTTCTTCTACTGTGATTTTTATGTGTCTCTCCTAGTGTGTTCTTACGAGTTCTTCTACTGTGTCTTCCTATGTGTTTATTCTGCTATGTCCGTATGAGTTCTTCTACTGTGTTTCGCATATTGTTCTTTTACTAAGTTTCTCATGAGTTTCCTCTACTGAAAGATGCATGTTAAAGGTCTCAGTTCCTTTCTGAAATCTCTGAACTTGTTTCGTTAGTATCCTTTCCTTATGACTTGTCCTTTCATCTCTACACTCGATTGATGGCAAGAACCCTAGAATTTGGGGATTCATTCGAGTTTTGAGACCATTGGCTATGTGATTTGTTTGTTCTTCATCTCTGAACTTGTTTGATTTAAAAAAAAAACCTAACTTCTTTGTACCTATTTCGAGTTTCTGAAGTTATCTCATCTACTACTCGATTAGGCTTCCAAAGCTTTGTTTCGACCTTTGTTTCTTTATATGGTTTTGATTCCCTATTAAACTCTTCTAAGGTCTATCTACTGGACCCTTTATATGCTATTTGATACTCTATCTCTTCTACATTGCTGAGTTACTGAGACTGACCTATGTGACTACCATGTTCCTATAGTCTACTACTTACTGATTTTGCAATTGCATGACGTTTTTCTTTGTCCTAAATTCAGCCTCGCATACTTGTGTGCTCTTTATATGTGCTGAACTTCTCTCTAAATTGGCTTTCAATTTTTGATTAATTTCAGACTTCCTTTGTGTAAGCCTGATTGATTTCTTTCCTTGTTTGTTGATTTTCCTATTACTTGGTCGAAAATTTTCCTTAGCCTTTCTAACTTGGTTTATTCATGGACCAATAATTACAAATCTCTGACTCCTTGATTTACTATGTACTAATTGATTTTTACCTTATTTATTTAATCATGTATTTCAAAATTCTTCCCTTAAGTAAACTCCTATGTATCTACCCCTAATTGCCTGTTTTGCACAAGATGCTTACTTGATCCCTTTCCTTAAATAATTTTGTTCATTACTGTTTATGTTTAAACTCCTTAATTAAAGGAAGTCTCGTACTAATTGATTTTAATTGATACCCAGTTCCTTAATTATTTTCTTACCTTCTTTCCGCCTGTTTTCACATTATAAATACCTGCTCTTCATTGACACAAATACACCAACACTCATAGTCTTTCTGAACTTATACTCATACTTAAAAGTATTTTCTCTTGTGGCATATTTGCAAGTCCTGCTGCCTGCTTTTCTCTATTTGCTTCTTTGAAACTGGTATGTCCTGATTTAAGGTTTTCAGCACCACAACAATGTGTTTATTTACTACCTTTGTATGCATGTCTACCTACTGCTTCTGTATAGTTCAACACTTATTCTAGCATGCTGAAATTTCTTTCTGCCTATTCTATTATGAATACCAAACCCCTACCCCTATGTGTTCATGCTATGGTTTGAGGCACGGCAATACTGCAAATTATTGTCCATGAATCAAACTTGATCCCCTGGGATCCTAGCCTCTAATAATGTGTGTTCTAGCAGGCTTATAGGTATGTTGGCATTCTCCATTGCTGGGCATGCCTAAAGCCTTCCCTTGCCTAAGCAATAGGCTCTTCACAATTTCCCTATTCCCCTGGACCCTTTATGGGTACTTATTTGTAGCCGTTTCCCTCTCTTTTCCCCCTTTTAGCATTCTGTTCTTCACTTGCACACTTTCTTAGTCTTTAAGTTCTGCCCCCCCCCCCTCTTGTGAGCCTTGTCTTGGGACCCTTTAAGCTCCCTTTGAACTTGGACACTTGAGGGCTGGCCCTTCCACACTGCATTTATCCCTGTTCTAGTAATATATTTGGGTGTGAGCATTGCCCGGAGTCTCATTGAGGCTCTTAGGGAAATTTGACACACTCAAATGGGAGAAAGGCTTTGGATCATGATCTCTTGGAGTTGGTTTACCTCATAACTCAGTGAGGAAGTCAGAATCAGGCTTCCTCTAGTTGTACATTTATTTATATTTTTCTGATGTATTCTTATTCCAGACTGTAATAATTCGTAATAAACTCTTGGGGATGGTTAGTGAAACGGGTGGGTAACTATGTATGCAAAGGGTAGATACCATGTCTATAGGTATTTTGAATTTTGCATATTCAAAATGCATATAGAAATCATGCCTATAGGTCATTTTGAATTCTGCATACCCAATTCTCACATAGATACCATGTCTATAGGTATTTTGAATTCTGCATACTCAAATGCATATAGACACCATGCCTATAGGTCATTCTGAATTCTACATATCTAACTCTTAAATAGAAGTCATGCCTATAGGATTGTTCAATTCTGCGTATTCAATTACACCTAGATACCATGCGCATAGGCCTTAAGCAAAATTCTGCAAACTAGATACCATGTTTGTAGGATTAAACCAGTCTTACGCATCTAGATACTATGCCAATGAGGTTTTTCTGCATTTTTACACCATGTCTACAAGGTTCAAAATCAACAATGCGTAGAGAGCATGCCTATAGGAACTCCTAATCGAATCTGAGCCGCTTCAATCATGTATAGAGCTAAAATTGGTAATAACGGGTACTGTCAGTTGTAGAACTTGTAACCAATTCATTAATACTTGCCTCTCCTTTAACAATCTGATTACCCTTATTTAGCGAGTTTAACCAGTATGTTTTAGACCCTACTATTTCATTGCTTTTCTGAATCCAGTAGATATTATGCCTATAGGATCCTTTGTCCAATGCTTAGGCAAGCCTTATGGTAAAATTATAAGCTGAATCTGTTTCCGTTAATTATTACAATCATCAGTCAGACCTGATTCAGACTTCTTATCTAAGTTATGTAATAAACTAAAACCGCCTCAGTAACCGTCCTTCTTCTTCTATAATAATCAGACCTAAACAGTATGTGTAAGTCATGCTGATTACGTGCTTATTTGTTCAAGGAGGTATATCTGAGCCTCTGCTTGTTATGTGCTTTCCCCCAACTTGCAATACGTGTTTTGTATGTCGCCTTAAAGTTTTTACCATTGAAACTACAAATAAGCCCAGTATCCCTCCCTTTAGGATTAGTAGTCCTAAATGCCCCCGGGACTAATAGGATTGGGGCGGGTAATAGCATGCAATAAGTAAATGAGACCAACCCGCACTTTAAATACCTTAACGGGGTGGGAAGGTAGATATGGATATGATGACCACGCGATAGCATCACATGTAGCCCCTCATTGAGGAGTGATTACCGGACGTTGTGTGGGGTGATCTATATTTTTAGTAAACCTAGGACCCCCTTTCCTTTATTCTTATTTCTTTAACATTTTCATTCCAGAATCCGCTTCCTCAAATTGCTCTTTTAAACTTTGTCTATTTTCAAACCATTATATGTGAAATCCCCTCCTATTTGAGCTTTATTTGTCTATATGTTAATTGTGCCCTAAACTCACAATAATTGTCTGGCCGGGAACCACACTAGTGGATTCTGAGGGGTGCCTAACACCTTCCGCTTGGAATAATTTCAAGCCCTTACCCAATCTATGGTTACTCAAATCAAACCCTCTTGGTGTCCTAATGCACCCTAATCATTAGGTGGCGACTCTTCAAATCAAACCCAATTCCCAAAAGGAATGAGTTGTCCCTCCAAATGTCACAAACCCGATTCCGTGAGGAAAAAGGGGGCGCGACAGCGGTCAGACTTGTCTTTATGACATACCAAGCAAGTCCTCACATATTGAGAACATCATCTTCTATTTGGGACCAATAATAAGCACGACGTAGCAATGCCATGGTTCTTTCCTCTCCAGGTTGGCCTGTCCAAAAAGTGTCATGACATTCCTTCTAAAAGGTTCAATCACCTCCCCTAGGAATATAAAGGCGGTTTCCTTTTGCTCTAAGAAACCCATCCTCCATGTAAACTTCCCAATTTTTACCCATCTCTACAAGGCTGATCAAATATTGAACAGTAGGACATTTGCTAAGCAACACTTGTATTTGACCCTTTATAGTAGTGGCCACTTCGCTTCCCCCCCTCCTCGAGGGCGGCGAGTAGGCACACCGATTCTAAGTCTGCCCTCTAACTCAATGCATCAACAACCTATTTAGTCTTCCCACTTTTGTACTCCAAATTGTAGTTAAACTCGCGAGAAGTTCTTGTCATCTAGCTTGGTGGCCATTCAGCTTTACTTGGGTCATAAAAAGACTGACAACCATGTTTTCTATCTTCACAACGAATGGGGTCCCCAATAAGTAGTGCCTCCAAAAGCTTAGGCGATGTATGAATGCTAATAACTCTTTCTTGCAACATCAACGATGTATGAATGCTAATACAACATCCTTCAACTTACGACTCTCGTAAGAAACATGATGACCTTCTTGCAATAGAACTATGCCTAAGACAAAACCCGAAGCATCAGTCTGCACTTCAAAAGGCATGGCTAAATCAGGAAGGGCCATTACCAGACTACCGGGCATAGCCATTTTTAATGCATCAAAGGCCTCTTGGAGCTTTGGAGACCAATCCCAAGACGTGGCCTTCTTCAAGAGCTTTGTCTGTGGAAAAGCAATTAGTGAGTAGTTTCTCACGAACCGATGATAAAAGTTGCATAGTACAAGGAATTACCTTAGGCCATGGATGTCCTTGGGTAGTGGCCAGTCCATGATACCTGGATCTTTTATTGGTCCATATTGATTCTTCTCTCCTCAATAACATGACCGAGAAAGTCAATCCACTTTGAGCAAAGGTGCATTTAGAACGATTCACATACAATTCATGCTCTATTAGTCGTACTAGGACCATTCGCAAATGATCAAGGTGCTCCGCTAAGGTCTTGCTGTATACCACAATATCATCCAAGTAGACCACCACAAACTCGTCTATGTGTTCCTGGACAACTTGGTTCATCAAAGTGCAAAATGTAGTAGTAGCCCTCATCAAGCCAAATGGCATGACCAAGAAGTCAAACGACCTATACCGGTCACGCAGGTAGTTTTGTGTTCATCACCCTCGGAAATCCTCACTTGCCAATATTCCGTCTTCAGGTCAATCTTGGTAAACAAAGTTACGCCTCCCAGTTTGTCGGATGGGTTCACCATAAATGGAATAGGGTACTTATTCTTCACAGTAATCTTGTTTAGGGCCCAATAGTCAAGAGCCTTAAGGTACACTCATGTGTTTTTTGGAACAACACTAGTGAACCATAAGGAGAATTCGATGGCATAATAATTCCTAAATCAAGTATTTCCTTCAACTATCTCCGAAGCTCTGCGATCTCGGGCTATGAAATTCTATATGGTGCGCGGGCAGGTGGTTTCGCATCTAGCACTAATTCAATCTCGTTATCCACAGTCCTCATTGGCGGCAAGTGCTTAGGAATTTCCTACAGCATTATATCTTCGTATTCCACCAAGAGCTTCTTCAAGGTCATAAGGATGGGATAAGAAGAGCGCTCGATGTCTTCAACACAAAGGGAAGCCAGAAATGTTCCCATCGGGCATCTTTCCTGATATTGTTGGAATAAATCAAGTCTTGGCCCCATTTGCCCCAAACATGAACAACACATCTACAAACGACCGTGGATAGTGTTGGTGTTCCTCAAGAATTCAAAGCCAAGTATCAACTTGAAGTCATCTATGATCGCTACAAACAGATTCATCTTCCCCTCGTAAGGGCCACTTTTGACTTGGACTCCCTTAGCTATCCCTTCAACTGGACGGACTGGAGAGTTGATTGCCTTGACACGACCTTGTCCTTTCTCCATGACAAGACCAAGACACTCCACCTATGTGGAAGATAAGTAATTATGGGTTGCTCCTGTATCCACCATGGCTCAAATAGGTCTGTCATTGGCCCGCATATCAACAAACATCAATTCCTTACTTTTGCTGACATGGCGCTTGCCATCTCCTTTCAGAACCTTCTAAACAACAGGAACAATGGCTTTTTTTCCCGTATACTGGCACTAGAATCGCCCATTTCTTGAGCTACAGAATAGAGGGTATGAGAAAAGGCACCAAGTGGTCCTACTTCCTCTTGTTCCTCATCTACGTCTAGCTCTTCCTCCACTTTCCCCTCTTCCTAAGTTTGTTGGGCGTTCAATTTTTGCTATTAAGTACACTCGGAAGCATTATGCGGACCACCTCACCTAAAACATCCAGATCTTGGCAATGGATTATAAGGACCATTTCCGCGATAATTGTTGTATGATGCAACATTGTTGCTACCATAAAAGGGTTTCTTCACCAGCCCTGATGGCCTGATATTTCACTCGCCACCATAGCTTGGCGTCCCCTTGCAAATACATAGCAGCAGCTTCTACTTTCTTTTCTTCCTCTAATTCCCCAATAGCCTCAAAGTACTATTCGATGTCGAAGATAAAGTTCTCGAACTCCTTGGCATCTCGAGCACCACAATAGGTTTTTGGTTTAGGTATCTTAATCGTGTGTGGTAGGGGTGCGAGGTTCATTATACCTCCACCTAAATTATCACCTCATCCTCAGAGTAGGCTTTGTAGTGCACCTTGGAAAACGTTGAACCAACCAGTCAAGTTGTCGATGTCTTGTTGCATCGCTGCCTTCGTGGACGCATCTTCAATCCTTTGGTCTAAGTTATTAGCTGGCTCTTAGCGAAGCACCTCAATCGTGTGCCGATCACTCTTAGAGTATCGACTCATGTTTGTGATGTCACCTTCGGCCTGCCGCATCTTGTGGTCCAGGTCGTCAAACCTTTCTTCTATACTGGCCCTCAGACTGGGCACAATATCATTGAGACATCTCAATCCTCTGATTGCCTCTTCCATATTCGCAATGCAGTCTGTATTAGTTCTCTGACCAACCATGATCAACACTAGTATCTATCACAATATTTTTCCCTCGTACGATAGACAACCTAGGGTCTGATACCAACTGTTACACGGCGCATTCCTTAGAGGTCTTAGAAGGGCGATGTGAAGTAAAGTAACCGACTTTCATATGATTACTTTCCGCCAAACGAAGGTCCCCTCTACACGCTAGACTAGACTGTTAGTGCCGTGCGGGAAAACCAATGTCAAGATCACAATTTGCTTCGAGAGGATTGAATGAAAGCTTGCTTGTATTAACAAGGCAACAAACAACAATAATTACAAGCTTGCTTGTCACTAATTTTTTTCACATTGTTTTTACCTTATAATCCATCAAAATCATAAATTAAACATCTAAATGTTCTAATTTTAATGGTAGAGACTACACGAGTTACCTTGAAATAAGGCTCACAAACTGTTGATCTTGGGGCTTGAAGAACCCTTTCAATCCTTGAAGAAAACCTAGGATTTTAGATTAAATAGACGTTAAACAATATTAACGTGTCACACAAGCAGAACTGACTAGGTTATAATATTATTAGAGCTGTCAGTACGGGCTAGCCTAGCCCAACCCAGCCCAAACCTCGTGGGCTTTTAAATTTGGTGGGCTAGGGCGGGCCGACCCTCCATCTATATGGGCTTTAAAATGGCCAGCCCAACCCAGCCCTAAGAGGGTCGGGGGCTAAGGCGGGTCGGTCCTTCAATTTTTTTAGAAAAAAATATTTCTCCAAATCTTTAGATATTTTTTCGTGATATAATCTCTTGATCATATGACGACTTCAGTTTATTTAGAGTGTACAAGAATCTTGATATTTGACAAGGAATCTCGTAATTGAAATGCAAATTCTCTATATTTCTAGCTCATCTTTTTTTAACGTTACATGAATATTTTTAGAACTTTTCTTTCACTTTTCTTAGGTTCAGGAATTGCTTCAATAAGTTTTATATGTTAAGGTTTTTTAATTTAGGTGTAACATTGTTTGTCGATTTCATCATTATAGTCCATGAAATTTTTAAAACTCATGATAATTACTAGTATTGTCAAATTTTTTTGGCTATTAAAACTTGACCTTTTTCTATACCGAAGAGCCATTTAATAATTAATAATATATTAAAGTAACCAAACTGATCATTGGCCACTTAGAATAATATTTCTTTTGAAAAAAAATATTATTGGCCACTTAAAACTTTCATAGTTCGTTGTTAATTAAGCAAAAGAAAACTAATCTTGTCGTACTACGTGCATATCAAAAATATAAATTCTAATTGATATGGAAGGGTAAATGAGCAATCTAAGGTTAGTTAGTGGGGATTATAGTTAATATTTTTTTTTGTTTTTACTTTTTTTAAATATTTAAATTTGAATATAATTCATTTTGGCCCACGGGCCGGCCCAAGCCCAGCCTTGGTCAAGCCTCTAGGGCCAGGGCGGACTTATAAGCCTCAGTTTTAAATGAGCTCAAAAAATTTCAACCCAGTTCTACCCAAGTAGCAGACTGGGTTGGGCTGGCCTCACGGGCCAAGCCCATTTTGACGGCTCTAAATATTATACCTCTTATCTCATTTTTAGTCCAATAAATCAACTATGAATTAAGTAATTTTATTATTATTTAATTATAAATATTATAATCCCATAATTATAATCGCGTAATTATATTGTTAGAGATCTTATTTCCCAACCAGATGACCCTTCACAGCTTTCTCAAAGACATATTTTTTCCATTTCCTTCAGCGGGCAAGTTTCCAAACAAGTGCCGAATATACAGAGTGCAAAGTACTGTACACTACACAAGGGCAATAATATACGTACCACAGCAGCATCCATTTCTAGGTTGCTGAGTTCTTCTCGATCTTCTATGATATCTTTCCGCATTTGATCTCGAATTGCAACCATGAGAGCTCCACCTCTCCTCTATCCCCTCCTCCTCCTCCTCCTCCTCCTCTTGGCCACCTCTGCCTACTCCTGGAAAAAAGAGGAGTTTCGAAATTGCAACCAAACCCCATTTTGCAAACGCGCCCGTTCCCGAAAACACGGATCGTGCAATCTACGCGCCACTGATGTGTCCATCTCCGATGGGGATCTTATAGCCAAGCTTGTCCACAAAGAAGAAAACCCAGAAAGCGAACAGCCCAATAAGCCTTTGGTCCTCACTCTTTCGGCCTACCAAGATGGTGTGATGAGGGTGAAAATCGATGAAGATCAAAATTTGAATCGGCCCAAGAAAAGATTTGAAGTTCCTGAGGTGATTGAGGAAGATTTCTTGAACAAGAAGCTGTGGTTAACGAGAGTGAAGGAGGAGGAAATCGACGGTGTTTCCTCTGTTGTTTACTTGTCTGATGGGTATGAAGGGGTGTTGAGACATGACCCATTTGAGGTCTTTGTGAGAGAGAAAAGTAGTGGGAAGAGAGTGTTGTCCATTAACTCAAATGGGTTGTTTGATTTTGAACAGTTGAGGGAGAAGAAAGAAGGGGATGATTGGGAGGAGAAGTTTAGGAGTCATACTGATACTAGGCCTTTTGGTCCACAATCTGTTAGTTTTGATGTTTCCTTTTATGGTGCAGATTATGTTTATGGCATTCCTGAACATGCTACTAGTTTTGCTTTGAAACCAACTAGGGGCCCCGATATGGAGGAATTTTCAGAGCCTTATAGGTTGTTTAATCTTGACGTGTTTGAGTATCTTCACGAATCACCTTTTGGGCTTTATGGTTCCATACCTTTCATGATTTCGCACGGGAAAGCCAGGGGTAGCTCGGGTTTTTTCTGGTTGAATGCTGCTGAAATGCAGATTGATGTATTGGGATCTGGTTGGAATTCCAATGAGTCTTCGAATATAATGTTGCCCTCGGACAAGCAAAGGATTGATACTTTGTGGATGAATGAGGCTGGTGTAGTGGATACATTCTTTTTCATTGGTCCTGGACCAAAGGATGTGGTTAGGCAGTATACTAGTGTAACGGGGAGGCCATCTATGCCACAGTTATTCGCGACTGCATACCATCAATGTAGATGGAATTACAGAGACGAGGAAGATGTTTATAATGTTGATTCAAAATTTGATGAGCATGACATTCCCTATGATGTCTTGTGGCTTGATATCGAGCACACGGATGGGAAGAAGTACTTTACTTGGGATAGGGTGTTGTTTCCTAACCCAGAAGAAATGCAGAATAAGTTGGCCGCGAAGGGTAGGCACATGGTTACCATTGTGGATCCTCATATAAAGAGGGATGAGTCTTACCATATACACAAGGAGGCCTCCGAAAAGGGCTACTATGTTAAGGATGCTACTGGTAAGGATTATGATGGATGGTGTTGGCCCGGTTCCTCATCATATGTTGACTTGCTGAATCCCGAGATTAGGTCATGGTGGAGTGACAAATTCTCACTTGATAGCTACACTGGCTCAACTCAGTATTTACACATTTGGAATGACATGAATGAGCCTTCCGTCTTCAATGGGCCAGAGGTATATAATTTGCCTGTGATTATTTTGTTTCTTTGTTTTTGGTGCTTTTCCATTATGCTGGGACAGCATTCATATTAGATTATTCTGCTTTTGTGCATATTCACACTTATAGTATTTTCGTTGATAGAAGAATAGATTGCTTATACCTGTCTCTGAAATTCTACAAGGGTAGACTGTCTTGCAGTTTTCAAGAATGCAGTTAATTTTGTCAGATTTCACTTGCTACTGTCCACGTCTCAGGATCCTTTTTATTATAAAAGAATAGTATAATTATATTAAGTTTTCCCCTTAAAGGCACACATTCACAATATTCTATTTGAAGAATTTTCAAGAATCTCCATTACATGTGTGTTTTGCATTTGCAAGAATGTCAAGTAGGTGCATCTAAACAAAACAACAAACTTGTCCACGGAATGGTGGAACACGTCTTCAAGGAGGTCAATTAGGAAAGACAAAGGCCCCAAGATAGAAGCATTCTCTTGGAGTTGATACAACATATGTTGTGGTGGACTGGTGGTCGAGAGTAAAAAGGTGGAAATGTCG
This sequence comes from Nicotiana tabacum, assembly GCF_000715075.1. Classification (NCBI taxonomy): domain Eukaryota; kingdom Viridiplantae; phylum Streptophyta; class Magnoliopsida; order Solanales; family Solanaceae; genus Nicotiana; species Nicotiana tabacum. The sequence continues at coordinate 81,745,147 of NC_134090.1, forward strand.
ATCGACGACTCCATGTTCTGATTTACAACAAAACTAACTAGGCAGAAATTTATTTAATAAAGGAACAAACTTCCTGCAGAGGCATGTTTCATGCTTAATCCAAAGGATCAACATTACACTGCCAGTAGTTAAGTACCAATTTTTTCCTTTATGCCTTCGATTTTTTCACCGTGACAGTCAATGAATTTTTATTTTGGTAAAGCGAATCAACACTTTCCCTACCAAATCATTAGCTCCGTATTATTCTCCAGTTTGGCAAAGCCAATCAGCTGAAATTGAACTCATTGGTACTCCTTACTCGCTCTAGTCTGGTGCCTAGTTGCTCCGACATGGCAGTTAAGGTGCCGCACCCGTGTTGACACGACACGGGCGTGGGTATGGGATTTGTACTGTATTTGGTCAAGCAATGGGTACTTTGACCACGACGGACGTAAAAATTCGAGACGGGATACAATTTGATTCCTGAAATCAGAACCAAAACTATGTTAAATTTGAAGAAAATAGCATACCTTACCGAGGAAATCAATCCTTTACTTATCTATAACTTGAGAATAAAAAAGAAATCCACGTCCACAAAATTTCTCATAATTTAGAGATATTTATATATTTTTGAATTATTTTAGCCGAATCCCTGCACCCGTATCCGTACTAGATCCGTATCCCCGAATCTTAGAATTTACATCTCGAACGATCCGACCTCTAGATCCGCACTCGTGTCGGACACCCGCACCCCTGTCCAAGCAACTTAGGTTGCCTTGACTTAGCTTTTGTAATTACATAATTCCGTAACTTGTATAAATGCTACAATGAAGTTCTGAAAGTTATGATTCTGAGCGTATCCCTGAATGTGTGAAAAAGAAATTGGAGATGTTTCATATAAGAAAAAGAATTGACCCTGGGCAAGAAGTGCTTCAGTCTGAAAACTACCATTCATGCTAGTACTTGATATAATGATTTGATGTTGGCCAATGTTTCTCTGATAAAGAACTTCAAATTAATTAATTTTCAGGGATGAGCTTCTCAGAATATATAACAAGTTTGATATTTTACTCAACTATGATTGGGACGGCCAAGTAGATATATAGATGGCGTTGAAAATTTCTTGTTTTCTCATTGCCAGGTAACAATGCCAAGAGATGCTTTACATCATGGAGGAGTTGAGCACAGGGAGTTGCACAATGCATATGGTTACTATTTCCAGATGGCAACATCCAATGGGCTTCTAAAGCGCGGAGATGGAAAAGATAGGCCTTTTGTTTTGGGAAGGGCCTTCTTTGCCGGAAGTCAAAGATATGGAGCAATTTGGACTGGAGATAATACAGCTGAATGGGAACACTTGAGGGTTTCAGTCCCCATGGTGTTAACTCTTAGCATCTCCGGAATAGTATTTTCTGGTTAGTTACTATCCTCTTTTTGGGGTATTTACCTTATCAAGAAGGAAAAAAAAACCTCTTTTGGGGGTGGATGACTAGGTAACTATAAGTTTCTCTTTTTCTTAAATGCTGTACACCTTCTTATTTTACAGGTGCGGATGTTGGTGGATTTTTTGGCAATCCTGAGACTGAGCTGTTAGTTCGCTGGTATCAACTAGGTGCCTACTATCCCTTCTTCCGGGGGCATGCACATCATGACACCAAAAGACGGGAACCTTGGTTATTTGGGTATGATTCTTCGATTTTAATATTAAAAAGTTGTTAATACAAGAGTGATATGTCTTTTTCTCTATGTTCAATAATTTCATATATTTGTCTTTCATTTCTTCACTTTTTCTGTGATCCTTATTCACCACGAAGTTATCATGTATGTTTCTCATTCTGTATGCTAGATTACCGTGTCTAAGGTTGTAAGAAGTTCAAGCTCTCTATACTTGACTCCAATTTGGCATAAAGCGTAAAAAATATATTTTGAATGTTTATATAATTTCTTCAAGTATGACATAATAACTAATAGGTAATGATATTAAACAAGTATAAACAAATTAACAATATTAGTAGCAGTACTACAAAAATAAACTATCCCAGTAATGTGATAGATAAGAGAATCATTTCTTATGACGGTAGTGTCCGAGCCAGCTTGAAGAGATAAGAGATTCATAACAACAAGGAAAAAGCTAAAAGGCTCAGAAATAAAATATTAGTCCCCCCGTCCCAATTTATGTGCATTGTTTGACTTGGCATAGAGTTTAAGAAAGAACGAAAGATTTTTGAAAATTATGGTCTAAAAAAGCTTTACATATTTGTGTGGCTAGAAATCATCTCATTAAGGGTAAAATGAGGATTTTAAAGTTAAAATTGTTTCTAATTATAGAAAAGTGATATTCTCTTTGGGACGGACTAAAAGGGATAAAGTGACACATAAATTGGGACATAAGGAGTAATTGTTAGTCCTGTTCATTGGACCTGAAGTAGTCATTTGTTTCTCCATATGACTTGAGCTTGAATGTCATGAGCGAAACTCCTACTTTCAAGAATATAAATTTGGGAGAATAATAAAAAATAGTAATATAAATTTGCGAATTCATTGCCAGCTTAGAATTCAAGTAATTGCAAAGGCGAAAATTCACTTAAAATTCTAGTAACTATCAAAAGTGGACGTTGCACCTAAAGGTGTGCCTAGGAGAGTGGGTGAAAACCTTGAAGAAGAGGGTTCAAATCTCAACAAAGACAAAAATTGCTAGGTGATTTTTTCCTATCTGTCTGGGTCGTGGTGCGTTGATGGGAGGTAGCAGGTGCACACAAGCTGGCTCGGACACCACTGTTATGGAAAAAAAACTAGCAAAAGTGGAACCTCTAGCAAAAGTGGAAGCTCTGAGATGCATGTGGACCATCTAGAAAGAGAAATCTTGAAGTATTTGAAGGGATTGAAAATAATTTTGTATCGAGAAGTAGCATATATGTTTATGTAGGATTTTGGAGCATATGAGAGGTCAATTAGCTTAGATGTTGGTTGCTCTTTGTAGAGAATCATATTTTATCTGAAATTCACTTCCTGAAACTTCTACCTTGTGCATATCCTTAGAATGTGAGATTTTTTCCTTTAGGTCAGTAAAATCATTACATTATTAAAAGAAAAATCTATGAATCCTCAGATCTTTGATGAATCATGTGATGTGACTAGCCCATGAATGGGTATGTTAGGTGCTTCCCCTTGTTTAGAGGTGTTTAAACTTTGGAAAAGATGGCGTGGATAGGTGTCTGGAAAGATGATATTCTTTTTGTATATCTAATTGGTTAAGTACTGGAGTAGCTGAAGGTCAGTTGAAATATTTCGAATGAAAGATGCTACGAATCATTGCATGTTTTTCATCATCTTGGGCTTCTGAAATGGTCCCTTAAAGTACAAAAACAGAATTGATCAGATAAAAGAAACGGAGGGAGATTGTAGAGATTTATCTGGAGATCTTGGCCTTGCTCAATAGTACCTCTAGCTCAGTCATCAAAATTTTGAAGTATCAATTCTTTTATTCATAATACCACAATAAGCGTAATATGCCTATCCAAATGATTGATAGTCCCTATGTCATAGTTTTCCTAGCACTCCTTTTAGCTGCCTAAGATAATTTGCTGCTTACTTAAAACAGAGCTGCTCTTTGTTCTCCTTGCAGTAGGTGCTAAGATTTTCTAAGAGCACCAATTGGGTTCGTTTGTGTTTTGTTCTTTTTCCTTGGAAGAACATTACTTAAAACTCAAACTGATTAAATGACTCCTAGCCATCCTTGGCTTACATAGCTTACAACTGAGTGGTCGCTTGCTTATAAGTAATAAGCTCACTAACAATTTGTACCGACTTGGAAAATGATAAAATATGCATGTCACCTAGAACAACTCTTCTTAACGAGTTAGGAAATGAATATTTTGTTATGAAGTACCTACAAGATTCATTGACATATTTCAAAAGAAAAAGTAACAATAGAAATTAGACGTATTAACAACTAAAAGTAGGTAATTGGCCCTACTAGCTTGGAATTGAAACGCAATAGTAATTATTGAAACAACTAATAACCATTCACACTAAGTTTGACTTCATCACTGGGATTATGTGGACCGTCTCCGCATGAACATTTCAGCTTATCCATAGCTAAGCTCTATTGGGTGGACAATTACTTTTTTAAAATAGCAACAGATTCCTAACAATTCAACAAGGGAATAAACGATTTAACTATATGCGATATACCTGTTGGGATGAATTAAAGATCATGTATTAGATTTGATCTTAGCCTATCTAAGGTTTACCATCTATCCAATGTCGCCACCTGATCCAGTATCGTGACGTAGTTAACCATTACCTGATAATCCAATCATCTTCATGATTGCAACAAGTTTGTAAGGTTAAGTAGATAGCTTACAAGACAAAGAGGTCCTATAAATACTTCACTTCTATGAATAGGTTCAAGGAATCAAAGCTATGCATGTGTTTCTACCATATTAGGTGGTAAGTTGTGTGAAATGGGAACATATAGGTATCTCCAATAAGGTTAGAGATGAGGACAAGGAGCCATTGCATTGTAACACGAAATCAATGGAGTCATGGAATGATGAACAATTGAATCATGAATGGTGGGATTAGTTCCATGTGGCACTATTTGAGTGAAGTTTCTATCAATGGGTCTTGTAGGTAGTTTCCCAATAAAATATCAAATTGTTAACACGTAGCATCTGGTGGTCCTGTATCAGTTCTCGATGCATGCTTATATTCAAGGAAATATATGGTCTCATATGGATTTGTGCAAGACAATGTATGCATTTAAATGTTTAAGTAGTTCTTTTTGTTGTTCATATAATAGGTTGGGCTTAGGACCTACACATGTTACATAAGATCTCATTATTAATAAAGGTTGTTATGTCCATTACAGAGAAAGAAATACACAATTGATGAGGGAAGCGATACATGTTCGTTACATGTATCTCCCCTATTTCTACACACTTTTTAGAGAAGCAAACTCAAGTGGTACACCAGTTGCTCGTCCACTTTGGATGGAGTTCCCTGGAGACGAAAAATCTTTTAGCAATGATGAGGCTTTCATGATTGGAAATGGTCTTCTGGTGCAAGGAATTTATACGGAGGTTCTGTTCTAACTAAACAACTGCTCTCTCCAGTTTCTGTGACACTTTTGCCATTTTTGGACAATCTTAAATGTTTGACACCATTCTAATTCTTGTACAACTTTCAAGAATTTAAATACATTAAACTATTCACAACTTAACTTTGATATGATGATTGTTGTCTTTTTAACCACAACTATAGTATTCTCTTCCATCATCACTAATGTATTATGCAAGTTAAATTAACATCTTAAACGTTGTGCCTAGTCAAACACTGTCACATAAAATGAAATGAAGGGGGTAACTCATTTTCTTTCTCTGCAGGGGTGTTCTTTTCTTGAATCAGCTTCATCTCTTTTCTCTATTACTAAAACTGAAAATTCATATCTTTCCATGCAGCGAGCGAAACATGTTTCTGTCTATTTACCAGGGGATGAATCCTGGTATGATTTGAGAAGCGGATTTGCTTACAAAGGAGGTCAAACACACAAGTATGAGGTTTCAGAAGATAGTGTTCCCTCTTTCCAAAGGGCTGGAACCATCATACCAAGAAAAGATCGTCTCCGTCGGAGTTCGACGCAGATGGAAAATGATCCTTATACTCTGGTAACATCTATATCTTGAATCCATTGGAACACATTAACGTAAATCTAATCTTTGCTGCATCTGTTCTTTAACTGATATGTTTTTCATTGTAAATCCGAAAGTCCTGGCATTTAAGCACATAACTAGACTGAATGAAGAACGGGCTCACCAATGACTTGTCTTCCTTCTTGTCCAATTTCAGTGCGTTTTCCTTTTGAATCCAAAATCTTGCATCTAATGAAAACTAGCTTTGCCAAACATGGAATTCTCCAACGAGCATTTTGCGTTAATTTGTATAGTCATGCCATGACATCAATGAACTAGTGGTCTCAGCTTACACTTTGCTATTTTTGTGACTTAGTACCCCATCTTGGTGCTCTCAAAAGATAAAGAAAAAAGTTAAATCCCCGAAGGCTTGTTAGCATCTTTAACATCCAGCATCTTTTATACCGCAGGTTATATCTCTTAATAGTTCCCAAGCAGCTGAAGGTGAGCTCTATATCGATGATGGGAAGAGTTTTGAGTTCAAACAAGGTGCCTTTATTCATCGGTTTTTCACATTCTCGAATGGAAAGCTTACATCTTCAAATGCCGCGCCTTCTTCAGCTGGAAATGACAGATTTTCTTCCGAGTGCACCGTAGAGAGGATAATCTTGCTAGGATTGTCTCCTGGAGCAACAACTGCCCTTGTTGAACCAGGAAACAGGAAAGTGGAAATTGAGCTCGGGCCACTCTTCATTCAAGGAAATCGAGGATCTGTTCTTACCATCCGCAAGCCTAATGTGCGTATTGCAGATGATTGGTCGATCCAAATTTTGTAATAAGTTGCTACTTGCTGGTTATCATTAAGTCTACATTCTCCCTACATCTTATATTTGGTTGGACCAGCAAATAGAGTAATTTCTGACTACGAAGAAGATTTTAACATTAGTGAAGATCATTTTACAGGAATAGTTTGAAGCTGATCCTTTGTTGAGTCATCAGATTTTTCAGTATGGAATTAGGAGCCATGTCTCTGAATTCTCTGATCCTAGTTTGGTAATTTAAGACTAACTCTCAGCCAATATCTAGTATCTCCTATATAATTTTTCCATAAAATGGTAACTGAAGTGGTGTATACTATTGGTCGTTTGGTTGCTAGTATATGGTGTTATAATACTTGCATAAACACCAATGTTAGCAATGCAATATTTGGTTAGCATTTGTGATACTTGCAAATAATTCAGCGTTTACAATGCAATGAGAAATTAATAAAATAATTTGATATGAATATTTTATTTGGAGGTTCATTTACTCCTTAGAAAAAGAAGAAACCAATTTATAGGCTCAAATTGATAATTTGAAATAACTAAACCGATTAATTCAATAATCATACAACTCGAGCTTATTTGGTTTGAGTTTGAATTATAATTTCTTGCCATGCATCACATTTTAAGCTTCCATAATTTTGGCCTTCATAGGTGGTGTCATAAGAGAAACATTATTTTGAGATTATTAATAAGTCCTAAATATGAGTGTGTGGATCAGTTCGTAAGCATTGGCGTCATCAAACATTATTTTGAATTATCGAAAGAAGACAAAAAGAGGGAAAATAGAGAGGTGGGGTCAGAAAATTGTTTGAAAATGTTAAGAGTTATTAGACAACTCAGAAAAACTATCAAAATCTTCTAGGATGTCTGTCCAAAATATTTTATTTGTAACCAGAGGAACTATCAAAATCTTCGCATTGTTAAAAAGCTTTTTCTTCACAGCTTCTTTGGCCAACAGATCTACCACACTATTCTGTTCCGTGAATATGTGCTTGACCACTAGATTCTCCGGCCTTTGCATCAAGTGCCTGCATTTAACAAGAATTAATAAGTTCATAAACCATGATTGATCATTCCTATTACCTCAGTTGAGTCTGTTGCTATCTCCAGTGGTATTAAGTTTTGATCAGTGGCTATTTTGAGTCCCTACAGCAAAGCTAATAGTTATGTTACGTTGTTAGTTGCCTGTGGGATGCCTTTCAAAAGTAAACTTCTCATCCAAGCTATCATTACTAATTTACCATCCAATGTGTCTTTTACAATACATAATTGTATACTTTTCATTTAACCCTTATGACATATTTTGTGTGAGAATGCACGGGAGAAAAATCTATTATTTATGTTAATTGTAATACAATGTCTTATTTATAAGTACACATAATATATAACCTACTCCTATTACATATGGGATTAGGACTAGTTACATATATATTCACATAGCTATTCTAATACTCCCTTTCAAGCTGGTGCATACAAATCATATGTACTGAGCTTGTTACATATATAACTAATACGAGGACCACTGAGGGACTTGGTGAATATCTCCTGAGAGTATCTTTTCTCTGAGGAAGTGACAGTCAATCTCAATGTGTTTAGTTCTCTCATGGAACACCGGATATACAATATGAAGAGCAACTTGATTATCACAACAAGCTCCATTTGGCTTATCTCACCAAATTTCAACTCCTTGAGCAACTGTTTGATGCAAACTAGCTCACACATTGCCATAGCCATTGCTCGATATTTTTCTTCTGCACTAGGATGAGACGATATTCTGTTTCTTGCTCTTCCAAGACACCAAGTTACCTCCTACTAAAACATAATTCCAGACCTAGGACGTTTATCAGAAGATGATCCTACCCAGTCAGCATCTGAATACCCAACAATTGGCTTATGGCCTCGAACTTCAAACAATAATCCTTTGCCTGGAGCTGATTTTATATATCGAAAAATGCGGAAAACTACATCCCAATGACTATCATAGGGAGAATCCATAAACTGACTCACCACACTCACGTGAAAGGAAATGTCAGGTCTAGTCATTGTAAGGTAATCTAATTTACCAACCAGCCGCCCATATCTTGCAGGATCACTAAGCAGATCCCTCCTGTCCTGGTAGAAATTTAGAATTCGGATCCATAGGAGTGTCAACAGGTCTACAACCTGTCATTCCTATCTCCTTAAGAATGTCTAAGACATACTTCTGCTATGAGATCACAATACTTGAATTAGACTGAGCGACCTCAATACCCAAAAAATACTTTAATATGCCTAGATCCTTAGTCTGAAAGGGCTGGAAGAGATGATGCTTCAACTTAGTAAAATCATCATGATCATTACCGGTAATAACAATATTGTCAACATAAACTACTAGATAAATACGGAGATTTGAAGCAGAATGCCGATAAAACACGGAGTGATCAGCTTCACTACGCATCATGCCAAACTCCTGAACAACTATACTGAACTTGTCAAACCAGACTGGAGGAGACTGTTTTACACCATAGAGTGACTGGCGCAACACTGATAAATAGTGACTTTGACGCAAACAGTCACCTAGGTCATTGGAAAATTACACGGCGATTGAGTTCGTCTTTCCGGATGTCGCTGGAGTGACACACATCGATCTTTTCTCACCAACGCTCTGATACCATGTGAGAATGCACAAAAAACTTTTTTATTATTTATGTTAATTGTAATACAACGCCCTATTAATAAATACACATAATATATAACCTACTTCTATTACATATGGGACTAGGACTATTACATGTATATTCATATAATTATTCTAACATTTTGTATCAGTGAAAACTCCGTGACTTATTTAAGAATATAAGTTTTAACATATTTCCTTATTTTTTGAATTTCATGTCTAATCAAACTTGATATAAGTGGAAACGATGAAGCATTAGACAAAGAAAATGTATATGCATTTGACTTCATAGATTTCGGTATTGTATTAATTAAAATCCTTGGTTAAACAATATAAAAAAATTAAAAAAGATGTGAGAAAACTTAACGTGATAATCGATATGACGGTACGGTATAAGGCGTAAAACATGCCCATATAGAATTTTGTAAAGCCAAAAAAATAATTATACGAAATATTAAGATGAAGGAAAGGCAAAAGGTTTTTGCTTCTTGTTTTTCTTAACTTTCTTCATCCTCCGTGATAAAGTTTAAATTAAAAGCACTCAAATAAATGGGGGAAAAAGAAGAAGAAGAAGGATAAGACGAGTTCTCGAGGTAAATATTGAAGAAGAGAAGAAAAATGAACAAAATTGATTAGTTTAAATTTAGTAAATTTCATGGTTGTCACTCAATGTTTATTTTATTGCATTAGAGAGACTAAGCTATTTTTTGTTACCAAAAAAAAAAAAAAAAAAAAAAAAAAACTCGATTATACAGAAAGTTACTTCGAAGAAATAAATGAGAGGTTCTCCAAGATTTTAGGCATAGTTAACTTTTTGGTTACAAAAAAGAATATTTAGTGGCATCCACGTGACACTTAGGCAAAGTTGAGTAACTTTTTGGTTATCAAAAAGATATTTGGTGACTTTTTGTGATACTTGCGCAGAATTGAATAGCTTTTTCTCTGTAAAAACTAGCTTAGTAATTTTGGTGCAATAAAATAAAAGCTAGAATAACCATCTATTCCTATGGGGACATTTGATAAAAAAGAGAGCAACCATCCATGAAATTTGAATCTGGCCAGATTTTTAGTTTATTCTTTCTAGATTAAAAAATAAGACAAAAAAAGTGTGAGTGATCAAACAATAAGTAAAAGTACATATATTTAATGATTGAAAGAACAATACTGTTCAAAGACTTATAAACCGAGTGCACAGTAATATAGTGGGTTGAGGAGAGTTTGTAGTACTCTTGCCTGTGCTTGAGTTTGTAACAAATTTTCAGATGTTTCTCTTTGTAAGTGATGATGAAGAACTGAACATAGTGTAGGGTCAATCAGTTATCGAATAGCTGGGATATCACCATCAGATTTACTGTCAATGCACTGTAATTTGTCTCTTTAATAACGAAATTCAACGACAAGGTTTCTTTCATTCGTCACTTTATAAATTGAACGTTTCAAAGATTTTTATTATCTCCGCTACTTCCAAAAGTGAGTAAGATATCAAATTTTATTGAAAGCAAAAGGTGATAGTGAGGTAGCCTTTTTTTTTTAACGGAAAAATTACGCGCTTCACAAATAATAACCGATAAAATATATATTTTTGTATATTAATGTATAATATACATATTTATACATAATTAGTGTATATTTTTTTTTATATTTAGCGAGAGGAAGTAATTATTTTTGGCCGACCAATCAAATGTTTAACTTGCCCTTTTAAACTTGATTTTTAATATCTCCGCCCCACACTCCCTACCCCTAGCCCAAAAATAAGAAAAGGAAGTTGATTCTTATACAATCAAACCTCACTATAACAGCCTCATTTGTTTAAGATATTTTTGGATGTTATAGCGAATTGTTGTTATAGAAAATATATATTATAACATAATAACATGAAATTTGGTTCCGGAAAAACTTGGCTTTTATAGTGAAGTATTGTTATATAAGAATGATGTTATAGAGAGGTCTGACTGTATGTATGCGCGCACAAGAGTGTTTTTTTTGAACCTAGGAAGTGAATTTTGGGAGAGAAATCCACATTAACTTTACCTTATTTCAATGTATGGTTTCTACTAGTCGTTCAAAAATATCGCGAATCTGACAATGAACAATCGTGACCCTTTGATATATATTGAAGTTACGCGCCAAACAAGTTCGTAAATCTCTTCCAAATCAATATAGAAATTAAGGCAATGGCGGTATATTACTAGCTTGATCCTGAATACGCAAATTTAGCTGAAACATAAAGTCCACTCCTCGAATTGAAAAAGACAGAAAGAAGAAACTAAAGAAACAACTAACTTTTCATTCAAACATGTATTAGGTACCAGTTTTAACTTAATTATACTATTATCCGCCACTCCTTATCTATCAATTGTATAATTGTTATTCAAGATTTTGATTGGGCCTACCAGGTCGAATCCTGTGAATAGGAAATGTTCAACACATGTCTACTACACTGATACCAGAAATAACTATAAAATTCTTTGTTTCATTTTATCTTAGTTTTGTTTCTTATCTAGTAATTTTTTTCTTCATTTTTAGTGTTAAGGGATGCTAATAAGCTGGAACAACATAATCAGAAACACTGAAATTTTTTGTCTCTTACATCCTCGTCAAGTAGCAGTGAAGTAAGGACCTCACGAAGACGACCAGGGGCGAAGCTAGAGGGGTTTCGCCCGAACTCATTACCTTTCAAACCCTATATTTGTCTAAAGAAATTTATTAAGTATAATTAATGAGATTTTTACCTATCTATACTACATTAAAAACTTATTTATCCCTCATAAAAAGGTTAATACTTAATCACATTAACAATACAATTTACCATTTATATATAAAATAATATATTAGGCTCCAATCTTGCTCATTTTAGACTTCATTCTTCTCTATTTTGCTTTCCATATAGATATTTTTCTCTCTGTTCCTCTTTGATTTGGCTTTTGCAGATGAACATGCTCAGAGTATTGAAGAAAGTGATCATTGGTTAAAAGTCATAGGACCAATACAAATGAGTTATCAGAATTGTTTTAGATGAATAAATAAGAAATTGCCAATGGTAGTGGCGTTTGGATCTAAACTGAAAGTAATTAATGGTGTAACTGAACCTAAACTGAAGTTGGTCGTGTATACATGAACTTAAACTCCATTGATAGCCATTACAAAGCTTAGAAGCTTTGATTTCGAAAATCAAGATTTGCAAAATAGTTTTTGGTTTGGATTGGGCGTTATTTTAAATTATTGGGAATATCCTTTGAAGTTTATATCTCAATTTTGAGAGAATTTAGTGAAGATTCGAGATGGATTTAGTCGGAATTTCAGATTGAAACTCAAAAAGAAGACATAAATAAAGTGTTTACATTTTGTATGTCGAGTGTTGAAATGGTATACAAAATATCTACAACTTACATATTGTATACAAGCTGTATATAAATAGTATGTAAATTGTAGTTTTGGCCGGATTTATATAAACAATATGTATTTAAGCTATAGATAAATTGTAGATTTTTACCGAATTGTATATATTTTATAAAAAAATTTAGTTACTTTCTGTAAATATGAAAACTTAGACAAACCGTTTAAATAAGTTTAAAATCTCGTATATATACAAAATTATTCCATTATTAATATAGAATCCAATAACTTAAAAGACCTAAAATCTTGAATGCATAAATTTTAAATTTTTACTCCGTTTCTGTATACTGACCATGAAAATGAGGATGATGTAGGTGTAACCATGCCATCGAAGATGAATAACCGATCAACCTCTCATTAGTAGTGAGCCCGAATACGAGACAGTATGGTTGTCCCTCTATCTCTGAGGACGAAGAGCAGACATTGCAAAATTCTTTGGAGGAGAATGAAGTCTTAGAGTGCTTGAAGACTTATACAATAGACAAAGCTCCGGGGCATGATGGATAAACTAAGGTTTTTTTTTTCAAATGCTGGGACGTGGTGAAGTCAGACATAATGGCTACTATCTAGAATTTTCATTCTCAGGAGTTTTTTGAAAAGAGTTTTAATGCCAATTATGTGGCATTTATACCTAAAAAGAGTGGTGCCAAAGAGTTAAAGGATTTTAGGCCTATCAGTCTCATAGGTAGCATTTATAAACTGATCTCCAAATTACTCACTGAAAGATTGAAAAGGGTGATGCACAAATTGGTAGATTCACAGCAAATGACATTTATAAAAGGAAGAAAAATCATAGATGCAGTTTTGATTGCGAATGAGTGCGTAGATTCCAGAATCAAGAAGAAGAGTCCAGGAATTATGTGCAAGTTAGATATTGAAAAAGCATATGACCATGTTAATTGGGAATTTTTGCTTGAATTTCTCCAAAAGACGGGTTTTGGTAAGAAATGGATAAGCTGGATTAGATTATTTATAAGCACTGTTAGATTCTCCATCCTGATCAATGGATCTCCTGAAGGCTTCTTTACTTCTGAAAGGGGCTTGAGACAAGCGATCCCTTATCCCCTTTTTTATTCATACTTGCCATGGAAGAGTTAAACAATATGGTAAGAACTGCACATGGCAATGAATGGATTAAGGGCTTCAATGTGGCAAATATCCAAACTAACAGGTTGGAAGTTACTCATCTTCAATATGCAGATCATACCCTTATTTTTTGTGATGCAAATGTGAACCAAGTAAATTATTTAAGAGTTATTCTTATACTTTTTGAATCCATTTATGGGCTTCATATTAATTGGAGATAAAGGCAATTTTTTTCGGTTAATGAGGTACATAATATTCAGCTACTGATAGAGATTTTGGGAGGTGAAATTGGTACTATTCCAACCACGTATTTGTGGATGCCTTTGGGATCAAAGAGCAAATCCAATGATATCTGAAATGTAGTCCTAGAAATATGTGAGAAAAAGTTAACAAGATGGAAATCAAATTATATTTCTATGGGTGGTGGATCAGTTCTCATTAACTCTGTGCTAGCTTCTCTCCCTACATATATGTTGTCCTTAGTTCCTATACGTGCAAATGTAGAGAAAAGGATGGACACCTTGAGAAGAAATTTCCTCTAATATGGAAATAAAGAGAAGAAGGGTTTTCATTTAGTCAAATGGAAAACTTTGACCTTCAGCAAAAAGAAGGGAGGTCTGGGGGTCAGGAACTTGAGAATGCAGAATAAAAGTCTTTTGATGATATGGCTTTGGAGGTTTACCAGGGAGGAACAAGCTTTAGGGGGAAAGGTGATAAAGGTTAAATATGGAAAGGAAGGATTTTGGATGACTAAATAGGTGAACAATACTTATGGTACCAACTTGTGGAGAACTATAAGGAACCCGTGGACAAATTTTGCTGACAAGCTGAGATTCAACGTAAGGGATGGCAGGAAAACTCTTTTTTGGGAAGACAACTGGTTGGGAATTGGTTGTCTTAAGAATCTTTTTTCCAAGATATTTATGCTCTAAATCAACAACATACAGCTATAGTATATGAACTTTGGAGCGCATATGCATGAAATCTCATATTTAGAAGATCTTTATATGATTGAGAGTTGCAAAAGAATAACATATTTCTTTAATATTTTGGAGCTAAGCAAAGGACTGCAGGAGGGAGAATATACACTTAGATGGAGTCAAAGTAGTGGGAAGTACACAGTCAATTCAGCCTATAAGTACCTAAACCAGGATGAAGGACAAGTAAATTAATGGCCTTAGAAACACATTTGGAGGGTTAAGATACCATATAAAGTGGCATGTTTTTATTGGATGGTAGTTAGAAAAGCCGTGTTAACACATGAAAATTTGAGGAGAAGGGAAATACCAATTGGCTCGAGGTGCTTCTTATGTGGTCAAGAGGTAGAGATAATTAGCCATATGTTTCTACATTGTAGAGTGACTAGTCAGTTGTGGGATTTATTCATCAACCTCAGGGTTATTAGGTGGTCAATGCCAGGAAGAACATCTGAACTATTGTCATGCTGGAATGTAGGGGGGAAGTGTACTACTTCAAACAAAGACAGATGAAAAATTGTCCCTGCAACTATTTGGTGGACAGTATGGAAGGAGAGGAATTCAAGATGCTTTGAGGATACAATTAGCTCTACTCAGAAAATTAAGATGAATTGTATTCTTCTTTTTTGTTTTTGGTGTAAAGCAGAGTATAGTGATGATTTAGAGTCAATTTTACAAGTCCTAGACTCCTTGTAAGAAGTGCAAGGAATGTAATAGTGAGCCTTGTAGGTTATTATAAACTTCATCATTTGGCTTCCAGTACAAGTTTTGTGCTGAAGATTGATTAATATATTGGTACATGGTACATTGTCAAAAAAAATTAAGCTAAATAATCAATACTCAATCATAAACAAGCATTAGATTAATTACCCATAAGGTTTACACACTAGGGTTGGGTCACAACCCTAGTAAGAATCTAGGTACTCATAATGGAAATTGAAGAAAATAAAGAAGAAAAGCTAATTAGACCCATAATCAAAGATTAAAATGGTAAAAGATAATGTAAAAACACTAAGATGGTTACAAACTTCCTAATGTAGTAAAAGGTAACGGCTACAACACTTTTTCTTCCAAACTTGACTTAAATTTATGAAACTCGTCTATTTATAGCGGGCCAAAAATCGCTGACAAAAATTCCCTTCGGGAAGTTCTGCGGCTGCACAATTCCATGTGTGGTCCGCTAATTTCTTCAGTTTGCAGGAGAGTAGATTCTGCAACCGCACATTTTTGGATTGTGGTTGTAAAGCAACTTCTGTGGACGCACAATTTTTGTGCGGTCCGCACTTCAGCAAGACGTCAGGACTTGGTCTTTTGCACACTCTCTGAACTTGGAATTACTTGTCAGCGCAGACCTTATTTTGCAGCCGCACAATTCATGTGTGGTCCGTACATCTGTCAAATCTTGTTGGGTTCTCTGGCTTGAGTTGTGGTTGTAGATGAAATTCTGCGGTCCGCAATTTCTTCTGCGGACCACACTTCTTTGCCTTTGCGCCCTTTAATGCCTTGTGTTTTGGAACATTCCTTTTTAGTCGGATTTCAACATGGGAGGTCAAACTTCCAACATTCCTGCAATTTGTATAATTCCATTGGTTTCAGGTACGTAAATCAATACTTTGGACTAAAATAAAAGCAAAAAGGTGCTAATAAGTAGTCAAAATTCCCACTTATCAATAGCCATCTAGGGAGGAAGGACAGGTGGGTAGAAGATGTCATATAGGGGGAAGCTAGGTTTGTTGTTATGCTTTTCCTGGTAGGACTAAGGCTGTTTCATCAGAAGAATGCAATTCAAGTCAGCAACAAAGGAATCTCACTCAGAGAGTACAAGTCAGCAGGGCAGCAGAAACTGCAAGTTCAAGATATAGATAGGATTCTTGTAATTCGTATATCATAGTTTAGTCTGGCTTCTTTTATTTTGTCACGGTGTAATAAGGAGTTCAGTAAGCAGAAACAACAGCAATAGCAGCAAAATCACAGCTCTTCGGTAGTACCAGCTACCAAACTTCTTGAACTACACGCAACCTGATTTCCCTATAACCCGGGATATGTAGGCTGTCCAAAACTAAGACTCGGTTGCACCCTTTCTTGAGCACCTAATTTTTGATAATATTTAATTTTTTATCACTTCTTCTATGTAACTATTTTAGGGGTTTAACCTACAATTTTTAGCTTTGTTACACTTTTTATTATAGGGTAAAAATACAAAATTTAAAAGGTGATTTATTACTATTAATATTATTTTATTTTTATTTTTATTTTAAAATAATAAAACAAATTCCGAAAAAATATTAATTTTTTTTAATTTTCAGGAGTGATTTAAAAAATAAGAAAAAGGGAAGTATTGAATAAAAAAAATAAAAGTAAAAGTAGGTGGAATTCTCTTTTAAAAAGTAAAAGAAAGTAGAAAATTAAAAAAATAAAAATAAAGTTTTGTGGAAATTTTAAAAAAATAAAAATAAAAGAAGTTGGAATTAAAAACAAATATAAAGGTATTTGAAAATTAAAAAAATTTAAAGTAAAAGAAAGTAGCATTTTTAAAAGAAAAGCAAAAGAAAGTGGATTGTTTTTTAAGAAAAGTTAAATAAAGTGGAATTCTCTTTTAAAAAGTAAAAAAAAAAATGGGATTTTAAATAAGATAAAAGTAATTAAAGTTGAAATTTAAAAAATAAAAGTTAAGAAAGGTGGGATTTCTTTCTATAAAAAAAATAAAAGCAATTTGTAAGTGGGATTTCTTTTAATTAAAAATAATAAAATATTTTTAAAAAAAATCTAAAAAATCTCGAAAATTTTGCTATAAATAGAAGAGAAAATTTGAGAAAAAAAAAAGAAGAGAGGGGGAGGAGAGAAATTTAGGTTGAAGATTTTCATTAAATATTTCTTTCAACATTTCGGGCCTTGAATCTTGGGTTTGAAGAAAAGTTGATAGAGATTTTGTTGTTGCTGCTGTATTGACTCTACAACTTTCAGATTTTATTCATTTGAATTCACTCTCTTGTAGGTATGTAATTCAAGCTCTTGAGTTAAAAAATGTCAGAGCATCTTTATTGAAGCAGAAGTAAATTGATTTGGTTCTTTTTGATAAAGTTTCTTTCGTATTGGATCTGTTCGCATGAATGATGTTTCTTTGATTGAGTGAATTGAGATTTGCAAATGTTAACGTTATTTTAGTATGTTCATGACTCTATCTCGTTTTTATTTTTTTTTCTTTATTTTATTTTTTTTTACTTTTTTTTATTTTTCTTGGCTCATGACTTGTAACTAGCAGGTATTGTTTTGTTTATATTTAGATTTCAAAATCATGTAGCACCATGTTCATATTTTGAAATTTAAAGAAGTATGTGAAATTGAACAATTTGTCAACGTTAAGATGTAAAAAAAATAGATTGCGTTAGTGGAATGATCTAATCTTCAATTTATGTTATTGGCTGCATATTTTCTTAAATTAACCATGTGAAGATTCAACTTCTTCTTCTTCTTCTTCAAAATGGTACTGTAGAAGTTATAGTGGTGATACTACAACTTTCTCTTTAGCATAGTGTTAAATAAATTAATTACTTTACATGTTCTTTGTTATAATCAAGTTTAAAATGCATTTTTGTATGTCCATGTTTGTTTTGTTCCTTCTGGTTCATCTGAATAGTTCTCAGCATGATTTCTTTTTCTTTTTGTGCTCATATGGTCATTTAAGATTCATTATTTTGCTATAAAATTTTTTTAGTTTCTTTCTAGAATTTGTAATCGAAAGTCGGTCTTTTGAAGATGATATGGAGATGAACCCAAAGCTGGCACCTGTCTTTTGTTATTTTCACATAAATGCCAACTCCACCTTTCTGAATTGTAGTATGCTATAACAAAAGGCTCCAGTGATATACATGTAGCTAACCCATTTCTTTAGGTCTTTTGTACTTATCAATTATACCACTCTATCCACAATAAAACCTCAAAATGCATGGCCCTCATTTAATTAATTTTAAATCCATAGAATTCGAGGCATGCTATTTAGCGTATTTTCTATGGCCCTCGCAAAGTTGAAAAATGCATAGTTGCTTTAGGCACGTAATTTAAAATTACCTTCCTAAACTCGGGTGTGCATTTCATGTGACCCAAATCCAAATCCCAACAACGTTAAATAAAATGTGTCGTGGACCGCGGGTGCATTTATGTGACGTGGTTCAAGACATATTTTAAATGACGTTGCAATCTTCCTAAAAATGAATAAGTGCGGTTAATAAGTTAAAATTTAACCATAGGTTAAAACATGTATTAAAATCAGATAATAGGCCAATTATAATAGTTGAGCGATCATGCTAGAACCACGGAACCGGAGAATGCCTAACACCTTCTCCCGGGTTAACAGAATTTCTTACCTTGATTTTTGTGTTCGCGGACTGTAAAACAGAGTCAATCTTTTCCTCGATTCGGGATTTGAACCGGTGACTTGGGACACCATAAATTATCCCAAGTGGCGACTCTGAATTTTTAATAATAAATGAATCCCGTTTCGATTGTCACTTTAAGTTGGAAAAAACTCCCTTATAACCTTTCCGGGGTGTAGGAAAAAAGAGGTGTGACAACCGCCACCTGATCAGTTGGTATAGGTTGATGATGTTGCCCACAGTGGTCGAGACGATATGATGGGATGTCCTCAGTGGCTTGATGAAATTATGTACACCTATACCTATGCATGACACGACATTTATATGCATATTCATGACATTATAAATGCTTCAGAATTTACAAAGTTATTCAGATTTACAGATTGATTTCTTTATTCCATGTTTCATCTATGCCTTTTACGTACAGATTTTCATGCGTTACATACTCAGTACATTTTTCATACTGACGCCCTATTTCATGGTGCCTGCGTATCATGCCCGCAGGTGCAGGTAGGCAAGCTGACGATCCTCCTCCTTAGGATCCTTGATAAGCGAGAGTTGACGTGCTCCACTTGATCCGGAGCTGCTTTTGATTTTGGTACGATATGCTTGTATACATATATGGGTATGACATGGTTCAGTTCCGTCTTTGTACAGTTGTATTTCTATTAGAAGTATGTAGACAGTTATGTACAGTTGGATAGTATGTGGCCTTGCCGGCTTTCAATTTTGGGTATATAGTTTTCTATCGCAGCCTTGTCAGCTCGCCTACTGTAATCTGTACATATATGTATATATGTCTTTTGGACATGTTTCCTTCATGTATATTATTTTCATAATTCAGCTGAGGTTAATCAGGTTTATAGTTTAGACGCGTGCTTAGGGGTATTTGATAGGTAGGACTCATGCACCCGTCGCGGCCCTTCGATTTGGGTTGTGACAATATTCACCCAATTTGGCACTCCAAGGGTAATAATCAGTGACAGGGGCACTCACTTTTGTAATCGAGCCTTCGCAAAGTTTTTGGAGAAGTATGATGTACGCCACAAGGTGGCCACCCCATATCATCCACAAACGAGTGGGCAAGTGGAAGTTTCAAATAAAGAGATAAAGAGTGTGTTGAGTAAGACTGTGAATGCTACTAGAACGGATTGGACGAGAAAGTTAGATGATGCATTTTTGGGCTTATCGAACTGCTTTCAAAACTCCAATCGGCATGTCACCATACAAGTTGGTATTTAGGAAGGCGTGTCACTTACCGATGGAGTTGAAGCATAGAGCTTGGTGGGCGTTGAGGCAGTTGAATCTCGATATTGAAGCTGCGGGAACAAGTAGAGTCACGGAGTTGCAAGAGCTTGATAAATTCTGATATCACGCCTTTAAGAGTACCAGATTATAAAAGGAGAGAATGAAGATGATACATGATAAAAATATTATTGAGCGGAGTTTTAAACCCGGAGATAAGGTATTGCTATACGACTCAAGATTGAGGTTATTTCCGGGAAAATTAAAGTCAAGATGGTCAGGGCTATTTCGTGTAGTTGAAATTCATCCCACTGGTGCCATAGAGATTGCTGCAGAAAATGACTCTTGCACGTTCAGAGTCAATGGGCACAGATTAAAACATTATGTGGGCATGGATGAGGCAAAGGTAGTGTCAGTGATTCATTTGATCGAGCCTCCGATGTTGAGCATACCTTAAATGCGCTTACCTGCGTCGTGCCGCAACGTTAAATCAGGTGCTTCATGGGAGGCAACCCATTGAACTGTTGTATTCGTCGTGCCACGACGTTAACTAAGGCGCTCGTTGGGAGGCAACCCAATTAGTAGTTGATATTTTCCTTCTTTTGTTTTTAGGTACTAACGAGTTTGCGGGTGAGATTGGGTGAGCTATAAATACATCCGGCACTGAGGGACTCGGGGTGAAGGGATCAACCCGGAGATAGGTAAAAAGTGGCGAGAAAGGAAAAATTTTGGAGGCCAGGTCCGCGTCTGCGCTCAGACCGTGCATATTGCATCCCACAGTGCCTCGCGATCCTTGCTAAGTCCGCAGCTGCGGAACGACCGCACTTGGACCGCACATAACGCCCTTTGTACTACCTCACATGAGCGGCCCCGCAGGGACAGCGGACCGACCGCGCACTGGGCACCGTCTGTAAGTTTAGTGTAAGCACGTGATTTTTGCTTCGCGAAAGTTACTCCAAAATGAAAAAGAAAATCAAAAATATATGTTAAAATGGTGTGTTAATTGTTATAGGTGTTAACCAATATGTGTGTAAGTTTATTTTAATTTTTACAAATTTTTTAGGAATTGTTAGTTTAAAGGGAAAGGGAAAATCGGATTGGGCCCCAAAATGAGGCCCAAAGCCAAAGCAAAGACCCAGTCCAAACCAGGCCTGCCCAGGCACGTCCCCAAAACGACACCGCATAGGGCGTTTGATCTGAGCCATCCGTCCAGGCCAATCCAACGGCTCAGGACCCCTTTCAGCAACCCGTTTTCAAACCCGACCCAATAACCGGTTTAACCTAACCCCTCACTTAAACCAAACAACCCTGTTTCCATACCAAACGACCCCGTCCTGTCGGTCACCAATGGATCCAAGCCGTTGAGATCATCTGATCTAACGGCCCAAATCAAATGCCCCATTACCTATATAAACCTCCCATCACACCCCACGCCCCCCCAAACCAAACCCCACCCTTCCCCACTGTACACCATCGTCCCAAACACAGCCCCTTCCCGTTCCAAACCCTAGCCGCCCACATACACTCTCACCCTAAACCCGGCGGCCCCAACGCCGGTGACCACCAAAACAACACCCCTGATGTACCTCACCACCCTGAACACGAATCCACCAACCATATACCTCGAATCACACTCCGTCGTCTCGAATCTTGATTTGAAGATTCGAGACCAAACTCCGATCTATACCAAACCAACCCAAAAACACACTGGACAACCCCCTGACCTCCCCCGTGACCAAACCAAGCTTGGTTTGGTCCGAATCTACCCACAAGGCCTAAAATCCCAGATCTGAAGATTCAAACCCTAGAACATAAGAACCTGGGGAATCCGACCTGTTTCATAAAGGAGTTTGGGGTCTAATAGACTTCAATCAGGGTATTCTCGGTTGAGAACACCCCGATTAAAGTTTGTTCGGCCTCAAAGGGCCAAATCTGATTCGGACCTGGGTCGACTTTTGTTAAAGTTTTCAGTAAGTTTTTCTTTTCTTTTCTGTTTTATTTGAATACTGCTTGAGGATTGCCAGCATGTGTCGTTGTGATTGTTTGTTATTTTTTGATATTTTCTTTCAATTTCTTCCATCCTCGTAAAGACCTTTTATTTGGTCGTTTGTTCTTCTGTGTATATGTGAATACGTCTTGTGATATACATGCTCGATTAGATTAGTCGTCGCATAGATAACTCATATAGCCTCCCAGTGTCGTGCAAAGTGGTCTGAAACCCTTTGGGACCATATTCGTGTTGTTTATTTAATCGACTGATTATTCCTTGTTATAATTAGTGTAGTCGACTCGATAAACGTTGTCGATTAGTTTCCTATGACTGAATGTTCAAATATTTTAATTCATACAATTTCACGTAAGTGAACGAACCTGTTCGTTGTTAATTGATTGCTTGACATTACTTGAAAGTGGTTTGTAACTGCATTATAAACAACTAAAAGATCCAGGATAGGGCAGCTGGAAATTGAACTTTCAAAAGTTCGAATTCCCTGCTGCAGAAGCAGGGCAAGACAGTGATAACTAGGGATTAACAGGGGTAATTTGGGTGTTAAAAAGAACAGAAATAATTAGTTTAAGTGAGCTGACAAATAGGGTACTGAATTAGGATTAAATTAATGCCAATGGGGAACAAGACATAAGAGTATGGGAATTAAATGAATACTTAACTAAGCCCATAACCCTTGATTAGAGTAATAAGACAGAGCATGGGGGCTGATTAAGGATTCCGAGAAAGATGCCTTTAGGCATGGGGAGTTAAGGGGTATGGGCAGACTGTGACTTGCAGGAATCCAGGCAGTTGGACTGACCTGGGGTTTGGCTTATAAATAAGCTGTTTTAGAACATAAAAGGGGCTGGACATTTTTTAGTCTTCAGAGAGATTTTTAGGTTGGAAAAACTGAAAGAAAGAAACATAAAGAAAATTTCAGAATATTGTAACAAAACACTGCATGAAAACTGCATAAGGGTGCAAGTTGGTCAAGCTGTCTTTGCCAATTGTTGTTGGGTTGTTTGCCGAGCTGTTTGTGATTGTTAAACTGCTGGTGCTGTTACATTCAATATTCTGGGCTTCCTGCTGTTTTTCTACTCTGTTTCTAGGATTTGTCTGTTTGATGCTCGATCACCTGTGGGCTGCATAGTTGTTGCTGGTTGTTGTTGTTGTGTTGTTGCTAGTTGTTGTTGCTGTTTGGCTGTTGTTGCTGATCATTCTCCTTCTTCTTTTGCTTTCCCTACCAGGTACACGACTAATACACTACCAATGTAATTTGAAAGTCGAGCATGAATACAAAAGAGAAGAGTTGAAGATGTTATTTTATACATAGCCTGTTATATTAAATACCATGTGATGTATAATAGTTTACGTTTTTTGCTTGGATACTGGAGGCAACCCTCAGGCTTAGTGAATGTCAATGTATGGTAGTTTGATTTCAGATTGTGTATATAGGTTGGTAGATAAAAGGATTCACGGTACAGTAGGGTACATATTAGACTTTAGCCAATTTTGTTCAGCATGCCATTAAATGCCTGTCACATATAAAGCTATCCATTGTTAAGCTAATTTCATGTCCTTTTGATAAACTGCCCTGTTATAACTGATAAACCACCCCTTTAGAATAAAAATACAAGTTTTCGGCCTCAACCTCACGAAGGTCGAGCCCAAGTCGAAACGGGCCAAGCAGGCCTTCACCAGAAAATCAGTGGCCCAGGCCTGGCGAATCCTGCATAAGCTGTGTTTGGGCCCATGAGGTCTGATTAGCTGCCCACGTGCGTGGCCATGTTTTCTTATTCTGCAAAGGCCTTCGGAATTTCGTTATAAATAACCTGCAAGCATGTAATTGAGTAGGGTCATTTTACTTTCAATTAGTAGAGACAAATGCGACAAGAAACATAGCCGCTATAGGATATCCTTCTAAAAAATAAAGATGAGATGAGCCTCGACAAATAAAAATGCACAAGCTGCGGGGCCCTCGTTAAATGTATATATAAAAGTACTTAGTTTCCAGGACGGGCCGTTTAGCAAATCTCACGGCCTTCCCAGAAATAATAATACACTAATCTTTAGGCGCGTGTTTAATAATTTACTTTCTTAAACATGGGTGTGCATTTCATGCGACCCAAATCCAAATCCCAAAACGTCGAATAAAAATATGTTCTGGATTGTGGGTGCATTTCATGTGACGCAGTCCAAAGACTTGTTTTAAGCGATGTTCACATTCTTAATAATAATAATTATGAAAGCGGTAAAAAGTTAAAATTTGCACATAAGTTCATATTTGTATAAAATCAGATAATCAAGCCGAATATAATAGTTGAGCGATCGTGCTAGAACCACGGAACTCGGGAATGCCTAACACCTTCTCCCGGGTTAACAGAATTCCTTATCTAGATTTTTGGTACGCAGACTGTAATATAGAGTCATTCTTTTCCTCGATTCGGGATTAAAATTGGTGACTTGGGACACCCTAAATCTCCCAAGTGGCGACTCTGAAATAAATAAACCAATCCCGTTTCGATTGTCCTTTAATTGGAAAAAACTCCCTTGTACCCTCGCGGGTATGTAAAAAGGAGGTGTGACAGCTCTGGCGACTCTGCTGGGGATAACACCCAGAACCCAGAACCACTGGTTCAGGGTTAGAAATTCGAGCTTAAATAAATTGTTATATTCAGCTTTATCTGATTTTGTTACGTGATCTATGCTCAATGTGCTAACTAACTGCTTTTACCGCTTTGATATTTTGTGAACTGTATATAAATTGTGCCGAAACCCATATCCTCTCTGAGTCTTCTAAATCATGAAGAAGGGTGTACTTCGTACGACTTCTTTTCTGTATAGTGTCAAATCCCAATTTAGAACGAGGTTCGGACAAGTTGCTAAGCCGGTGAAGCTTCTGTATTCCCGGTACGCTGCCCCCCCCGGCTCGAGCTGTCCGCTCGGGTAAGCCAGGTCTAGAACAAACACCCAGGTTCTGAACCTAGAATAACTCAACTTCATGCCGGATCCCTAGTAGGAACGCTTATTTGCATCATGTGCATTTTTGACTTAGGGGACTCAACACAGGGGTTGGGTCCGTCTAGGAATAGCAACCTGAAACAGAAAAGGCCATCCTGATGCATCCTGCTCACTGCTTGTGCATTTATTTGCTTCGAACATGCATGATGACCGGTTTTGAATGTTGGGAAATAATAAAAAAAATGACAAAGTTCAAATAGAAGAGAAAATGGGTATATTTATTTTAATAGTTTGTTTTACTAAAAATAAAGGAAAAGAGAAAAGAGAAAAATAGCAAGCTGAGAATGAGGAATGAGTTTTTATTTTAATTTGCTTTATTTTCAAAAAAAAATAAACTATTTAGTTTATTACCCGAACTACGTCGGTTTGATTCTCACCGGCTGTGGGATACGTAGGCAACCCTCATCGGGTCCAACTCCCTTTTTCATTTTACCAATAATGATATATAATAAAGTATATATGTATATATATATATATATACACATGTATATATATACATATATTGTTTTTTTCAAAGATTTTTGTTTGGAATCAAAATAAAGATTTTTGCTTTCGCCTAAAAAACACCTTAATAAATGTGCAGGATGAGCACAGAGCAAAATGAACCGTTCTCTGCCCTCAGCGAGGTCCCTCTACAACTCCACATGTGGTGGAATGACTTGGAAGCCGATAGCAAAGGGATAGTGGGAAGAGTATTGGGAGGTTTTGTCAATTTGTTGAGTGTTAGGCCGAGGACAGATATTCTTGAAGCTCTAATACCATTTTGGGACCCAACCCGCAATGTATTCCGCTTTGTTGACTTTGAACTTTCACCAACACTTGAGGAAGTCGCCGGATATGCGGGATTGAATGAGAGGTTAAGAGGGCAATATTTACTTTCGCCGAGGCCAGTATCTCCGCATGCGTTTCTGGATCTACTAAGCATCAGTCGGAAGATACAACATGATGATTTATCGAGAGGATGTTGTGATCTCCATTTCTTGTATCAGCGGTACGGAGCTCCGCAAGGTTTCGAGGAACCAAACCTTGGGCTAACTCATGGCGGGAACAGAAACAAATGGGAAGCAAGACGTACTTTGGCTTTCATCACAGCGTTCTTGGGAGTCATGGTCTGTCCAAGGAAGGATAAAAAGATAGAGATAGGCCTTGTAGGGATGGCCGACGTTGCAATCAAAAGAACCGACAGTACTGTGGTTCCTTTGATTTTGTCTGAAATCTACCGAGCTTTGACTATATGCCGAGAAGGAGGCAAGTTCTTCCAAGGTTGCAATCTGTTACTTCAGTTATGGATGCAAGAACACCTCCATCACCGAGTAGGATACATGAACCACGGGTTGACCGAGAGGAATTGTATCAGCGGCTTCGAGAAGCGCATGACAGGCACCAGATTTCCTGAAGGTGTCGAAGCATGGTTTACACGGTTAAGGTCAACAACAGCTGACCAAATTGAATGGGCATTCGGTTGGTTGATTGATACTGAGGTGATCTACATGTCGGCTGAAGAATGTCATGTTCTCTTAATGGGACTTCGCAGCATCCAGCCATATGCTCCTCATCGGGTATTACGACAGCTGGGCAGGTTTCAAGTAATCCCTACTGATGAAGATCTGAGCAAGCATGCCTTGGAGCTGAGCCCGGGAGTCATATTTCCCGAGGGGAAGATTAGAAAGCTGTGGCACGAATGTAGATTCTTGGAACCCAAGACCATGGTGCGAGAACTAGCTAAAGGTGAGGTAGACCCAAAGTACGATGCTTGGTTCGAAAAAAGGTTTCAGATTCGGCAAAGACCTGCTAAAAGAGCCCACGTCCAACAATTCACAGATGATTCACAGGAGCAATGGGGATGGTTAAAAAGGGAGGAAGGTTACCTGGTTGAAATCGGGAAGTTAAAGCAACAAGTTGAAAGGCTTGTATTTGAGAACAACGTGCAAGTCGCCTCGGAGCAGGCTGAAAGAAACAAGCTAGCTCAAGAGAACCAGACCCTGAAGGCCCGCCTTCGCCAAGCCAGTAAGAGTAACATTGACCGACAGAAGCGTCGCTCCAACGAAAGATTGATAGTAAGTTTGAGAAATCAGGTCGTCCAAAGCCAGGAAGAATTAGAACAATCAGAAGCTTGCATAGCAAGGATGAAGGTCAGATGGGCAAAATACACAATGGCCCGGAAGCAGCGTCTGCAACAGGTCGTAAGGGATTATGAAATGAGCATCGGGATATTAAGGGAAACGAACTCCACTCTACATGATCGGATCGTCAAACAAGCACGAGACGCTCAGACCGACAGGAGACATTGTTACGATGCAATGGCCTGCATGGAAAGGCAAATGGAGCTATTCCAGGATCGACTTGCCAACAATGCTCAAGCACTGGGATTAAAGAACCGGCAAATAGAGCAATTATTCACTGAAAGGGACAACATTCGAGGAAGGATCGACGAAATTGGGCACTACATCTACATGAGATGCCTAGCATGCGAGCAAATGCCTCGGAAAACCCTTCTTGATTCCATCATGGGCTGCGTCTACCGGATCATGAATGAATTGAAAAGCTTGCAGAGAGACCTCACACCTAGAGCCGCGAAAAGGCCGAATGATGCCTCGCGGGCCCTTAAGTTGGAAAATTAATCTTTGGTCAAGTCCTGTTTATTTGGCTTTGTTGCTTTCCCATATGTTGTTTTCTTTTCTTTTAGTCAAACCAAGCTAAAAACTGTGGGGTCTGTACTGTTGCTACTTTTGTTTGAAGTAATGTGTAATAGCAAATTTTGATAATGAAATTAAGTGACTCCAGAAGAATTTTTTTTGTGTCTTTACTTTGTGGCAGAACTACGCCTGGTCTGATTCACGCGGGGACGTGATACGTAGGCAATCCCCATAAGATTCGACCGCCTTTAATAAAGAAAGAGAAAAAAAAGAGAGAAAAGGAAAATACAAAAATAAAATAAAATACAGGGTTTCCCAAAGTACTTTAAAAAAAAGTACAAATGAGCAAGCCGGATGACGCATGTTGTTCGAAGCAAAGCATGTAGAAACGGTTAACTGCCTAGGAGCATTACATCCTCTATGTGTTATGGTCAAATCTGTTAAGCTCTAACGCTAACAAAGTTTGTTGTTGTCTGAATCCAGACAGTTAGTTGTTAAAGAATTCTGGCAACACACCCTTACCAAACCAGATCCAAAGGACCGGTAGCAATAAGCATGACTACTTCAGAGAATAGTAACGAGGAAGAAAGGCCGATGAGCCAATTGTTGGAAAAGATTGAAAGGATGGGACTAGAGATGAATGCAATGCAGCTAGCTCTAGCCAAAGCACAAAAGAGCCCTGAGCCACTGGGGCACATGCCGGAATACCCTCACTCCGGCCCTTCAACAAGCCTCCCGAATCCCCGTTATCATCAGGAAAGAAGCCCCCATGATTCCCAAGCTCCACCACCCCATCAACCTCTCCCAACACCAAATATTCCCACTTTTGTGGGACCCACATCAGCCACCTTGCAAAGAACGACCAGTGAGCCATTGTTTCAGGCTCACGATATGCAATACTATCCCCCTAAGCCTACCTTCCACGCCCCCGAACCACAGGCCTACAATCCGCACTTGGAGGTACCGGCAGAGATTAAAAAGCCGGTTAAAGCCCCTGAACAGGATGAGGTATTGAGAAAGTTCAAAAGCCTGGAGCAGTCCTTCAGGAACCTGCACGGATTGGGCAACCAAGTCAGCGTGGCTTACAAAGATCTATGCCCTTTCCCGGACGTCCAACTCCTGGCTGGGTTCAAGATGCCTAAGTTTGATTTATATGAAGGGCATGGTGATCCCATGGCACATTTGCGGGGATTCTGTAGCAAAATGAGAGGGGCAGGCGGCAAAGATGAGCTACTGATAGCTTATTTCGGCCAAAGTCTGAGCGGATCTGCGCTAGAATGGTATACCAGACAGGATTCTAGTAGGTGGTACACTTGGGATGAACTGGCACAGGCTTTCGCGGGTCATTTCCAATACAATCTCGTGATAGTCCCTGACCGTCTCACATTGTTGAGGACCGGGAAGAAACCCGGGGAAAGTTTTCGCGAGTTCGGGTTCCGCTGGAGAGAGCAAGCGGCTAGAGTCGATCCTCCCATGAGAGAGGGAGAGATGGTGGACTATTTCTTGCAAACATTGGATCCAACCTACTTTGGTCACTTGGTGACGACGGTTGGAAAATCCTTCAACGAGGTGGTGAAGATAGGGGTCATGATAGAAGAGGGTCTGAGGTCTGACAAAATCTTGAATTATTCGGCACTCAAGGCCACGACCTAGGCTATTCAGAGCGGCACCGGAGGTGCGTTGGGAAGAAGAAAGAAAGAATAAATTGCCACGATCGAGGCAGGCAGTTGGTCCAGGGCTGGCAAGCCACACTACAACCAACCCAGACCTCACAGGCCAAACTACCCATACAACCCACCACAACATTGCTATCCGCCTCGAGAACCACATTGTTCCGTACACCAGGCCCAGACATACACTCAGCCTCCGGTTCGCCCGCAATGGCGTGCGCCGGCTCCCCAGAATACATATGCACCACCAAAAAACACCTATCCTCCACTAGGGGCATATAGAAACCCTCCAGGGGCAGGCTTTCGGGGAAATCCAGCTGCTAGGAATGACAGGCTGTGGAAACAGAGAACTTTCACTGAGCTGGAAGAAACCTACACCGCTTTGTTCCACAAATTGAGGCAATTGGGTTTGGTTAGTCCAGTCGAGACTCGAGGACCCAATCCCCCGCCCCAAAACTTGGACCAATCAATAAGCTGTGAGTATTGATCAGGGATGTTGGGGCATGATACCGAAAAGTGTTGGAAATTGAGGCATGCCATACAGGATCGTATTGACACCAATAAGATCGAGGTCCAGACACCGGAGGCTCCCAACATCAACCAGAACCCACTGCCAGCGCACCACGAGACTCACATGATTGAGTTGGTATATGAGGGAGGAGAGTTGAGAAAACCTTCACAGACAGTGATGATGATCCAGGCCGCCCCGAAAGAAGGATCAACCAGTGGGGGAACGAGGGTACAGTCGCAGGGGGAAGGCGTCAAGCCAGTAGTGATATTGGGAAAGAGCCCGTCCGCCATAACAAGCAAACCCGAGCCAAACAAGTTGGTAATATCAGGGACTCCACCTACGCCTGCAGTTGTGTTGAAAGGGGTGTACAGGGAACTGGTCACTATAAAGCCTGTAGTCCAGCTGCCGATGATTGATAGCAAGGCTGTGCCTTGGAAATACGAGAAGGCGGTGGTGATGTACAAAGGAAAATAGGTGGAGGAAGTTAGTTGTGAAGCGCAAGGGCTGACTCGATCAAGTTAGTGTTTTGCTCCGGTGGAGCTAAGAAGAACCAACCCGGCTGCAACCAAGAAACATGTGTCCGAAGTAGAGGCTGAGGAGTTCCTGAGAAAGATGAAAGTGCAGGACTACTCCGTGGTCGAACAGCTGAGGAAAACACCGGCCCAGATCTCGTTGCTGTCATTACTAATCCATTCTGAGGAGCATCGTCGGGCCTTGATGAAGATATTGAACGAAGCTCATATGCCCAACGAGATTTCTGTAAACCACCTGGAAACCATCGCCAACAAGATTTTCGAGGTGAACAGGGTAACATTCTCAGATGATGACCTGCCGATGGAAGGTACAGAGCATAATAAAGCTCTCTACCTAACAATCAAATGTGAAAACTCGGTAGTTACTCGGGTATTGGTGGATAACGGTTCAAGTGCCAATATCTGCCCATTATCCACTCTGAACCAGTTAAAGATCGACCACGGAAAAATCCACAAGAATAGCATCTGTGTCCGAGGATTTGACGAAAATGGAACAGCCACTGTAGGGGATGTTATACTTGAATTGACCATCGGTCCAGTCCTGTTCACCATGGAGTTCCAGGTGTTAGATGCCACAGTATCTTATAACCTTCTGTTAGGACGACCATGGATTCATGCAGCCAAAGCAGTGCCCTCCACCCTACATCAGATGGTGAAGTTCGAGTGGGAAAGACAAGAGGTCGTACTACATGGCGAGGACACGGTGTGCACCATGGGTGGCGCCATTGTACCTTTCATAGAGACCGATGATGACAAAGGTCCTTGGGTCTACCAGATTTTTGATACAGTGTCGGCAAACAAATTTTCTGAAGGAGAAATCATCCCGCACCCTAGGGTAGCTGCCACGACAGTCATGATGGTCTCGGAAATGCTGGGTAATGGATTTGTGCCGGGAAAGGGCCTGGGAGTCGAGCTTCAGGGGATTGTCCAACCTGTCTCCCTACCTAAAAATCTGGAAACTTTCGGATTGGGGTTCAAATCAACCGCAGCAGATAGGAAGCAAGCGCGAAAAATGAAGAAGAGGGTTTGGTTTCTGCCCAAACCGGTGCCACGTCTCTCAAGGTCTTTTGTCAGAGCAAGTGCCAAGGGGTCGCCAGTCCCGAAGATTCTAGGACTATTGACTGGTATGGATGGGGACCTGAATCAGAGTTTCGAGAGGCTATTCGCTGATGTCAGTATGGTAGAAGCTGGAGAAGGTTCCAGCAGAGCAGAGATACAGTTTGTGGGGCCTGAGGCCAAAACCAACAATTGGACAGTTACTCCTCTTCCTGTCCGAGGGGAGTCTTGGTAGTAGGCTTTGATTTATATTTTGTTTGTTTTGTTTTGTTCGGATTATTCCAGGGTGTAATCCAAATTTTACTTTTGTTTTGTAAAAGTGTGAACCCTTTTATCCCGCAAGTTTAATAAATTTCTCTTCTTTTGTCTCATTTTTAATTTTGTTTTGTTCTTTTTCTTTCTGAACAGTTCTCTTTTTACTGGTTCTAACGACATGGCATGCATAGCGGATCTTCGACCTAGTCTAATAAATCAATCTGAATCCGACTTAAGGGTACAAGAGGTCATTTGTGACGATGAATCTGAATATGACGAAGATAAAGCATTCGAAGAGATAAACCGAGAACTGTGCCAATTTGAAGAAAAACCCAAACCTAACCTAAATGACACTGAGGCTGTGAATCTAGGAGACGCTGATAATGTCCGAGAAACCAAAATCAGCATCCATATTGAGCCGAATGTCAGGGAAGAATTGATCAAAACCCTCGTGGAATTCAAAGATGTTTTTGCATGGTCATATGACGATATGCCGAGATTAAGCACCAATATAGTGGTTCACAAATTGCCCACTGACCCGGCATACCCTCCGGTCAAGCAAAAGCTAAGGAAATTTAAAACAGAAATGAGTGTAAAGATCAAAGAAGAGGTGATTAAGCAGTTGCAGGCGAAGGTCATTCGGGTCACTCGATATCCCGCGTGGTTGGCCAATGTGGTACCAGTTCCAAAGAAGGACGGGAAAATCAGGGTGTGCGTCGACTACCGCAATCTCAACAAAGCAAGTCCCAAGGACAACTTTCCATTACCCAACATCCATATCTTGATCGATAATTGCGCTGGGCGCGAGATCGGATCCTTTGTGGACCGCTATGCGGGATATCATCAGATCCTGATGGACGAGGAAGATGCGGAAAAGACAGTATTTATCACGCCATGGGGAACTTACTGCTATCGGGTAATGCCATTCGGACTGAAGAATGCCGGGGCAACGTACATGCGAGCAATGACTGCTGTGTTTCATGACATGATACACAAAGAAATTGAGGTGTACGTCGATGATGTGATCATAAAGTCCTGGCGTTAGGAAGACCATGTAGCAGACCTAAGGAGATTCTTCCAAAGACTCCGAAGGTATGATATCAAGCTTAACCCGACCAAATGCGCATTCGGGGTTCCATCAGGAAAGTTGTTAGGATTCATCGTCAGTCGACGGGGGATTGAGTTAGACCCATCCAAAATCGAATCCATCCGAGATTTGCCACCGCCAAAGAACAAAACAGAGGTAATGAGTTTGCTGGGTAGACTCAATTACATAAGCAGGTTCATCGCTCAACTCACAGCAACTTGTGAGCCCATATTTCGGCTGCTGAAAAAGGATGCTGCGGTGAGTTGGACGGCAGAGTGTCAAGAGGCTTTCGACCAAATCAAAGGGTATCTGTCTAATCCACCCGTATTGGTCCCGCCTAAGCCAGGGAAGCCCTTAATTCTTTATCTGACGGTCCTGGAAAATTCATTTGGTTGTGTACTGGGGCAACATGATGACACAGGAAGGAAGGAGCAGGCCATCTACTATCTTAGCAAGAAATTCACAATATATGAAGTCAAGTACACTCAACTCGAGAAAACATGCTGCGCCCTAACTTGGGTAGCTCAGAAGTTGAAACACTACCTGTCCTCGTATACTACTTATCTCATATCCCGTTTGGACCCATTGAAGTATATCTTTTAGAAACCTATGCCCACAGGGAGGTTGGCAAAATGGCAAATTCTGCTCACAGAGTTCGATATCATCTATGTGACAAGGACAGCCATGAAATCCCAAGCACTGGCCGACCATTTGGCAGAGAATCCCGTTGATGAAAAATACGAACCTTTGAGAACGTATTTTCCCGACGAAGAAGTGATGCATACAAGTGAGCTGGAGTTACCCGAGGAACCGGGTTGGAAGCTTTTCTTCGATGGAGCCGCAAACACGAAGGGGGTTGGAATAGGAGCAGTACTCATTTCCGAAACAGGACGCCATTATCCTGTTACGGCTCAACTACGCTTCTATTGCACCAATAATATGGCCGAGTATGAAGCTTGCATTTTGGGTCTGCGATTGGCTGCGGACATGGATGTCCAAGACGTCTTGGTCTTGGGAGACTCGGACCTCTTGGTACATCAGATTCAGGGCAAATGGGAAACACGGGACTTGAAACTCATACCTTATCGACAATGCTTGCACAATCTGAGCAAGCAATTTCGATCGGTGAAATTCAAACATATCCCGAGAGTTCATAACAAGGTTGCGGATGCATTGGCCACCTTAGCATCAATGTTGCACCACCCTGACAAAATGTATGTTGATCCTCTACACATCCAGGTCCGTGATCAGCATGCTTATTGCAACGCCATAGAAGAGTAAGCAGATGGCGAACCCTGGTTTCATGATATCAAGGAATACCTCAGAATGGGGATATATCCGGAACAGGCCACTAGAGACCAAAAAAGAGCCCTTCGGCATTTGTCGAATGGTTTCTTCCTCAGCGGAGGAGTTTTGTACAAAAGAACCCCGGATTTGGGATTGTTAAGATGTATAGACGCCGGTCAAGCCACGACGGTTATGGCAGAGGTACATGCTGGAGTTTGCGGGCCACACATGAGCGGATATGTATTGGCAAGGAAGATCCTTCGAGCAGGGTATTATTGGCTTACCATGGAGCATGACTGTATCTCTTTCGTGAGAAGATGCCATCAGTGTCAGATACATGGAGATCTGATTCATTCTCCGCCAACAGAGTTACATACGATGTCAGCACCCTGGCCATTTGTGGCATGGGGCATGGATGTCATTGGACCTATCGAGCCGGCAGCATCCAACGGTCATAGGTTCATTCTAGTAACCATTGACTACTTCACCAAATGGGTTGAGGCTAAAACCTTCAAGTTGGTAACTAAAAAGGCAGTGGTGGATATGTGCACTCCCATATCATATGCAGATTGGGATCCCAAAAGTAATCATCACGGATAACGGTGCGAATCTTAACAGCAGCCTGATAAGAGAGGTATGCCAACAATTCAAGATTACACACCGCAATACCACCCCATATCGTCCCAAGGCGAATGTAGCGGTCGAAGCAGCCAATAAGAACATCAAGAAGATACTGCGAAAGATGGTGGAAGGGTCCAGACAATGGCACGAGAGATTACCCTTTGCTTTGTTGGGTTACCGCACTACCGTCCGGACTTCCATAGGTACAACTCCTTATTTGTTGGTGTACGGAACTGAGGCCGTAATACCGGCGGAGGTCGAAATTCCATCCCTCCGGATTGTCGTTGAAGCCGAGATTGATGATAATGAATGGGTCAGAGCTCGATTGGAACAATTGAGCTTGATAGACGAGAAATGATTGGCAGTAGTGTGCCATGGTCAGCTGTATCAGAAGAGAATGGCGAGAACATATAATAAGAAGGTACGCCCCAGGAAATTTGAAGTAGGGCAGCAGGTATTGAAGAAGATCCTCCCACATCAGGTCGAAGCAAAAGGCAAGTTCGCCCCAAATTGGCAAGAGCCTTATATCGTGACCAGAGTATTGTCCAACGGTGCATTGTGTTTGACGGATATCGAGGGAAGATGTGTTGACATGGCTATCAATTCGGATGTAGTCAAAAGATACTATGCGTAATTTCTTTGATTATGTCAATTATTGGTTAGTTTGTTTGTACTTAGTACTTATTGGATAATGAAATGACGGAGGCAATTCTTTCTTCTATCCAAACACTTTTACCCTTGTTTCCCCTTTTGAGCCTTAAGTTATTCTTTCATACCCCTCTTTTGGAATCACTAACGGAAAAGATATGAAAAAGAGAAAGAAGAAGAAAAGAAAATTTTTAAGAGAAAATGAAAAAAAAGAAGAAAAAGAAGAAAAAGATAAAAATCACAAACCGTGGGAACTACGTTTGACCTGATTCCTCAAAGAGGATACGTAGGCGCCTCACGGCTCGGTCATAGTGTGCATCATAGTGTACATAGGGTGCATAGTGTACATAAATACGCATAATAGGCACAGTGTGCGTAACGCACATAGCTCAACATAGAGTAAAAATAAAATCCCCCAAGCAAGAAAACTGGGGCAGAGGTTATGTTTTAAAATTCCAACAAAGGTTTGATTCCAAAAGTTGTAGCGGATCACCCATCAAAGTTATTTCATTTTTTGATAAGCCTTTCTTTTAGCCCCACACCAAAACCAACATCGACGTCCAAAAGACCTCCCGATCAATATCCAAGAGGTGCCAAGTCAGGCAAAGGAAGCCGAGAATAATACACTGATCCCCGGCAAAGAAGAGGATCATAAAACTGGAAATGAATTGATAGTCCAAAGGAATCTCCAAAGAGAGGGTCATATCAACAGCACTCCAATTCCCCGCTGAAGAAATCAAATGAGAGAGTCTTATCGGTGAAAACCTTCACAGGCACCATAAGGCGACGAAAGATGAGAGATATAAAACGAGAGAGTCTTATCGGTGAAAACCTTCACAGGCACCATAAGGCGCCGGGAGCTGAGAGAAAAGAGAGAGTCTCATTAGTGAAAACCCCTCGAAGGGCACTATGAGGCGACAAGGCAGATCAGCAAAAGGGTCCGCGTTCGCAAAGAAATGGACACTCATTTATCCCCAGCAAGTAAGACCATCAGGCAAGATGATTGATACAAATAGACTGGGTCGGAAATCTATGGTGCACATCATGATCATAAGGACCAGTCATGTCATCCAGATAAGTTTTTGGTTCAGAAAGATTTTTCTCCTTTTCTACCTTTTTCATTTTTCTTTCTAAAAAATTGGTTTTGAAAAGGATCTTTCAAAGTTTACTACCAGAGACTGAAGGGGTCCAAAAGCAAAATACGAAAGGGATAGGCCAAAAACCAAGAATAAGACAAAAGGCGTCGAATTGCATCAAAAGAAGGGGGACGTAAAAAGAGCGGAAAATGACGGGTGAAGGACTCGTGGACCAAGTTCCGAGAAGGTTTCCCCGCAGAACGTCGATAAATCACGGACCCAAGTCCGAAGTGGTCAAACTCCACAGGAAAGGGAAATTGATCCGATGCAAGATAACAGTCCCAAAGGTTATCCCCAGGCAGTAAAGTTCTATGCCTTGCAATTCCGGGAGGAAGTAAACTCTTAAGGGAGTGGTTTCGGGAGGGAAGTAGACTCCCACAGTTGGTTCTATAAAGAGAAAAGAAAAAGGGGATAAATGGAAGACCATCCCCATCAGACGGGTCACCCCCAACAAGCAACTTTGTCCGCCAACCAGTTGTGGGGGCACAAATCCAGAAAAGAGAAAGAGAGAAAAAATCATCTCCCAGCGGAAAGATACCGCTGCCTACCATGATTAAAACTAACTAAATCCTTTTGTCTGTTGCAGGAAAATAAAGGTTGATGATGGCAGCAAGACGCGATGCCAGGGAAGTCGCCAAAACTGGGGCAGAAAATTTTCTGCCGTTGTCAAAAATTTTCTCGGAAGAACGAGGAAACAAATTTAATACTTTCTGTTCTAGGTCGCCCACCAGTAAAATGCGAGAATACATTTATGTTCTAGGTCGCCCACCAGTAAAATGCGGGAATACATTTATGTTCTAGGTCGCCCACCAGTAAAATGCGGGAATACATTTATGTTCTAGGTCGCCCACCAGTAAAATGCGGGAATACATTTCTGTTCTAGGTCGCCCACCAGTAAAATGCAGGTATACTTTCTGTTCTAGGTCGCCCACCAGTAAAATGCGGGAATACTTTCTGTTCTAGGTCGCCCACCAGTAAAATATGGGAATACTTTCTGTTCTAGGTCGCCCACCAGTAAAATGCGGGAATATTTTCTGTTCTAGGTCGCCCACCAGTAAAATGCGGGAATACATTCTGTTCTAGGTCGCCCACCAGTAAAATGCGGGAATACTTTCTGTTCTAGGTCGCCCACCAGTAAAATGCGGGAATACATTCTGTTCTAGGTCGCCCACCAGTAAAATGCGGGAATACTTTCTGTTCTAGGTCGCCCACCAGTAAAATGCGGGAATACTTTCTGTTCTAGGTCGCCCACCAGTAAAATGCGGGAATACTTTCTGTTCTAGGTCTTGGAATCAGTAACCCTACCAGAAGGCGGAAGGTTACAGCAGGAATACCCAGCAGGAAACAATAAAAACCCCCAGCACCGGGAAGCAGAAGGGTGCAAACTCAAGTGCATGCGTCAAAAGGAAGAAAGGACGCATTTTGAAAGAAGCAGCTTGTGAACATTAGACCATGCCCAGCATAACAAATCTGATGAAGAGAGCCGTGCCACCAGAGGAACCATTGAAAAGCTTAATGAAGAAGGCCATATCCCCAGCGGACCAAGCAAAATGATGAAAACTGGTACTCAGAAGAGCAAAGGGCCAGTACCATCCCTCAAGTTCACAAAATAAAAGCATCGGAGGAAAACGCAAGCCGACAAGAAAGCAAGGCGACAAGAACAAGTTGAAGATAGACGAGATCTTATGATCCGTAGTCTAGCCTAGCTTCTTGCTTTCTTTTCATCCCAATGTAACAAGGAGATCGGTAAGCGATGATAGCATACAGCAGCATGTAACAGCACAACCACAGCAAACATGACAGTCACATGGTAGTCCCAGCTACCAAAACTTCCCGAACTACATTGACCTGATTCCTGTTCAGCCCAGGATATGTAGGAAACCTCTGAAGCAAAGGTTCGGTCAAATCTTTTTAGAAAAAATTCTTCACACGGAGTACTTGGACGAGCAAAAAATCGCCCGCTTTATCTTTGCGCGAAAACCCTTCATGTCTTCGGGCAAAGAGGGGCAGCTGTAAGCACGTGATTTTTTCTTCGCGAAAGTTACTCCAAAAAGAAAAAGAAAATCAAAAATATATGTTAAAACGGTGTGTTAATTGTTATAGGTGTTAACCAATATGTGTGTAAGTTTATTTTAATTTTTACAATTTTTTTAGGAATTGTTAGTTTAAAGGGAAAGGGAAAATCGGATTGGGCCCCAAAATGAGGCCCAAAGCCAAAGCAAAGACCCAGTCCAAACCAGGCCTGCCCAGGCACGTCCCCAAAACGATGCCGCATAGGGCGTTTGATCTGAGCCATCCGTCCAGGCCAATCCAACGGCTCAGGACCCCTTTCAGCAACCCGTTTTCAAACCCAACCAATAACCGGTTTAACCCAACCCCTCACTTAAACCAAACGACCCCGTTTCCATACCAAACGACCCCGTCCTGTCGATCATCAATGGATCCAAGCCGTTGAGATCATCTGATCTAACGGCCCAAATCAAATGCCCCATTACGTATATAAACCTCCCATCACACCCCACGCCCCCCAAACCAAACCCCACCCTTCCCCCACTGTACACCATCGTCCCAAACACAGCCCCTTCCCGTTCCAAACCCTAGCCGCCCCCATACACTCTCACCCTAAACCCGGCGGCCCCAACGCCGGTGACCACCAAAACAACACCCCTGATGCACCTCACCACCCTGAACACGAATCCACCAACCATATACCTCGAATCACACTCCGTCGTCTCGAATCTTGATTTGAAGATTCGAGACCAAACCCCGATCTACACCAAACCAACCCAAAAACACACTGGACAACCCCCTGACCTCCCTCGTGACCAAACCAAGCTTGGTTTGGTCCGAATCTACCCACAAGGCCTAAAATCCCAGATCTGAAGATTCAAACCCTAGAACATAAGAACCTGGGGAATCCGACCTGTTTCATAAAGGAGTTTGGGGTCTAATAGACTTCAATCAGGGTATTCTCGGTTGAGAACACCCCGATTAAAGTTTGTTCGGCCTCAAAGGGCCAAATCTGATTCGGACCTGGGTCGACTTTTGTTAAAGTTTTCAGTAAGTTTTTCTTTTCTTTTCTGTTTTATTTGAATACTGCTTGAGGATTGCCAGCATGTGTCGTTGTGATTGTTTGTTATTTTTTGATATTTTCTTTCAATTTCTTCCATCCTCGTAAAGACCTTTTATTTGGTCGTTTGTTCTTCTGTGTATATGTGAATACGTCTTGTGATATACATGCTCGATTAGATTAGTCGTCGCATAGATAACTCATATAGCCTCCCAGTGTCGTGCAAAGTGGTCTGAAACCCTTTGGGACCCTATTCGTGTTGTTTATTTAATCGACTGATTATTCCTTGTTATAATTAGTGTAGTCGACTCGATAAACGTCGTCGATTAGTTTCCTATGACTGAATGTTCAAATATTCTAATTCATACAATTTCACGTAAGTGAACGAACCTGTTCGTTGTTAATTGATTGCTTGACATTACTTGAAAGTGGTTTGTAACTGCATTATAAACAACTAAAAGATCCAGGCTAGGGCAGCTGGAAATTGAACTTTCAAAAGTTCGAATTCCCTGCTGCAGAAGCAGGGCAAGATAGTGATAACCAGGGATTAACAGGGGTAATTTGGGTGTTAAAAAGAACAGAAATAATTAGTTTAAGTGAGCTGACAAATAGGGTACTGAATTAGGATTAAATTAATGCCAATGGGGAACAAGACATAAGAGTATGGGAATTAAGTGAATACTTAACTAAGCCCATAACCCTTGATTAGAGTAATAAGACAGAGCATGGGGGCTGATTAAGGATTCCGAGAAAGATGCCTTTAGGCATGGGGAGTTAAGGGGTATGGGCAGACTGTGACTTGCAGGAATCCAGGCAGTTGGACTGACCTGGGGTTTGGCTTATAAATAAGCTGTTTTAGAACATAAAAGGGGCTGGACATTTTTTAGTCTTCAGAGAGATTTTTAGGTTGGAAAAACTGAAAGAAAGAAACATAAAGAAAATTTCAGAATATTGTAACAAAACACTGCATGAAAACTGCATAAGGGTGCAAGTTGGTCAAGCTGTCTTTGCCAATTGTTGTTGGGTTGTTTGCGGAGCTGTTTGTGATTGTTAAACTGCTGGTGCTATTACATTCAATATTCTGGGCTTCCTGCTATTTTTCTACTCTGTTTCTGGGATTTGTCTGTTTGATGCTCGATCACCTGTGGGCTGCATAGTTGTTGCTGGTTGTTGTTGCTGTGTTGTTGCTAGTTGTTGTTGTTGTTTGGCTGTTGTTGTTGATCATTCTCCTTCTTCTTTTGCTTTCCATACCAGGTACACTTCTAATACACTACCAATGTAATTTGAAAGTCGAGCATGAATACAAAAGAGAAGAGTTGAATATGTTATTTTATACATAGCCTGTTATATTAAATACCATGTGATGTATAATAGTTTACGTTTTTTGCTTGGATACTGGAGGCAACCCTCAGGCTTAGTGAATGTCAATGTATGGTAGTTTGATTTCAGATTGTGTATATAGGTTGGTAGATAAAAGGATTCACGGTACAGTAGGGTACATATTAGACTTTAGCCAATTTTGTTCAGCATGCCATTAAATGCCTGTCACATATAAAGCTATCCATTGTTAAGCTAATTTCATGTCCTTTTGATAAACTGCCCTGTTATAACTGATAAACCACCCCTTTAAAACAAAAACACAAGTTTCCGGCCTCAACCTCACAAAGGTCGAGCCCAAGTCGAAACGGGCCAAGCAGGCCTTCACCAGAAAATCAGTGGCCCAGGCCTGGCGAATCCTGCATAAGCTGGGTTTGGGCCCATGAGGTCCGATTAGCTGCCCACGTGCGTGGCCATGTTTTCTTATTCTGCAAAGGCCTTCGGAATTTCGTTATAAATAACCTGCAAGCATGTAATTGAGTAGGGTCATTTTACTTTCAATTAGTAGAGACAAATGCGACAAGAAACATAGCCGCTATAGGATATCCTTCTAAAAAATAAAGATGAGATGATCCTCGACAAATAAAAATGCACAAGCTGCGGGGCCCTCATTAAATGTATATATAAAAGTACTTAGTTTCCAGGACGGGCCGTTTAGCAAATCTCACGGCCTTCCCAGAAATAATAATACGCTAATCTTTAGGCGCGCGTTTAATAATTTACTTTCTTAAACATGGGTGTGCATTTCAGACCCAAATCCAAATCCCAAAACGTCGAATAAAAATATGTTCCGTATTGTGGGTGTATTTCATGTGATGCAGTCCAAAGACATGTTTTAAGAGATGTTCACATTCTTAATAATAATAATTATGAAAGCGGTAAAAAGTTAAAATTTGCACATAAGTTCATATTTGTATAAAATCAGATAATCAAGCCGAATATAACAGTTGAGCGACCGTGCTAGAACTACGGAACTCGGGAATGCCTAACACCTTCTCCCGGGTTAACAGAATTCCTTATCCGGATTTTGGGTACGCAGACTGTAATATAGAGTCATTCTTTTCCTCGATTCGGGATTAAAATTGGTGACTTGGGACACTCTAAATCTCCCAAGTGGCGACTCTGAAATAAATAAACCAATCCCGTTTCGATTGTCCTTTAATTGGAAAAAAATCCCTTGTACCCTCGCGGGTATGTAAAAAGGAGGTGTGACATTTAGTTAGAGTAAATTTTTTTTATTTTTCTTTTTCTCTTAATATATTTATTACTAATAACTCCCCCCTTCTTATCCCCTACCCTTTTTCACTTCACCCAAATACCCGATCCCTAACCCCTGCTCTTACAAATCAAAACAAACAATCCTCTTCTCTCTTCAAATAGAACCCTAAACCATTCTACCCCCACAGA
This sequence comes from Nicotiana tabacum, assembly GCF_000715075.1. Lineage (NCBI taxonomy): Eukaryota > Viridiplantae > Streptophyta > Magnoliopsida > Solanales > Solanaceae > Nicotiana > Nicotiana tabacum. Next base: position 81,787,618 of record NC_134090.1, read on the forward strand.
ATCGACCCCCTACTCTATCCTCTTATCTCTTCTAACTTTTTCCCCTCACATAGCATACTCACAAGTCCACCAGGTAAGGGCGCTTGTTTAAATTTTTTTGGGGTTATTTGAATTTCTTAGTTTTGTAGTTGTTTTCTTCTTATTTTTGTAGTAGATTTCTTATAGTCATGTGCTATAGTTACACTAGTGGGTATGTCGGGACTGTAGTAGAACTTTATCTTCATGGGTTAGATGGAAATTGGTATATCTGTGGTTAAATTGGGGTTCTCAAATTGTTATTTGGGAGTTCGGGTAAATTGTGCATATCATGTGTTTGTTTAAGTGCCAAAGTGAGTCATGAATGTCATTTGTGACCAATTGTGCGGATGAAGTATGAGTAACCGCCTTTGGATCACATCTCTTATTTTTTGCTGATGGTGATATTTGTTTCAGGTAGTATGACGCCCTCCAAGAAATGCAGAACCATCGGTGCCTCCTCCAATGGTCACGCTGGATCATCCAGGCCACGAGCTTCACTAATGTTCGCTAGTATGATAGTACCAAGTTTGTCTCCAGCGCAGCTCAGGACCGTTTTGGTCACAAGGCATCAAAGAAGCCCATACCGGAGAGGGGAATTGATATAGGTTCCCTCCAATATAACTCTCCCAACATGTACAATGAATTGGTCCTGCGTAGGTTGGATATTTTCTTTGAAGAACCGGATGAGGTTAATTTGATGGTTCTGCGGGAGTTTTACGCGAACCTTTCGAAACATGTGAATGATGTTTGCACGGTACGAAAGCAAAATGTGGATGCCTCCATTGAGGCCATTCGGATATCTTACCGGTTGCCAATGTTCGGGGAAGACCCTGATACGAAGGACTACTATGAAGCCCATGGAAGACGATACACCACATGGAGTTTGTTCTTTAAATTAATATGTGTGCCCAACAAGGAAGTCGTGTGGATTATACCAGGGAAGAAGTTTCATTCAGCAGTACTCACCTTCGAATGGAAGTGTTGGATGTATATCATCAAAAGTCGTCTGCTCCCTTCCTCCAACACCACTGAAGTGAATGGTCCTAGAGCTCCATTGATCTGTTGCTTCATGAATGGCCACGCTTTTGATGTAGCCAAGGTTATTCACGAAGAGATGTTCATCCATTGTCTAATGCGGCGGTATGGGTTCTTCTTTCCTTCCTTGGTCACTAGATTATGCTGGGCAGCACGGGTGCCGGAGAACTTGAGCGTGAATGGAAGAGTGAAGAAAGGAACAAAATTTCGAGTGGATAAAGTGACCATTGGGAAGGACCCTGTGGTACCTAGAGGTGTTAATAGTGATGATTTTGATGCACCTAAGGAGGGAGATGAAAGGCAGGATGAAGTCGGAGCAGAGTCTCCCACACATGAGCAAGTTGCAGAGGTAGAAGGAACATCTGTGCTCGGACAAAACAAGCGGATGACAACCTTAGAGCATGAAGTGGTAGGGTTGCGCACTTCTGTCACACACTTGGGGGCTCGGGTGGATGCACTGGCCACCCAAAATGCTAAATCGGAAAAGAAGATCATGGCTTGGCTGCGTATGTTGGGGAGGGCGTGCCATCTCAACCTCGGCACTGTCTCCGATCAAGATTGATGTACCAGGGAAGTTTCCTTTACCTCGCATAACTTTATTTTGTATGACATGGGGACATGCCATCATTTTAAGTGTGGGGTGGGGGATACTTTGTTTATATGTGTATATATGTAAGACTGTGACTTGATTTTGGTATTTGGTTAGCTTTTCTAAAGGTGTGAATGTGTGATAAAGATTCAAATTTTCGATTTGTCCCGATGATGGATATCACTCGACGGGTTTCTTGAGGGTCTAAGTCGAAAAAAAAGATTTTCTTTTGTAGGTAGTGTATCAATTCCCCTTGGTTTTTCTTTGGATCGTGGTTCTTTTCCAAGGGTTTCGTTTGAACTGGGTTTAGTTATTTTTTTTGTTTTTTTATTGTTAGTTAGGAACTCATGGGCAATAGGTGAAAATAGAAATAAGATCTCTTAACGTCGTAATGCCTTGAATATTATGGGCACTTTAGTGTGACGCTAGGCTCAGTTGTTGACTCTTGTAAGAATGCCTTAAATTGTATGTCTTAATTTGTCTTAAGTACCCTGACTAGAGTGTTTTGATGAGCCAATCTAGAGACATGTACCATGTGTGTGTGAGGATTGTTGTATTCTGTACAGTGCATTTGATGCATAGAACTTGCCCCCTGTGTTTGCAAAGCGAAATAATAGTTTTGTTCAGTCTTGGAAGTGATATAGGCGCTTCTTTGTTTAGCCAGATATGAATATTTTACCTGCCTAATTGTTATGTATCGTAGTTAACACCCTTGAGTCTGTAATCCTGTTTCTTTGGCAACCACATTACAAGCCTTACTCATTTTTTTGAAATAACCATCTATTTGAACCCTCTACCCTTTCATGAGCACTTGAATTGTTATGAAATGTGTAAAAGTTAAAGTGTGGGGTGGTTGGTTTGGCTTTTGAGTAGAACTTATGAAATAAGGAGAAATGTGCACTGTGTTGAAAAAGTAAAGAGCCACGTGAATTGAAAAAGAAAAGAAAGAAAAGAATAGTTGCATCGTTGTGAAAAAAAATACATATATATACTCCTTGATAAATGGTGGTTCTTGATGTTAGTGTGCTTAAAGAAATATGGGGGTAATACACATTGATGTAAAGGTGGAGTTTGGTTTGATATAAGTAGGGTCTTAAATGTTAAAATGTATGTATTAAAGTGCTTAGGGAGGTGTAGTCACTCTTATATGTAAATGTATCTTACCCGTCCCTCAGCCTACATTACAACCAAGTAAAGTCCTATTTGATCCTATACGGAATGAGCTTGATTAGTAGAATAGTACACTACGGGCAAGCCTATGGTGCATCTTTAGGGGCACAAGAATATTGTTTCTGAGGGTGAGTGAATTCTGTCTATGTTAAAGTTCCTCTTTGTGAGTGAATTTTATTTAATTGTGGAATGGGTCTCTTTTATCGTGAGCAGACACTTGATTCATGAAGGAAAGGTAAGTATTGACCCATGTGTTAGAGTAAGTGAGTAAGTTAGGGATATTGCGTTGCCCATGGGAGTCACCTCTTGAGGTGAAGATGTTACACTACTGCGCTCAATTTATGTGAAATATTCTTAGTGTGATGAGTTAGAGAAGTCGCTTAGTGAAGTAGGCCTTTGTAGAGTATGGTTTGATTGCTCAGGGACGAGCAATGATTTTTTTATGCTACTGATAGTAGGCTATAATTATGTAGTTTAGCTACCATTTACGCTCCAACTTAGATGTACTTTATTGATATATGAATATTAAATGATAACAAATTACTCTAATTAAGAACTTTGTGCTTTGTAGGAACAATTCCGGGCTATGAGGATATTAAAGAGTGTTTTGGGGTTAATTTGGAGCAAGGAAGGCCAATCGAAGGTGAACGCGCGCAAAAGAAGAAAGAAAACTGAGGGCAGAAATATCCTCCAGGTGTGCGGTCTATCCGCGGCCGCGCACTGGCCGCGCTCACCAGGCAGAACAAAAGGCAATATGCGCGGTCCATCTGCGGTTGATCCACGGTCGCGCACGTCGCTACGAGAATTTTTATTTCAGGGGTAAATTTGTATGTTCAGAGGCGACTCTCCTTGACTTACATGAAGCCCAGCTCGCCCAAAAAGAGGGTATCTTGGTTTTTGGAAGGATTTTGAAGGCAAGAAATATGCATAGCTACTGTGATGATTTTTGGCATAGAGTTTTTATCTTTCTTCCTCTTGTTTTTATCATTGATGGTGAATTCTACTGTGATGATTGTTAAAACAAATATGCATAGCTAAACTCCTAATCTATGGTTTTGATGGAACCTATTGGAGGATGATTTTCTTGTTATGTTAATATAGATTTGTCGTAGTATTCTCTCTATTTGTTCAACTATATTGTGATTGCTGTTGATTGAAGGGCCCTCAATCGACTGTGCGTATTTAGTATGTATTACTCGGGAGAGAGTGAATATTTAGGTAGTTGTTGAACAACACCACTTCTAACGTATATCAGGGATCAATACGAAGGGTTTAAAGGTGGGATTAGGGATAACGAAACCTTGGGTGCGATCTAAGTGAGCTGCACTTAAAGCTAGCTAGTGTAATTCGGGAGAATATGTCTAATATATTGTTGTAATTACTCGGGAAAGAGTTACGCCATTCAGAGTGCTCATGATCGATAGAGAAGACTTAAGCAAATTTATAGCAAACGTAGCGGAAAAGATTCCGACAATAGAGGAAATCAGAACCTTAGATCATTCATATACTTGTCTACAACTCATTCATAGTTAGTTCTTAATTATTGCATTGTCATTACATAATATTTAGTAGTAAACATCCAATCTTTTACTCAGATATTTCCGAAAATTGAATATGTGAATTTGTGTAAATCTAATAGCTGTGATTGATAGGTTAATTCTCTGTGGGATTCGACTCCGGACTTGTTAACCGAAATATATTTGCAGCGACCGCTTTATCTTTTTTATAAAGCATAGTTGAACATGATAAAAAATTATAAGTGATCTGTAGCTTGATAATTGTGTATATTGATACCAAATGCAATTTGCTTTTTGATTGTATCAAATTGCATCGAATTTGTCAATGATGCTACACAATGATCGTCAATGGCATATTTTGTGGGCGAGAGAACATGAGATATTTTGGTGTAGAAGGTTGCATATATTCGTAGGTCACGGTATTGTTTTAGGTAAAAGTCAGTCGTTAGAATTCCTCAACCTAGACTTGTATATACATAGTAAAAGAAACAAGCTAATTTTTGAAAACTGAAAAATCTAATTAAGTCGGTAAAATAATTCCTATTATAATATTTTTAGGAAACAATTCCATTGAGAAATATATATTTTTAGTTGCTCCCAAAAATAATAGTCGGCATAATATATATATTATAGATATGCGTATATATATATATATATATATATATATATATATATATATATATATTGGCTAGCAAATACAATTAGTTTCGGCCGGATGGTTAATTTTATATTTTTTCCTAAAGGAATCATATGATCATGTTTAAAATTGCAACAATTATAGGGGTATCAAGCTGCTTAGTCATACTATGAAAATTTGGGAGAGGGTGTTGAAGATGAGGGTGAGGATGAGTGTGTGTATATCTGAAAACCAGTTTGAATTCATACCGAGATAATTGGCTACGGAAGCCATCCACATTCTGAGCAGACTGGTGCGACAGTATAGGAAGAGAAAGAGGAACTTATATATGGTGTTCATTGACCTAGAAAAAGCATACGACAAAGTCCCAAGAGAGGTTTTATGTAGATGTTTGGAGGCGAGAGGTATACTTGTAGTATACACTAGGGTAGTCAATGACATGTACAATAGAGCCACGACACATGTTAAAACGGTGGGAAGAGACTCGAATCACGTTTCTGTTGTGATGAGGTTGCACCAGGGACCAGCTCTCAGTCCGTTCTTATTCGTCTTAGTGATGGATGAATTCACGTAACACATTCAAGGGAAGGTGTCTTGGAGCATGCTATTTACAGATGACATAGTACTGATTGACGAGATACAAGGCGGTGTTAACACTAGGCTGGAAGTTTGAAGACAAACTCTGGATTCTAAGGATTTCAACTTGAGCAAGAGTAAGACAGAATACTTAGAGTGTAAGTTCAGTAACATGACTCGTGAAGCTAAAGGAAGTGATGCTTGATACATAAGATATCCCTAAAAGAGGAAATTTCAAGTATTTTGGTCAATAATACAAGGTAGTATGTAAATTAATGATGATATCACAGATCGTATTAGAACGGGGTGGATGAAAAGGAGACTCACATCTAGTGTCTTGTGTGATAAGAATTGTCTTGTATGATACGAATGTACCACCAAGACTTAAAAGTAAGTTCTATAGAATGGTTGTTAGGCTGACTATATTGTATGTTGCAGAGTATTGGCCGATCAAGAACACACATGTCCAAAAATAAAAATAACTAAAATAAAAATACTAAGATAGATGTATGGGCATAATAGAAAATATAAGATTATTAAATAGGATATTTGAGACAATATGGTAAAGGCCCACCTATGATGGACAAGATGTAGAAAGCGACACTGAGATGGTTCGGAGATGTGAAGAGGAGGTGCCTAGATGGCCCAGTGAGAAGATATGACAGGTTGACCATGGTGGGTCTAAGAAGAGATAGAGGTAGGCCAAAAGAAGAATTGGAAAGATGTGATAAGGCAATACATAACATATCTGCAGCTTACTGAGGACATGACCCTTGATATGAGAGTATAGATGTCGAGAATTATGGTAGAAGGCTAGTAGGTAATTGAGCTTTTTCTTTTTGTAGTATCATTATTATTATTTGTGGATGTTCTTACTCTTAGATCTCTATTATTACTGGTTGTCTCTTTTGCTTCGGTTATCTCTTTATCATGTTGTTGATATTGCTTCTTATTACTACTTCTTATGGCTTCTCTATTACTGTATTTTTTCCAACTATGCTTTTCCTAAGCTAAGGGTCTATCGGAAACAACATCTCTACCTCCACAGTGTAGGATAAGGTCTGTGTATATACTCCCTCCGGTCCAAAATAAATGATTTTTTGGCCTTTTTCTTGTGGTCCAAAATAAGTGATTTTTCCAGATTTCAAGAATGAGTTAATTATTTTTTTCCTACATTGTCCTTGGAGTAACTAGTGTTGGAATATGTGTTAGGAGTGTTTATGTGAGATAGTAAAGGTTAATATGGTCAATTCCATTGCTAATTAATGCTAAAAGATGGATTTCTTAATCTGTATGAAAACATCCAAAAAATAACTTATTTTGGACCTGAGGGAGTACTATTTTTCCCAAATCCCACTTATAAAATTACACTGAGTTTATTTTTTTTTTTGTTGTTAAATCATTCTATCACGCAGTTTCTACTTTGAAGAAAAATTTTCGAGATTGCCGTTTTCACGTCCCTCTTTTTCTCGTTTTCTTCTGTGAAATCTCGTTCCAAGTGAATATTCGTTCCTCAACGTACAATGCTTTCAACGCTCGCAATCTACCTTTTTTTTTTCTTTTGTGATTACTTTACCTTTTCAAAGTTGTAAATAAGAGTAACAAAATGGTTAAAAGAAAACAGTTAACCACCTATATTATTAATTAAAAAAAGGTTGGATAATAATTTTTTAAAAAATGGATTAAATATAGATAAGAATTATATTATCCATTTAGAAAATGGATAATCAATGGATAGTAATGAGTTTAACTTTTATATTTGTAAAACCTCAAATTAGAGGTTCCTCAAGTTTGGGAGACTAGAAATTCTTCCAAAAATAATCATATTCAAGAAGTCATGGATAATATAGTTACACATATTATCCGTTGGTTAACCCGTTTTCTATCCGTATTAAATATGGGTTGGGTTGGATAATTTATCTGTTTTTGTTACCCATTTTGACCTACACCGTATTTGACCCGCCCGTTTGTCACACCTAGTCGTAAGGGTGTTCACGGTTCGGTTTGGTCGGTTTTTTATTAAAACTAAAACCAAACCAATTTATCGGTTTTTAAAATTTTAAAACTAAAACCAAACCAAATTAAATACAAACCATCAGTTTGATTGTTGTTGGTTTAGTTCGATTTGGTTCGGTTTTTCGATTCTTAGTAAGCTAATGATAAGTCGATAATAGAAAATAATGTTAGACAACAATCTGAAAATAATTTGTTAAATTTATGCTTTTTTATATATTTCTTTCAGAACTAAAAGTTTATTTACCTATTTATATGAAAAGAATAAACAAAAACAAATTAAAAGTTTGCTTTCTCAAGCTTTAGCCATTGTTATCTTGCAATTTGAATTTGCTTTTTTTACTCTTGTGGTGGTTTTTTCTTTAACTATTCCGTTAGGCAAAAGTATGTGCGGAGGGTTAGAGAATTAGAGTCTCTTAATGAAAAGAAAATTAGTCGAGTCCTATTGTTTTGGGCTTAGGCAATCTTTTAAGATATGAAAGGATAAACCAAAATTCAAAATAACAATTAAAATGCATAAAATACTTAAAATTATTTACAAAAAGATATTATATTGTATATAAATAATTATTAAATTTTGTATATAATTAGTCGGTTTGGTTCGGTTTATTTTTCGGTTTTTTAAAATAGAACCAAAACCAAACCAAATATTATCGGTTTTTAAAATTTAAAATCAAAACCAATATAAATCAAGAAAAATATCGGTTTACTTAATCGATTTGGTTCGATTTTTAGTTTGGATCGATTTTTCACCGAACCGTGAACACCCCTGCCTAGTCGTAAGGGAAAAACGAAAATTTCCAAAGTAGTAAAAAAATGGGATATATTTGAAAAGAGGCCAGCCTTAAGTTCTAGAAGGAAAATAAAAAAAGAAAAGGAAAAAAGAGAAATAGAAAAGATACCCAAGTGGGACCTTGGCACATTAAGCAAGTGCCAAATAGACATGAGAGTTCAAAAGTTTGGTGGAGATGATGCAAACGGTGTACTCCTTGGAACGTATCCAAGCTCCAACTCTACCTTTTAGTCTAAATAAAATAATTGAAAACATGATTGTCTAATGAATGAGAATGTGACCGCTCATTCTCATTGCCTCTCCCCGGAATCATTCTTTTTAATTTCTCAATAATAAAACCAAACCCTCCCTCTATTTTTATCCTTCATTATTTATACAAATGTTAATTTTTAAATTTCCTCTAAGGTTTTAAGTTGGTGAGCTGAAATCCAACTGCCAAGCATTGACTTCCTTAGATCATGGGATGCTCGTTCCTTACTTGTATTCTTCATTTCCTTTCTTTTCTTCTTCTTTAAAACCACTTCTTGGTTAATTAGGGCTTTTTTGAATTTTAGTTCTACTTTCTTTCTTGCCCAATCATTCTCCATTTTCCCTTAAGGTAACATATACCTCCTCTTCTAATTATGAAATTTTTCATGATCATCTACCATTTTATTCATGGAAATAGTTTTTTTTTTTTTAAATGCGAGTTTTCTGTCCCCTCCTGATTTTCATAATAAACACACTTTTTTCGTGCGATTTCTTGTTTCAGCATGTTTTTATTCTTGATCAACTATTGATTTTAATCAAAGATGACTCCTCCATCAATATGATGGGCATTGTTGGAAAAAAAAATCAAAGGTTACTTTGCCTTTTTCTTCTTTATGTTCCGCTTTTTGAAATTCTTTTATTTATTTCAAAAATCCATTTTATGGTTAGTATATAGATAATGTGATAATTCAAGAAATAAAGCTTCCTTTGATGGGATTATGGAAAATTGAAGAACTCTAGAGCTCTCAATACACTATTTAATTAGTACTTATAAAAACTGCATATCTGTTTCTCTAACTCCATGTTTTTTCTCGATTTCCAGACTACTAAAATTGTCTAGGCTGTGTTAGTCATTGAAATTTGTGAATTTTATTTTTTATTTTTAAATATCCAATCTCTATTGCTGTTATTGTTTTCAAAGGCTAACTAAGAGAAGTAATAGACTTGTAGGTATAGCTGAAGCTAATCAGCACAATGATAATTAATTGTTTCTTTTAAAAGTTAATAATATAACAAAAAAGAATTGCATATATTTTTTTGATTTGATTGTGATATAATGCAGGTAGGTGTTTTAAAGGGCTATGAAGTGTTTCCAGTTCTCAAATTCAGATAAGAATGATGATCACAACAACAAGACTACAAAGTCTACATCAGGCCAGTCTTGTGCCTCTGTTTCAACTGATCCTGAGTTTAAAGGATTCACTACTTCAGGCCAGTCGTCTGCATCCGATATTAGCACCGAGTCCTGTCCTAGGCTCTCGTTTTCGTGCTTGTCGTCTCATAAAAGGCCCTGCAACCTTAGGGTCTTCACAGTTGACGAGTTGAAGACCGCCACCAGGAACTTTAGCCGATCCCTCATGATCGGAGAAGGCGGGTTTGGAGGTGTATACAGGGGTGTTTTACGTGATACCAAAGATAAGAGGACTGATATTGCCGTTAAGCAACTCAGCCAGAGAGGATTGCAGGCTAGTTCTGTTCTTAGTGTCCTCATAATAGACTTTATTGATTTGATCATAGCAAAAGAACTAACTAGTTACAAAGATTTTATGATCATCAACTGTAGTCAGTGGAGTTGTGAAAAGATGGTATGACATGTTTTTTCTGAAATTGAGTTTGGCTTGTGTTTTAGGGGCATAAGGAATGGGTGACAGAAGTGAATGTTCTAGGTGTCGTTGAGCATCCGAATCTTGTCAAGCTCATAGGGTATTGCGCACAGGATGACGAGAGAGGAATACAGCGCCTCTTGGTGTATGAATTCTTGCCCAACAGGAGCGTACAAGATCATCTAATGAGTCGTTTTATGTCACCTTTGCCATGGGAGACTAGATTAAGTATCGCTCGCGATGCTGCTACAGGCTTGGCCTATCTTCACGAGGGAATGGAGTTTCAGGTAGTTCATTCTATATATTTGCAGAATACTGTTCATAGTTATGCTTATGTGTTATTAATTTAATGCAGATTATCTTTAGAGATTTCAAATCATCAAACATTCTATTGGATGAGAAATGGAATGCAAAGCTTTCAGATTTTGGTTTGGCAAGATTAGGCCCTTCTGATGGATTAAGCCATGTCTCAACTGCGGTATGCTCAAATAGCTCCATTGAATTATATATTTTTACATAAAGTAATTCAGGTGTTTGGTTCCGCACCACTTGAATTGGGGGTCTATTTCACCAACATTCGGTGTGATATTTCACCTCAAAATTTATAAAAGTAACTATTCCTAGGCAGAGGCGGCTCAACATATTTTGTGGCCTAAAGCCAAATATTAATATGATGCCTTTTTTTCTATAATTTCTATCTTAATTCAATATATTTTTTTATATATATATATAAAAAGAATTAACCCAAATAGCCATTCACTTAATCTCTTAAACTAAAAATAGTTAGTGGATGAATAATTTATATATGATTCATAAATAATATATGTATAATTGTGTATTGTCATGTTATAATCTATGTATATCGTTCGAAAAAATAAGCATTGAATCTGGCCGACTATTTGTGTAACAAATACCATACATCAAATTCCTGCAATTAGTAACTATTACTGAAATATGGGGCCCCCAATTATGAAAATACTACTACTATTATTATTAATATTTTTCTTTTTCAAAAATCGAGAGAAGTCACTGAGGGCTAGTGGTGCACAGTTCGGAATGCTGCTCTAACCATTAGACCAAAGTCGCAGTGTGAAACTACTACACCTATTAAATAATAAAGCTTTAGTTAACTAAGTATATTGAAAGTAATCTCATATTCAAATATAACGATTTGGATTGTCGTAGTCTATTAAGGATAGATTATAGGATCATGCATTATCTCCAAACATGTTATATTTTGCTTTTAAAATGCCATAATTATGTGAAATTAACACACTTAGACCAATACATTAATGATGAATGCAAGGTGGTGGGAACTGTTGGATATGCTGCTCCAGAATATATACAGACTGGGCGCCTAACATCCAAGAGCGATGTATGGAGCTATGGGGTGTTTCTATATGAACTCATTACCGGCAGGCGTCCATTGGACAGAAATAAACCTAAAAATGAGCAGAAACTTCTGGAATGGGTGAGACCCCATCTTTCAGACCTGAAGAAGTTTGAACAAATATTGGATCCTCGACTAGATGGGAACTATTCCCTTAAATCTGCACAGAAGTTAGCTGCCATAGCGAATAGGTGTTTAACTAAACACCCCAGAAATCGTCCTAAAATGAGTGAGGTTTTGGAGATGGTGAATCGGCTCGTGGAGGCAACTGAAGCAAAAAGTCCAGAAATCCCAATAGAAGAAAGTACAACCACCCCGAGAGTCGAGGATGAGAAATTCAGAGTAAGGTGTCTAAGTGCAAGCAGAAGGTTGGTAGAACATATTCCTAAAGAAAACAAGTTGCTGGTATGGAAATTGTGGAGGCCTAAGCTTGTCAGTACCAATTGAGTGGCAGAAATGAAACTAAATTGAATCTGCCTACCACGTCAATGAGGCAGTCCCACTTTTGATTGTAAAGATATTTCATGTTTTGCTAGAGCTGCCAACTAGAAGGAAAGTTTTGTTGAACAGACTAAATACCAAAACTGGAAAGACCAAGTATACATGATTAACACAAGATGAAAATGTTAGTGATCAATATTCTCTTTCGCTACACTTGTACAAAAATGTTGCCAGGTACAATCCGTTAATCTAGTGCAATATCCATTATCAACACTAGATCCAAAAACAAAATAATCATGTAATTCAAAATAAACGTGCATGTGGATCTATAAATAGCTGAAAAGTCTACAATTTAACCAAGGAAAATATAAAACACAGCTTCTGCGGAAGGCTGTGTTTCAATTTACGCTTATTTCGACAAATTCAAGCACACACTGTCCAAAGAGATCTATTTGGAATAAAATGGGTAGCTCAAAATCTCGCAACAATATGCTGAAAACTCAGATCTCAATTTCAGTTTGTGAAAGCTCAAGGCATGTCAATTACCTAACAAATGATCTCACTCCACAGAGATGGAGTCCAATAATCTTTTACCTTCTTCGCTCAGCTCTATATTCTCCATTTTAATCCGGCGACGCATGATAGGACTTGTTTTTCCAGAAGCTACATAAGTTCTTATCAAAGATTCAAATATGTCAACCCCCAACTCATCCTTAGCCTTCTTCAAAATTTCAGTAAAATGTTCTGCACCATCGACATCTTTATTTTGTTCAAAATGACTCATGAATTTTCTAACGATAGCAGATGATGGAACCCACTTGCCACCATCACCTCTACCAGTTGAAATTGCCTTGTCAACACAATCAACTGCTGATTTGATATCACCATTTTGCAGATAATAATCCCCGAAAATCTCCCATGTCTTAGCATTAGGCTTAGCTCCACTCCTTCGGGCCCATTCCTTGAGCTTTTCAGCTTTCTCCAAAGAGCCTTGTTTAGTGTAAGCTCCTATAAGAACATTTGCTACACGTATGTCATAAGTTGGGCATCCAGACTCCCATTCCTTGAAGCATTTCTCAGCACCCGGTAAGTCATTCAAGTTAACCAAAACTTGAATCATGTTAAGATAGCTTATGTTTGCCGTTCTGGGAAAAGCAAGCCTCAAAGAATGCCATACACGATATACTTCCAACAAATTTCCAACACGACCATACAATGTGATCAGAAACTGGTATGCAGTAACATTGCGGCATGCATTTTTCTTCTCCAGTTCCTTGAGTGCCTTCACTGCTTTATCGGTTAAGCCAGCATCTGCATAAATTGATGCCAAATTGCTATATGTAGTCCAATCATCAGCTACACGACCATCTCTCTTCATTTCATCAATAACCCTCTCGACCCCAGAAATATCATTCATAGAAGAAAGAGCCCTCATCCAAACGTTGTAGGTGTAAGAATCTGGCATTACATCATAGGCCTTCATTTCTTGAATAATGGCTGGAATTTTTTCTGGATGCCCAGTTTTTGTGTAAAGAGTCATCAAGCTGTTATAAGGCATGGAGCTTAAACCTAAGTTAAGTTCTTTCATTTTCTCTATCAGCGCCTCAGCTTTTTCAGTCATTAATTCCTTGCAGTAGCAATTCAGAAGAGCAGAATAGGTGACAAGATTTTTCGATGCCTCTGGGAGATTCGAAAAATAAGTCTCCGCTGCTTCAATCCCTTTACTCTTGGCAACAAGATCCAGATGTATAGCTTGATCACTAATAGTCTTGTTCATGCCCCTTTTTTCCATTGTTTCTGATAACTGCATAAAGCAAACTTAAACATTTCATTTTGCTATAAAATATCAAGGAACCATAAAACACTACTGCTTGCTTACAATTCACATCTGATAGTGCTAAGTAGTGGTGGCAAAATGGATAAAAATATAATTATCCATCCATATTACCATCTACTAAAAATGGGTTGGATAATAATTTTTTTAAAAATGGGTCAGATATGGATAAGATCCAACCACTTAAAAATGGATAACCAATAGGTTTAACTTTTACATTTGCAAAGGCTCAAAGTGAGGGTTCCTCAAATTTGGGAGACTAGAAATCCTCCCAAAAGTGATTATATTCAAGAAGTCATGGATAATACGAATATTCATATTATGTGCTGGTTAACCCATTTTCTATCCGTATTAAATATGGGTCGGGTCAGATATTTTATCCATTTTGCATTACCTGTTTTCGACCCGCGCCATATCCGACCAGACCCACCCGTTTTCCATCCCTAGTCCTAAGGATGTTATACATAACCATTCCACTTCAAATTTTGTGCTGCCGTAATAAGATCTAAGAGAAAATGAACCCCTTTTTGGGTTTCTTAGATAGTGGTTTATAATATGTGTATTGGATCAAGGTATAATCCCTTAAGCAGTTATTTTCACTATTTGATACAAGCTGCCACCAAAATATAACATAGGAATTAAGTAAAAAGGAAAATAAACTAGTCGAAAACCACATCAGGGAGAACTATCTTTGCAATACAAGTAGTTCAACATGAGTGGAAGAATGCAAGGATTAACAGCCAAGATTCATCTAAAGCTAGAATATGCATCAACGATAAAGCTAAAATCATAGTTTAGGGTTTAGGGTTTAAAGTTCACAATTTCGATAATCAAAGACCATGAAGTTGAAGGTAATGGTCTTTCATATTAACACTCAAATGTTTTAAGGCCAAATACTACAATCTCATAGAAATGCTAATAGGGTTAGGTTTTAAGATATGCGATGACCTCTTTCACTAAGAATCAAATTCAAAACTCAGATTTATTTTCAGGTCAAACAATGGAAGATAAAAAACGCAATGCAAAAACATTCTAAAATGAAAAGTAGTAAGAACTATATTCAGGTCATATCACGGAAATTTATGGAAGGTTCTTACAGTTTAAGGCTAACAATTCCAAAAATAAATAATGGAAATTTATTAAAATACGAAGAGGGGTTTAGGGTCAAAGGTACAGAATGTTGGAAAATCAGAGACCTTGAGTGCTGGGGTGTAAAGCTTGCGTTGGCGTAAGACTTTGAGGGATTTTCCAACTTCCCATTTGTAAGCACTTTTGTGGGATTTCAAGAATTGATTCAGATTTTTCCTAACGTGGTTCTCTTCGCCTCCTTCCTTGAACAGATTCTTGTAAAGTGCATCTTCTAAGTACTTCTTTGTAGCCCTTTTCCCAATGTTCTTCGTTTTCAACGAGAACTTCTGAATAAATGACGCCATTTCTGATGGTTTCCTACTGTGATTGGGGTTTTAATTTCAGGTTTCAGTCAACTGGAAAAGCCCTAGGCAAGCTGAGGACGAAGAAGGGAGATTGTGAAAATGGGAATGGGCTTCTGATAATGCAATCCTTAGATAGAGCTGGGCCAAGTCCACTATTCTGGGAGGGAAAAATTCAAAAATAGCCAGATTAAAAAATTGTTACAGTTTTAAAAATCATCGAAATTTAGCCATTTTTCATATAAAGATTAATCTGAACGAATACACTATTCTAAATCCGGAAAATACTCCAGCATAATATACTGAAATTCCAGTATAATATACTGGAGTTCCAACAAAGTATACTGGAACTCCAAACTCCAGTATAAATATACTGGAGTTCCAGTATACTTTGATGAAACTCCAGTATATTATATTGGAGTCAGCAAAGTATACTGGTCCAGCATAATATGCTGAAAGTTCATACACAGGTGCACCAAACTCCAGTATATTATGCTGGACCGGTCTCTGTTGCAGCAAAATAGTGGCTATGTTTTAATGACTTGACAAACGCTTGCTATTTCCTAAGGCCACTAAGACAATGGCCTTAGACCCCAAAATACTTAGGGCCCCAAAATTTATAAATAATATATAATATTTAATAATTATGCATTATTGATACAATTTTTAAATTATTTAGTTCGTCCCAACTTGAATCCATCTTCTCTCAATGTTAGTTTAGAATAATTTTTCTTAATTCTTTGAGTGCCTTTATGGACATTTTTCATTCTACTTTGATAAGTAACTATTAAAATTTATTCTTAACATTGAATGACTCATGAAATATTGTAGTTGCTACATTATTATTTTTTCTACTTATATTTAAAATAAAAAGTGCTAAGAAAAACTGTATAAGTACAAAAATACTCTAATTGGGAAACTCAATCAGGTAAAAAGTGTTAATTCAATTACCGTTTACAATTTCTATATTAGTTGCTTCGCTTGAAAAAGTTTTTCAAAACTAAATCAATAAAGTTCGACATGATAACACATGAGAGATTAAATAAATTGGTTGGACAATGACATTAATTAGAGTTGATTATAACTTCTTTAGATTTCGATAAATTATAAGAGTAAAAAAACTATCAAAATTATTTAAGGCCTCACTTCTATTTTCACCTTAGGCCCCATATTATGTCGAGTCGCCCCCGACACTTGCCCCATTATCACAAGTGCACAGATAGCCTATTTTTGGACCCTATATAAGCAATAGCCTACGTTCATAAACTTTTGTAAATCTAGTCAATTAGGAACAACATTAAGATATGCCAGACTGAGGTTGTAAAAGAATGTATAAAAAATCGCAAATTTTATCGAAAGTTGGGAGTTCACATACATGAATGATAGCCTGTTTGGCTAAGCTTCTTTTTGGCCAAAAGTATTTTTCTTGGCCAAAAGCACTTTTGGCCAAAAATTAAGGTGTTTGGCCAAGCTTTTGAAAGTAAAAAAAAAAGTGCTTTTGAGGAGAAGCAGAAACAGTTTTGGAGAAGCAGAAAAAGTAGTTTCTCTCCAAAAGCACTTTTTATGAGAAACACTTTTGAGAAAAATACACTTAGAAGCAGTTTTTTAAAGCTTGACCAAACACTAATTGCTGCTCAGAAGTGCTTTTCAAACTAATTAGCCAAACACAAACTGCTTCTCACCAAAAGTACTTTTCAGAAAAGCACTTTTGAAAAAAAAACACTTCTCAAAATAAGCTGATTTTTGCAGCTTGGCCAAACGGGCTATGAGATTGACCTTCGGGCATTTATAGCTGAATTTGATACGAACAAATTTTCTTAAAAATTCATCTTATTTTTCGAATTTAAATAATCCAATGCATAATTTAATACTCAAATTTACTCCAAATAGCTCAAAATTTGAAACATAAGTTTTACATTTCATAAAAAAAATAGACCCCAATAATTAATTGAAGTTTATTACCAAAATGAAATTAATTATTCTATTAGAAGAGTTGAAATTCCACATGGTTGGTTAATCACCTAGGTCTTATACAATCAAATTATTTGGTGGATTGAACGCGACCCTAACCCAGACCCAATCGTGATGGCGCCTATCGTGAAACAAGGCTAGCCGACACAACTCCCCAATCCATTTAAAACAGATATAATAATTCAATTTAAGTCATTAACATACTATAAATCCCAAAATAAACGTGAGATAGAACATTTATGGAAATAAACACAGCCCGACATCGAGGTGTCACCAGTCATGAGCATCTAACATAAGTCTAAGAGTATGGAAAAGGTCTACACAATCTATTACAGAATCCAGTACAAGGGAAAAATAAAGATAGGAGGGAGAAACACTGGGCTGTGAATGCCGAGCAGCTACCTAGTGAACTCCAAAATAGCCTGCAGGAAGCAGTCAACCCTCGCTAGCAGGACTCGAGGCTCCTGTATCTGCACACAGGGTGTAGGGAGTAATGCGAGTACGCCAACTCAGTGAGTAATAAAAGTAAAGGCAGCTGAGCGATAAGAAAACACGTAAAACACAACAAATGCTACAAAGAGGCAGTATAAAATCAATACAATGCAATAGAACAGGGAACACTTGTGAAAACACCTCAGTTCCGTAAAAACCGCTTTAAAACATCTTTTAACAGTTGAACAAGTGAATGAAAAACAGCGAGAAAAGATAAACACATAAAACAGCCCATAGGCACAATATCAACAGAATCAGCCCCTCGGGCAATAACATGGAACAACATCAGCCCAACGGGCTATATCACATATCACACTAGGTACCCGCGCTCACTGGGGGTGTACAGACTCCGGGAGGGGCCCCTTACGGCCCAAACGCAATATCAAGACATCTCGTGGCATAATCAATAGGTTCTCGACCTCATATCAAGCCACCTTGTGGCGTACAACTCAGACCCTCGGCCTCATAATCATGAATCGGCTCAATACCGCTACGGCGCGCAGCACGATCCCATAATAACCTCACAACACAAGCCCTCGGTCCTACTCAGTCAGAAATCTCTAAAAGCCACTCGGACACAGTAAAACATGATGCTCAGCTCAAAATATCATTTAAGATGTCAAAACAGAGTAAACATGGCTGAGTTATAAAAATAGTAGAATTTAGCATGACTGAGTACGAGTATAAAGTCAAACAGTGAGGAATAGTAGTAAAAATCCCCTAAGGGTCCAAAACAGTTGGCACGAGGCCCAACATGGAATTCAGCCAAAAACATGATGATAGAAAATAGTTTTCAATCAAATACGCAGTAAAACAGTCTTTCGGGATTGACTAAGTCACAATCCCCAACAGTGTACGACTCCACGCTCGTCATCTAGCGTGTGCGTCACTTCAATATAGCACACTGATGTGAAATCCGGGGTTTCATACCCTCAAGACAATATTTACTATCATTACTCACCTCTATCCGGCCCAAACTCTAGCCCTCGACACCTTTGCCTCTCGAATTGGCCTCCGAATGCTCCAAATCTAACCAAAATCAGTATACAACCATTAAAATATGCTATGAGAACAAAGCCCACTCGAAAGAAATAAAATTACAACACAAATTCTGAAATTGGCCAAACCCGACCCCCGGGCCCACATCTCCGAATCCGATAAAATTTGCATCAATAGACTCCGTCGCACTCCCCGAGTTCATTCATATCAAAAGCACCAAAATCCAACCAAAAACGACCCCTCAAATCCCAAATTCTAGGTCTTCAATTACAAGCCCTAGTTGTTCAATATTTAGGCTTAAATTCTACAAATTCCATGATTAATTAGGTAGAAATCATATTAGGATTGAGTATTAAGTCCATAAATCTTACCTCCAAGTATTCCCTCTTGATTCCCTCTTCAATCCCCTTCAAAAAGCTTCAAAATCGCCCAAAAATGGAGGAACTTAGACCCAAAATCACGGAATTGGCCTTTTAAATCATTCTGCCCAGCTATTTCAAATCCTTCTTTGCGAACGCGGTCAAAGCCTCGCATTCGCGAAGCACAAACTTAAGTTGACCAGAAATCCTCTTACGCGAACGCGACGACCCCTCACGTACGTGATGCCTCAGCAACTCAAACCTTCATGGACGCGACATCAACCTCGTGAACGCGTAGCTCAATGACCCCAACCCTTCGCGATTGCAGAACCTCCCTCGCGAATGCGAAGGCCAAACCTCCAACCTCTCATCCTAACCCTTCGCGAACGCAAGGGTCCACTCGAGAATGCGAAGCACAATTGTCTGCAACATCAACAACAGATTTTTCTGCAATCTTTCTCAACTTGAAATGATCCGTTTAACCACCTGAAACTCACCCGAGGCCCTTGGGACCTCAACCAAACACACCAACATATCCCATAACATCATCCAAACTTGTTCCAACCTTCGGAACGCTCAAAACAATATCAAAACACCAAATTTGCATCGGATTCAAGCCTAAGAATTCCAAAATCTTCCAAATTCCGCTTTCGATCAAAACGTTTATCAAACCACGTCTGAATGACTTGAAATTTTGCACACACCTCCCAAATGACACAACAGATCTACTGTAACTCTCGGAATTCCATTCCGACCCCTATATCGAAATATCACCTACCAATCAGAAAATGTCAAAATTCCAAATTTCGCCAATTCAAGCCTAAATATACTCCGCACCTCGAAAACACATTTCGATCACGCTCCTAAGTCCCAAATCACTCCCGAAGCTATCCGAACCATCAGAATTCACATCCGAGCCCTTTTTCACATAAGTCAACATCTGGTTGACTTTTCCAACCTAAGCTTCCAAAAGAGACTAAGTGTCTCACACCTTACCAAAACCTCTTCGAACCCGAGTCAACCAACCTGATAATACATAATACAGCTAAACAAGGCAATAAGAAGCAGATATGGGGGAAACAGAGCGATAACTCATGAAATGACCGCCCGGATCGTTACATCATCCCCATCTTAAACAAACGTTCGTCCTCGAACGAGTCAAGAAACATACCTGTAGCCTCAAATAGGTGAGGATATCTGCTTCGCATCTCCCGCTCGGTCTCCCAGGTAGCCTCCTCCACGGTCCGACCTCTCCAATGCACTTTAACTAATGCTATATCTTTGGATCTCAACTTTCGAACCTGACGCTCCAAAATAGCTGTTGGCTCCATATCATAAGTCAAATTACCATCTAACTGAACCGTACTGAAATCCAAGACATGAGACGGATCCCCAATATACTTCCGGAGCATAAAAACATGAAATACCGGATGCACACTCGACAAGCTAGGTGGCAAAGCAAGCTTATAAGCCACCTCCCCAATCCTCTGAAGCACCTCAAAAGGCCCAATGAACCGAGGACACAATTTACCCTTCTTCCCAAATCTTATAACACCCTTCATGGGTGAAACCTTCAACAGAACCTTCTCACCAACCATGTAGGACACATTCCGAACCTTGCTATCAGCATAACTCTTTTGTCTCGACTGTGCTGTACGAAGCCTTTCCTGAATCACTTTCACCTTGTCTAAAGAATCCTACACCAAGCTTGTACCCAATAGCCTCGCCTCACCCGGCTCAAACCAACCAACTGGAGATCTATACTGCCTCCCATATAAAGCCTCATATGGAGCCATCTAAACACTCAACTGGTAAATGTTGTTATAAGAAAAATCTGTGAGCGGTAAAAAATGATCCCATGACCCTCTGAAATCAATGATACAAGCACGCAACATGTCCTCCAATATCTGAATAGTGCGCTCGGACTGCCAGTCCGTTTGAGGGTAAAAAGTTGTGCTCAACTCAACCTGAGTACCCAACTCTCGCTGCACAAACCTCTAAAACTGCGAAGTAAACTGAGTGCCCCTATCTGAAATGATGGAAACTGGGACACCATGCAAACAAACAATCTCCCGGATATAGATTTCTGCCAACCGCTATGACGAATAGGTACACACAGGAATGAAGTGCGTGAACTTGGTCAGCCGATCCACAATCACCCAAATAGCATCGAGCTTCTTCAAAGTCCGTGGGAGCCCAACTACAAAGTCCATGGTGATTCGCTCCCACTTCCACTCTGGAATATCCATATGCTGAAGCAAGCCACCCAGTCTCTGTTGCTCATATTTCACCTGCTGACAATTGAGACACCGAGCTACAAATCCCACAATGTCCTTCTTCATTATCCTCTACCAATAATGCTATCTCAAATCCTGATACATCTTCACGGCACCCGGATGAATGGAATACCGCGAGCTATGGGCCTCCTCCAGAATCAACTCCTGAAGCCCATCTATATTGGGTACACATATCCAGCCTTGCATCCTCAACACCCCATCATCACCAATAGTCACATCTCTGGCATCATCGTGCTGAACTCTATCCTTAAGGACAAGCAAATGAGGATCATCATACTGGCGCTCTCTGATGCGATCATATAAGGAAGACCGAGAAATCACACAAGCCAATACCCGACTGGCCTCCGAAATATCCAACCTCACGAACCGGCCAAGGCCTGAACATCAACTACAAGAGGTCTCTCCCCAACTGGAATACATGCCAAACTTCTCATACTCACCGCCTTCCGACTCAAGGCATCGACCACCACATTGGCCTTCCCCGGATGGTCCAAAATAGTAATATCATAATCCTTTAGCAACTCCAACCATCTCCACTGCCTCAAATTGAGATCCTTCTACTTGAACAAGTGCTGGAGGCTACGATGATCAGTAAACACCTCACAAGACACATCATACAAATAATGCCTCCAAATCTTCAACGCATGAACAATGGCGGCCAACTCCAAATTATGAACAGGGTAGTTCTTCTCATGGGGCTTCAAATGACGAGAAACATAAGCAATAACTCTACCCTCCTGCATCAATACACACCCAATACCAACTCTTGAAATATCACAATACACGGTATATAAACTTGAAGCTGATGGCAAAACTAACACTGGAGCTGTGGTCAAGGCAGTCTTGAGCTTCTAAAAGCTCTTCTCACACTCGTCCGACATCCTGAATAGGGCATCCTTTTAAGTTAACTTGGCCAAGGGCAATGCGATAGATGATAATCCCTGAACAAACCGGCGGTAATAACCCACTAAACCAAGAAAGCTGCGAATCTCTGTGAGAGGACGATCTGGGCCAACTCTGAACCGCCTCTATCTTCTTCGGATCAACCTGAATACCCTTGCTAGATACCACGTGTCCCAAGAAAGCCACTAAACTAAGCCAAAACTCACACTTGGAGAACTTTGTATAAAGCTTCTCCTCCCTCAATCTCTGCAACACAACTCTCAAATGCTCTGCGTGCTCCTCCTGACTACGCGAGTACACCAGAATATCATTAATAAAAACTATGATAAACGAGTCGAGATAGGGCCAAAACACGTTGTTCATCAGATGTGTGAACGTTGCTGGGGCATTGGTCAGCCCAAAAGACATCACCAAGAACTCATAATGACCATATCGGGTCCTGAAAGTCGTCTTAAGAATATCCGAGTCCCTAATCTTCAACTGTTGATAACCTGAACAGAGATCAATCTTGGAGAACACTCTCGCTCCCTGAAGCTGGTCAAACAAATGATCGATACGAGGCAAAGGATACTTGTTCTTGATTGTTACTTTGTTCAACTGCCTATAGTTAATGCACATCCTCATAATGCCATCCTTCTTCTTCACAAATAGAACATGCGTACCCCAAGGCGACACACTAGGCTGAATGAACCCCTTATCAAGGAGTTCCTGAAGCTACTCCTTCAACTCCGCTGGTGCCATACGATACGGTGGAATAGAAATGGGCTGAGTGCCCAGCACTAGATCAATACCAAAATCAATATCTCTGTCCGATGGCATGCCCGACAGGTCTATAGGAAATACATCGGGAAAATCTCTCACAACAGGAACAGATTCAATACTAGGAATCTCTCTACCGACATCCCTCAAAAAGGCTAAGTAAGAAAGAAAACCCTTCCCAACCATACACTGGGCCTTCAAGAATGAAATTACCCTACTGGGAACAAATCAGTTGAACCTCGCCACTTAATCTGTGGCACACTCAGCATAGCCAATGTCACTGTCTTAGCATGACAGTCCAAAATAGCACGACACGGAGATAGCCAATCCATGCCCAATATAACATCGAAGTCTACCATACATAATAACAACAGATCCACTCGGGTCTCTAAACCCCCAATAGTCACCACACATGACCAGTACACACGGTCTACAAGACCAGTATCGCCCACCAGAGTAGATACACGAATAGATGAAACAAGAGACTCATGAGGCGTATCCAAATAACAAGCAAAGTATGATGACACATAAAAATAAGTGGAACCGGGATCAAATAATATAGAGGCATCTCTATGGCAAACTGAGACAATACCTGTGATCACGGCGTTTAAAGCAATAACATCGGTCCTAGCTGGGAGTGCATAGAAATGGGCCTGACCGCCACCTGATCGACCTCCTCCTCTAGGGCGACCCCGAGCTGCCTGACCTCTACCCCTAGCTGGATGGTGGGTGGTGGTGAAGTAAATGGCGCTAAAGCCGATGGCTGACTCCTCTACTGAGATGAACCCCCAAGACGACGAGGACACTGCCTCCACATATGACCCATCTCTCCACACTCATGGCAACTTCTGGGTGCTAGAGATGGGGACTGATGGGAACCCCTAGCACCGCAATGACTAGCAGATACACCGATCATAGAAGAGCCCTGAACTGATGGAGCACATGACGAACTCTGAGCTGGAAGGGCACTGAGTGATGAATGGCCTTGATGAGAACTGTGAGAGCCATGACCCGATGATGACCCACGATAACCTGCGCGAGCTGGCTGAGCATGCCTAAATGGACGGCCTCTGCTATGCTGAAACTAACCTGTCGAAGGAGCACCACCATAACTACCAGATCCTTGAGGCCTCTTAGCCTCCCTCTCATCTCGCTCCTAGCGACGAACTAACTCAATCTCACGAGCAATATGTACAACCTCCTCAAAAGTAGCACCAGACACCCTCTTCCTGGTCATGAGAATACAAAGCTAATAAGTGAGGCCATCAATGAACCTCCTGATCCTCTCTCTATCTGTCGGAAGCAACCAAATAGCATGACGAGCTAACTCTGAGAACCTTATCTCATACTGCGTCATAGTCAAATCTCCTTGATGCAACCACTCGAACTGCCTACGCAGCTCTTCTCTACGAGACTGTGGCACATACTTCTCCAAAAAGAGAACGGAGAACTGCTGCTAGGTAAGGGGTGCTGCACCAACAGGCCTACGCCTCTCATAAGCCTCCCACCAAGTGAAGGCAGCTCTAGAAAACTGAAAAGTAGTGAAAGCGACCCCGCTGGTCTCTAGAATACCCGCTGTACGAAGAATCCTCTGACAGTTGTCCAAGAAACCTTGGGCATCCTCGCCCTCTGCCCCACTGAAAGTCGGAGGCTGAAGTCTACCAAACCTCTCCAACCTGCACTGCTCGTCCTCTGTCATGGCAGGAGCTACATAGTCCTAAGCAGCTGCAATCGGCTGGGCTAGATGTGCCCCCGGTGTCTAAAGTCCTGCACGACCTGCTCAGGTGTGCGAGCGGTGGGAGTCTGAGTGCCTCCCCCGGCCTGAGAAGTAGCTGCGACTGTAGTAACTGAGACCGCCTGAGCTAGGCCAGTGCATACTTATAGAATCTGAGCCAGGGCCTCCTGAAGACCCGGAATCATAATGGGCACAGCTGGTGCCTGAGCTGGTGCTGCTGGAGCATCCATTACTGGGACCTGATCCTGATTTGGGGCGGTTAGTGGATCTGTAGGTGATGCCCTAGTTGTTGTGCAGGCTACACCTTTGCCCCTACCGCGACCTCGACCGCGTCCTCAGACTCTAGTGTCCACAGCTGGTGGTACTGGTGGTCGTCTAACCTGATCGGTAGCACGTGTCCTCACCATCTGTGAGAGAATTGAATAACAAAAGTTTAGTACTCGGATCTACAAATTCGCACGACAAGAATTTCAAGAATATGAAGTTTTTCCTAAAGGTTCTACAGCCTCTCGAGGATAAATACAGACGTTTCCGTACCGATTCACGAGACTCTACTAAATGCTCATGACTTGTGAGACCTATGTAACCTAGGCTCTGATACCAACTTGTCACGACCCTAATCTAAACCCGGTCGTGATGGCGTCTATCGTGAAATAATGCCAACCAACTCAACTCCCCAATCCATTTTAAAAAGATATAATAATTCAATTTAAGTCATTAACATACTATAAATCCCAAAATAAATGTGAGATAGAACATTTGCGGAGATAAACACAGCCCGACATCGGGGTGTCACCAGTCATGAGCATCTAACATAAGTCTAAGAGTATGGAATAGGTCTACACAATCTATTACAAAATCCAGTACAAGGGAAAAATAAAGGTAGGAGGGAGAAACACTGGGCTGCGAATGCTGATCAACTACCTAGTGAACTCCAAAATAGCCCACTGGAAGTAGTCAACCCTCGCTAGCAGGAACCGAGGCTCCTATATCCGCACACAGGGTGCAGGGAGTAATGTGAGTACGCCAACTCAGTGAGTAATAAAAGTAAAGGCAGCTGAGCGATAAGAAAACACGTAAAACAAAGCAAAATGCTACAAAGAGGCAATATAAAATCAATACATTGCAATAGAACAATGAAAACTTGTGAAAATGCCTCAGTTTAGTATAAACCGTTTTAAAATATCTTTTAACAGTTGAACAAGTAAATGAAAAGCAGTGAAAAAAGATAAACACATAAAATCAGCCCCTCGGGCACAATATCAATAGAATCAGCCCCTCGGGCAATAACATGGAACAACATCAGCCCCTCGGGCTATATCACATATCACTTTGGGTACCCGCGCTCACTAGGGGTGTACAGACTTCGGGAGGGGCCCTTATGGTCCAAGCATAATATCAAGCCATCTCGTGGCATAATCCATAGGCTCTCTGCCTCATATTAAGCCACCTTGTGGCATACAACTCAGGTCGTCGGCCTCATAATCATGAATAAGCTCAATACCACTGCGGCGCACAGCCCGATCCCATAATAACCTCACAACATAGGCCCTCAGCCCTACTCAGTCAGAAATCTCTAAAAGTCACTCGGGCATAGTAAACACATGATGCTCAACTCAAAATATCATTTAAGATGTCAAAACAGAGTAAACATGGCTAAGTTATAAAAATAGTAGAATATAGCATGACTGAGTACAAATATAAAGTCAAATAGTGAGGAATAGTAGTAAAAATCCCCTAAGGGTCCAAAACAGTTGGCACGAGGCCCAACATGGCATTCAGCCCTAAACATGATAATAACAAACAGTTTTCAATCAAATACGCAGTAAAACAGTCATTCGGGACAGACTAAGTCACAATCCCCAACAGTGTACGACTCCACGCTCGTCATCTAGCATGTGCGTCACTTCAATATAGCACAACGATGTGAAATCTGGGGTTTCATACCCTCAGGACAACATTTACTATCATTACTCACCTCTATTCGGTCAAACCTCTAGCCCATGACACCTTTGCCTCTCGAATCGGCCTCCGAATGCTCCAAATCTAACCAAAATTATTACACAACCATCAAAATATGCTAAGGGAACAAAGCCCACTCGAAAAAAATAAAATTACAACACAAATTCTGAAATTGGCCAAACCCGACCCCCGGGCCCACGTCTCGGAATCCGATAAAATTTGC
Source organism: Nicotiana tabacum (assembly GCF_000715075.1). Classification (NCBI taxonomy): domain Eukaryota; kingdom Viridiplantae; phylum Streptophyta; class Magnoliopsida; order Solanales; family Solanaceae; genus Nicotiana; species Nicotiana tabacum. Next base: position 81,814,614 of record NC_134090.1, read on the forward strand.
ATCAATAGACTCCGTCGCACTCCCCGAGTTCATTCATATCAAAAGCACCAAAATTCAACCACAAACGACCCCTAAAATCCCAAATTCTAGGTCTCCAATTACAAGCCCTAGTTCTTCAATATTTAGGCTTAAATTCTACAAATTCCATGATTAATTTGGTAGAAATCACATTAGGATTGAGTATTAAGTCCATAAATCTTACCTCCAAGTATTCCCTCTTGATTCCCTCTTCAATCCCCTTCAAAAAGCTTCAAAATCGCCCAAAAATGGAGGAGTTTAGACCCAAAATCGCGGAATTGGCCTTTTAAATCATTCTGCCAAGCTATTTCAAATCCTTCTTCGCGAATGCAGTCAAAGCCTCGCGTTCGCGAAACACAAATTTAAGTTGATCATAAAACCTTTTGCGCGAACGCGACGACCCCTCGCGGACCCGATGCCTCAGCAACTCAAACCTTCGCGGACGCTGCATCACCCTCGCGAACGCGTAGCTCAATGACCCCAACCCTTCGCGAATGCGGAACCTTCCTCGCAAACGTGAAGTCCAAACCTCCAGCCTCACATCCTAACCCTTTGTGAATGCGAGGGTTCACTCGCGAACGCAAAGTACAACTGTCTGCAACATCAACAACATATTTTTCTTCAATCTTTCTCAACTTGAAATGATCCGTTTAACCCGAGGCCCTCGGGACCTCAACCAAACACACCAACATATCCCATAACATCATCCAAACTTGTTCCAACCTTCAAAATACTCAAAACAACATCAAAACACCAAATTTGCATCGGATTCAAGCCTAAACCCGAGCCAACCAACCCGATAATACATAATACAACTGAACAAGGCAATAAGAAGCAGAAATGGCGGAAATAGAGCGGTAACTCATGAAACGACCGGCCGAGTCATGATAGGAACATGTATTTGCAGGTTCAGCAGCAAATATAGTTGCGAATGACACATTGAAATAAGCCCAATTTGAGAAATTTTCGAAAGAATCAACACTTTCACTGTTTGTTTTTAGATGTATTTAGATATATTTGGATGTATTTAGATGACTTTCACTATTTTACTTATGAATGTGTTATGTATTTCAAATACACATATGTATTTTACTGATAAATAGTTATTATAGTGACTTTCACTGTTTGCTTTTAAATGTATTTAGTTGTATTTACAAGACTTCTACTTTTGTACTTATGAATATGTTATGTATTCCAAATACATGTATTTATCTAAAATGAGTACATGTTTTGAAAATCTACAGAACGATAGCAACATAAAAAGGAGGGATTGAAAATCTAGAGATTGTTCTGTTTTATGATCTTTTTTGGCTGGGAAATCTTTTCTTTAACGTGAAATACAGATTGTGCGTGTTATAATTTAGTTAGTTGAGTTATATTAGGAGTCTAGCGCGTTAATTGATTCACTTACCATTTTAAACAATAGAAAAGACCATTTTTATGTAGTTTACGTTACTGTATTCACAAATACAGCTCGCGAATACAGTCGAATACAACCGTTGCTTAGCTGGACTCCCTTATTTCATGCCGAGTTTTGCTATTATATTCATGAATACAGTAGCTTAAATACATTGAATACATTCTATAACAACTGAAAATATAACTATAGAAAGTAATTTAGTAAATGATCGTTATAGCTAGGTAATAACCACTAAACAATAGTGGTTTGTAAAAATTTCTCAAAGAAAAAAACAGCATATGTTTTTATGATATTTGCCAAAATTGGTACAAGTTAAATAACTTAAAAAACCATCCATTCATTAAATAACAGTATTCAAATAGGACACGCCATAATTTTTTTTTCACTCATTCTCTCGATTCTTGATTGATATTTTATGTAAGGCACATATAGTTGGAGAAAATGACCCTCTATAGCCCCTCAAATTTATAATAGCCCATGTTTTTCCTTATTGACACGAAATGGCCCTTCGGTCCAAACATATTACATCTAATGGCCCGAAATATTTATTTTGTATATTTTTTGTATAGTGACAATCTATTTTGTATAGTGACAGTCTATTTTGTATATTTTTTGTATAGTGATATTCTATTTAGTATATATTTTGTATACTAACTGTCTATTTTGTATAGTGACAGTCTATTGTATATAAAATGTATAGTGACAACCTATTTAGTATATTTTTGTATAGTGACAGTCTATTTTGTACATATTTTGTATAGTGACAGTATATTTAGTATATTTTTTGTATAATGACAGTCTATTTTTGTATATATTTTGTATAATGACAGTCTATTGTATATAAATTGTATAGTGATAGTACTATACAATTCCTCTTGCTTTCTTTTGTTTCTAGTTGGTGATAATACATTCGCCTACCATCTTGAATTAATGTAATCCTCATTGGTTAAGGTATACAAGCTACATAGAGAATTGAGGAATATGACAGGTACGACATTGGCATCATAAATCAAAACTCCAAAGGTTTCATAATGCTCATGAATGTGAACATTTCATCAACAATGTAAACATAAAGAAAGCAAAGAGTATTTTTTCAACAAACAATGGATCTTGTCGCCTCGATCTGTCATGCTCTTTTACCCTATATGTTGTTCTGGCAACACATGATACTGTAAGTACCCTACTAGTATATTTTTACAAAACCTAGAAAAAGACCTAATATAAGAATACAACTTTCTCTACAATAAGAGGAAGAGTTTTGAAAACTCAAACACTGGCGACCCTCAATTAAATCCGGCGACTATTTCTTCTTATTTTATTTACTATTTTTGGGGTTTTTGATATTATGAAAATCTAGATCTAAAAGATGGTTTGCTTGCTATTTGAATTTCGGCATATCTGGCAGGTATATAGTTTTTTCGGTGACCGTGAATTTTTCGGCCATTACTGCGACCGGTGAAGTTTTCTGGCTAAACCATTTTGGGCCGAAAATTATTTCTCCAGTGAACCTGTGTTGTGCTTATGGGTCAGATGTATAATTCATTGGCTAGCCACTGGAATTACTTTTGGGCTATAAAATATATATCGTAATTTTGGGCTACTGGGTGTTATAAATTTGGATAAAAATTAAACGGGGTTCCCTATTTGGTCGCCCCCATTTAACCTATACTTATTTTTAAAAAATATTTTTACGTGTACCCACTTTTTGAACAACGGCAAACCTCTTTCTCCCCCCTCCTTCTCCTCCTTCGCTTTCTTCTTCTTCTTCTTCTTCTTCTTCTTCGGGTGACAATGATTTTATATGGTGGTTGTGAACATATTTTAATATAGTTTATGAAATTTTACAATGGTGAGCTGTTATGACGCTTTATTTTTTACTATTACTTAAGGTTTCTTCTTCTTCTTCTTCTTCTTCTTCTTAATTGCAAAATGGGTTCATTATATTAATTACTATTTTGATAAATTGATGATTATGGTTTATTCCTGATGATATTTGGAGGTTATTTTTCAAATTTGAGCTCATTTGGAGTAGATTTAGGTATTAAATCGTATATTGGATTGTTATAATTCGAAGAACAAACTTTTGTTTCTAGGCAATTTGAACTTCAGGCCTATTTGGCCTTAAGTGCATAAAAACATTGGTTGCACTTCAAACCTTTTGGCCTTAAGTGCATCTGAAGTGTGCTTTTCACTTCAGACTTATTGGCCTTAAGTGTAGCAAAACGTTTGTTGCAGTTCAGACCTTTTGGCCTTAAGTGCATCTGAAGTGCAATTTTTCACTTCAGACTTATTGGCCTTAAGTGCATGCAATCATCAGTTACACTTCAGACCTATTTGGCCTTCAGTGCTTCTGAAGTGCAAATTTTCACTTTAAACTTATTGGCCTTAAGTGAATGAAAACGTTTGTTGCACTTCAAACCTTTTGGTCTTAAGTGCATCTGAAGTGTAATTTTTTACTTCAGACTTATTGACCTTAAGTGCATCTAAAGTGTAATTTTTCACTTCAGACTTATTTGGCCTCAAGTGCATTTGAAGCGCAATTTTTTCACTTCAGACTAATTTTTTTAACTTCAGACCCGATAAGTCGAAAGTTGACCGTAAAATGGGTACGCTTACAATTGCAATGTGAGTATAGGTTCAATTGTGACCCCAAAACCGGGTAATAGATGCAAAAGCCTCTAAATTTGGCCCCAGTGGTTATGAATGAATTTTGCTCTATAGTTGGAAGGATATGGTTCATGGATTTGGCTTATTTGTTTATGCTGAATTTTAGTTTTGGAAAATTTACATAAGAGACCAGCTTATGTAAATATTTGTTATGTTATAATATTGCCTATCTTTCCAACCAATAAAAAAAGAAGTATGTTCACCCGGTCTCTATTCATTTTAGTATTTCAACTGTTAACCATTCTCCTACCTTTTCGGCGGATTTGAAGGTGACAAGCCTGCATAACATCAAATATGCATATTTCAAATTTGACCATCATCCAATGGTTCTCTTCACCCTAGCCACCATCGACCTAATACAACACGTCTACCGAATAGTTTCCCAACTTACTACACCAATTTTCTCAAATTACACCCAGAATAGTCCTCTATACTATTTATAAAATTGGCTCTTCACCCTTTATCATGATTCTGAGAACAACCTATCTTTTTATCTTACCGACATCCTAAACAGACTAAATCCTTCACACCTGCCCCCATATAAATAAAACCTTTCCATCGTCCGAGTTTTTTTCAACAGCCACCACATATGTTCCGCCTTAAAATCCTTGAACCACCACTGGTCTTCTTTAACGCCGCCTTCTCTCATCACCAAAACTCAAAAAATGTATTTCATATAATTAATATATGCACATAATCAGCATATGTAACATATTGTATTTGTATACACATATTATGTTAGATATATCATTAGTATACAAAGTTATTGTACATAAATTTAAACAGGGTATACATATTTATTTACTATATATAAGTGGTGACGGTTTTATGGGGTAAATTATGTACATAACGATCGCATGAGAAAACAACATGTGGAGTCGAAGATAAAAGATAGTCGGACCCGAAGATAATGATCTCGCTTGTCATCGAAAAAGAATGATATTTATAAAGGAAAAATAAATACCTGTCATCCTGTAGCATTCAATGAATAATATTCTATAGCATTATGTTCATTGTCTGTATGGGGTAAAATATGTTCATATTTAATAATCGCATGAGAAAGCAACACGTGGAGCCGAAGACAGAAGATAGTCAGACCCGAAGGCAATGATCTCGCTTGTCATAGGAAAGAATGATATTCATAAAGGCAAAATAAATGCCTACCATCCGGTATCATTCAATGAAGAATCACTACTAAAAAATAACAAAATTTGCGATTGTCAAATTAACCGGAAATTGGTCGAAAATCGTATATTCCGACGGATTTTCGACTGTAAAAGGTCAGTCAGAAAATACGTGATCGCAAAATATTTGCGACAGAATCGGTCAAAAATTTGTAGCGAATTCAGTCACAAACTGAAAAAGACAGGCTCATTTGAATTTAAGTCATTTGCGACAAAATTGGTCGCTAAATTTGTGACTAATTCAGTCGCTAACCAGAGTAAAACAAATTAAAAGTTCCAACGGATTCCGTCAACAACAACAAACCCAGTTTAATCCCATAAATGAGGTCTAGGGAAGGTAGTGTGCATGCAGCATTACCCCTTTGTTTCCGATAGACCCTCAGCTAAAGCAATGGTAAGAATAAAGTAACAAGCAATAACAACAGTAATATAATAAGTAATGGAAGCGAGTGCCATAACAAAGTAATAAAGAACTAAGAATAAAAGAATACAAGAACAGTAATCACAATAATAATATAATAAATAATGGAAGCGAGTGACATAACAAAGTAATAACGAACTAAGAATAAAAGAATAGAAGAATAATATTAGTGCTATTGGCAAACTCACAACTACCTGTCAACCCACCACCTTAATTCTCGACCTCCACACCTTCCCATCGCTAGTCATGTCCTTGGTTAGGTGCAGCAATTACATGTCCTGCCTAATAACCTTTCCCCAATACTTCTTTAGCCTGCCCATGCCCTTCCTCAAAGCCCACCATGGTCAATCTCTCACACATCTTGACCGGGACATCTATGTATCTCCCCTTCACATGCCCAAACCACGCAGCATCGATTCCCGCAACTTGTCTTCCACAGATGCCACTCTCACCTTGTCCCTAATAACTTCATTCCTAATCTTGTCTTTCCTGGTATGCCCATATATCCATCTCAACATCCTCATTTCAGCTACTTTCATCTTTAGGACATGGGACTTCTTGACGGTCCAACACTTAGCTCCATACAATATAGCCGGTCTAACTATCACCCTGTAGAATTTGCCTTAAGTCTAGGTAGCATATTTTTATCGCATAAAACCCCCGAAGCTAGCCTCTATCTCATCCACCCTGCTCCAATGCGATGCGTAATATCCCCGTCAATATCCCTGTTGCCTTGGATTATAGACCCAAGATACTTGAAACTATCTCTCTTGGAAATGACTTGAGTATCAATCTTCACTTCCACTTCTTCTTCACACCTTTCATCACTCCGTCAGAAAAATTAAATAATAAAATTAAATAATACGACTAAAACAGTCATGCATATTGAGTATTAATTAATTAAAAAATTTCATAAACTCTCAATTTGTGACAGAATCAGTTGCAAATCTTAATTAAAAAATTTCAGAAATTCTTAATTTGCGCCGAATCAATCGCAAATATGGGTAATTTCTGGTGAAATTTGTGATTGATTCATGCGCAAATCATGAAGTTGCATAGGATAACGACCCGATCCCATAGGAGTGTGATACATGATACTGCTGAGACGAGCGACTCGATTCCATACGAGTGTGTTACATGATATTGCCGAGGTGAACGACCCAACCCTATAAGAGTGTGTTACATAATACTACCGAGGCAAATGGCTCGATCCCACAAGAGTGTGTTACATGATACTGCAGAGTCAAATAGTCCAATCCAACAAGAGTGTGTTACAAGATATTGTCGAGACGAACGACCCAATCCCATAAGAGTGTGATACAATATTCTGCCGAAGCAAACGGCCCAATCCCATTAGAATATAAAGCTTTTACGGGTCTTTGACCCCACTCACAAATATATGTGTGAGTTATGAAATTCAAGAAAGCTTTCCGATAGATATGCACAACACAAAATAAATTAGTAAAAGAAGTACAATTCCTACGGCTGAACAAATAGCTCGTCAAGTATCTAAAATAGTGACTCCATTACTCTACACGAGTCTAGCCTCAGGTCATAATGCGAATTAAAGTAATTGAACAGGCAAGAATAACACAAATAATACAATTAAAGCATGGCGTGGGTCTAAGTCTACACGGACATAATCAGAAATTCTAGCATACACATGAACACTTGTCACCTCATACGTATGTAGCTCCCACAACATGTAGCACATAACAAATATAACACCTATGAGGTAATTTCCCCCTCACAATATTAGACAGGAGACTTACCTCGCTCCGAAGTTCCATAACCCGCTCCACCGCCTCTCTAATACCTCAAATCGATGCCCGTCAACCCGAAACTAGTTAAACAACGTGAAAACTAATACTTCAAAACTCATAATTAATCAATTTTTAATAAATTTCTCAACTTCGCTTGGAAAGTCAACAAAGTCAACCATTGGGCCCACGTGCCCGGATTTTAATTTTTTTTGTAAATAATTGTTACCCATAACCTCACGAGTCCATACATGTATTTTGTTTCAAAATCAAAGTTCAAATCAACTCTCAAAGACTCAGATTCTCATTTCTCAAAACATAGCTAATGTTTCTCAAGTTTTCACTTTGATTGTCAAAATTTTGATGTTAAATCTCATGTATAATCATGTAAAATAGTTGGAAATTGAACAAAATCATTTACCCAAAGATTGTAGATGAAAATCCCTCTTCAAAATTGCCCCCCTACCGAGCCTACAATTCCAAAAATGAGAGGATAACTCCAAAATCCCGTCTCCCAGCTCTTTTACCAAGTGTTGATGTCGCATTTGTGACACAGTGTGAACCTTTGCAATTACGGACAAATGTTCGCAATTGTGAACCAAGCCAAAAATCTACGATCATCGCAATTGCGAAAAGAACTGTCATGACCCAAAACTCGACTTGTCGTGATGGCAACTATCATGGTACTAGGAAAGCCGACATCTCGCACACACCAACATTTTTAAAGCCTAAATATACGGAAAAAGGTTTAAATAATTAAGAATCTCGTAAAAACTGGATATAAACAACTCATTACAAAATTCTCCCAAAAGATCTGGGTGTCACGGAGTAAATGAGCTTCTACATAACAATACGGTCTAACCAATGGAACATAGTCTAGGAAAGTAGAATAGTATAAACAAGATTAAAAGATAAAAGAGGAGAGTCAAGGTCTGCAGACACCAAGACAGCTACCTCGATGATCTCCGAACAGATGAAATGGTAGGAATCAACAACCATCGTTCCCAGAAATACCTGGATATGAACACGAAATGCAGGGTGTAGCGTGAGTACAACCAACTCAATAAGTAACAAGTATAATATGTGGTCTGAAAGCAGTGACGTGCTCAAACAATACAGTAAAACTACAGAGTTTAACAATACAGAAAAGTAGACATGCTTCTAGGTTCAACACTTAAGTTCAACACAAGTAAAATAGGCCAGGTGTGACTGATAAGAAGAGTATGGCATCTCTATATCTACATGCCAAGTGAATACCGTATGTGATGCAACACAGTGAAATCCCAAGTACTCACACTCTCAGAGCACTCAATCTACCCGTCTCAATTCTCGCTCGCCACACTGAGTCACTCAGCACTGTACGATACCTGCTGTAGCGTGTAGCCCGATCCACACATATATATAGCCATAAGGCTCGTTGTGGCGTGAAAACCGATCCACATATATATAGCCATAAGGCTCATTATGGTGTGCAACCCGATCCATATATATATAGATATCACTTATAGTACGACACTCAAGCCCCAACTCAGTCACCAATCTCTCCACTCTCGGGCTCACCATACTTATGCTAAACAACCTTAATCAATGATACCAGATGTGACAATATATTTAACAGAGACTGAGATATAACACGAAATGATGAATCTGACAGAGTGCACAACTGCAACTAAACAGATAACTCAACATCAAAGAACGACTATTGTGGATCCCAATAGTACCAGCATATAGCCTAACATGATTCCTACCATTAATCACAGCTCAAGTGCTCTAACACTTAGAGTACAACAAAAGTGTTCAAATAAATGGCTACTCAGTTCAAGGGAAATGACTAAATCATAACGCCCGTCACCTAACATGCGCGTCACCTCAACATCAAGCAATAGCATGTAATTCAGGATTTATATCCTCAAAAACAAGTTTAGAAGTGTTACTTACCTCAAAATGAGCAAATCCCTACTCCGACAAAGCCTTGCCTCGCGAAACGATCTCCGAACGCCTCGAAGCAATTCCATAAGAAAATACTAAGCTCTTAATCAAAAGTTAAAAAGTCAACTCAAAAGTCGACCCCTGGGCCCATGTCTCGAAATCTGATAAAAGTTACAAAATCCGATTACTCATTTAACCACGAGACCACCCATGCAAAAATTACTTAAATCCGATACCTAAATCTCGATCAAATCCCAAAAATTTGGCCTAAGGACTTTCCTCCATTTTCCCCAATTTTCAACCCAAATCACTAATAAAATGATGAAATCAAAGATATAAATATGGAATTTAACCAAAACTAAGTAAGAATCACTTACCCAGGTCACTTCATTGAAAATCTCTCAAAGAATCACCTCCAACTGAGCTCCAAAATCAAGTTTGTGAAATAGACTCAAACCCTCATTTTGAAATATTTAAGTTTTGCCCAGATTCCCCTTCTTCGCGATCGCGAAGCATAAACTCCACTGCTCCCAAAAAATCCTCTACGCGTCTGCACAAAAACACACGTGAACGAGAAGCATATGATTCCTAGGCGTACGCGATCACGGAGTGACACACGTGTTCGCATAGAACAACACGTGTAAACCCAGCTGCCATATTTCTTCTTCGCAAACGCGGCCTAGTCCACCCGTTCGCGATGCTCTTCCTGGAAAACCTATGCGATTGGATACTCCATCTCGCGAACATATAGAGTAAAATCAAGCTGCCCCAAATAGGCCTTTGTGATCGCATACCTACTCACGTGATTGCATAGAAGGAAACTAGAACTGGACACCAACAATTCTTCGGAAGTCTTCTAAGTCCAAAATTCACTCCGTTAACCATCCGAAATCCACCAGAGCCCCAGGACCTCAACTAAATATACCAACAAGTCCTAAAACACGACACAAGCTTAGTCCAGCCCTAAAATTACGTCAAACAACGCTAAAACCACTAATCGCGCATCGATTCAAGCCTAAAGAGCCTTTGAAGTTTCATCTTCTAAATTCGATGCCAAAACCTATCAAATCACGTCCGATTGACCTCAAATTTTGCACAAAGTCATAATTGAAACATCGGACCTATTCCAACTCTCGGAACCCTAATATGAGCCTAGTAACCATAAAGTCAATTTTCGGTCAAACGTCTAAATTTTCAACTTTCGCCATTTCAAGATTATTTCAACTACGGACCTCCAAATCACTATCCAGAAACACTCCTAAGTCCAAAATACTCAACAAAGCTAAGGAAACCATCAAAACTCTATTCCAGAGCCATTTACACACAAGTTAACATCTGGTCAACCCTTTCAACTTACGCTTCCAACTGTGACACTAAGTGTCTCAACACATTCTGAAACATCCCCGGAACAGAACCAACTACCTCAACAAGTCACGTAGCATCTATTAAGCATAAGATGAGCAGGGAACGAGGCAACAACTCTCAAAACGACTGGCGGGGTCATTACATCCTCCCCCTCTTAAATAATCGTCCGTCATCGAACGAGTCTAGAAACGTACTTGGAGTCTCAAATAGGCATGAATATCTACTCTGATTCTCCTGATCGGTCTCCCAAGTAACCTCCTCAATTGGCTGACCTCTCCACTGCACCTTCACTAAAGCTATGTCCTTTGATCTCAACCTCCAAACCTGCCAACCCAAAATAGCCACCGGCTCTACATCATAAGTCAAATCACTATCCAACTGAACCGTGCTGAAATCCAAAACATGAGGTGGATCACCGACATACTTCTGGAGCATATAAGCATGAAATAATGGATGAACACTCGATAGACTAGGCGGCAAGGCAAGCTTATAAGCTACTTCTCCAATCTTCTAAAGCACCTAACACGGCCCAATATACCGAAGGCTTAACTTCCCCTTCTTACCGAACCTTATAACACCATTCATGGGTGAAACCTTGAGCATTACCTTCTTCCCAACCATGTAAGCAATGTCATGAACCTTCCTATTGAGGTAACTCTTCTGTCTAGACTTTGCTTTGTGAAGCCGATCCTGAATCAATTTAACCTTGTCCAAAGCATCCTGAACCAAGTCAGTACCCAATAGCCTAGCCTCACCTGGCTCAACCCAACCCATTAGAGATCAATACCGTCTCCCATACAATGCCTCGTATGGAGCCATCTGAATGCACAACTGGTAGTTGTTATTGTAGGAAAACTTCGTGAGCGGCAGAAACTGATCCCAAGATTCCTTGAAATCTTTGACATAAGCGCGCAAGATATCCTCCAATATCTGAATAGTGCGCTCGGATTGTCCATCCGTCTGAGGGTGAAATATTGTGCTCAACTCAACCTGGGTTCCCAACGCTCGCTGCATGGATCTCCAAAACTACGATGTAAACTACGTGCCCCGATCTAAAATTAACATCGTGAAGGTGAATAATCTTGCAGACATAAATCTCAGCCAACCGCTCTGAATAGTAGGTAGTCCTAATTGGAATGAAGTGTGCGGACTTGGTCAGCCAATCCACAATCACCCAAATAGCATCAAACTTCCTCGAAGTCCATGGAATCCCAACTACAAAATCCATGGTGATACGCTCCCACTTCCATTTCAGAATCTTGAGCCTCTGGAGCAATTCGCCCAGTCTTTGATGCTCATACTTAACCTGCTGACAGTTTAGGCACCGAGCTACAACCCCCACTATATCCTTCTTCCTTCTCCTCTACCAATAATGCTGCCTTAAGTCCTGGTACATCTTCATGGAATCCGGATGAATGGAATACCGCGAGCTGTGGGCCTCTTCAAGAATCAACTCGCGTAGCCTATCTATATTAGGCACATAAATCCAACCCTGCATCCTCAACACCCCATCATCTCCAATAGTAACATCCCTAACATCACTGTGCTAAACTGTGTCCTTAAGGACAAGCAAATAGGGATCATCATATTGGTGCTCTCTGATGCGATCAAATAAGGAAGACCGAGAAACCACACATGCTAGAACCCGGTTGGGCTCCGAAACATCTAATCTCACAAACTGGTTGGTCAAGGCCTGAATATCAACTGCAAGAGGTCTCCCACCAACAAGAAAATGCAAGGCTACCCATACTCGTCGCCTTTCTACTCAAGGCATCGGCCACCACATTGGCCTCGGGATGATACATAATAGTAATATCATAGTCCTTCCGCTGCTCCAACCATCTTCGCTGCCTCAAATTTAGATCATTTTTCTTGAACAAGTGCTGGAGACTCTGATGATATGTAAATACCTCATAAGACACACATTAGAGATAGTGCCTCCAGATCTTCAATGCGTGAACAATGGCAACCAACTCCAAACCATGAATAGGGTAGTTCTTCTCATGAGGATTCAACTGACGCGAAGCATAAGCAATTACCCTACCCCCTGCATCAAGACACACCCAATATCAATCAGAGAAACATCATAATACACTGTATAAGAGCTTGAAGTTGAAGGCAAAACTAGAACTGGAGTTGTGGTCAAGGCAGTCTTGAGCTTCTGAAAGCTCTCCTCACACTCATCCGACCACCTTAAAGGAGCACCCTTCTAGGTCAATTTGGTCAAAGGCAATGCAATAGAAGAGAACTCTCTACAAAATGATAATAATAACTGGCCAAACCGAGAAAGCTCTGAATCTTTGTGGTTGAGGACGGTCTGGGCCAGCTCTAAATTGCCTCTATATTTTTTGGATCCACCTTAATCCCCTCACTGGACACCACGTTCCCCAAGAACGCCACCGAGTTAAGCCAAAACTCACACTTGGAGAACTTGGCATAAAACTTCTCCTCCTTCAGCCGCTGCAACACAATCCTCAAATGCTGGGTATGCTCCTTCTAGCTATGAGAGTACACCAGGATATCGTTAATGAATGCTATGGCAAATGAGATGAGATAAGGCTAAAATACAATGTTCATCAAATGCATGAATTCTCCTGGGGCATTGGTCAGCCCAAAAGACATCACAAGGAATTCGTAATCACCATAACGGGTCCTGAATGTTGTCTTTAGAATATCCGAGTCCTGAATCTTCAACTGGTGATACCCAAACCTCAAATAAATCTTAGAGAACACCTTCGCTCCCTGAAGATGATCAAATAGATCATCAATGCGCGATAAAGGATACTTGTTCTTGATTTTTACTTTGTTCAACTGCCTATAGTTGATGCACATCTGCATAGTACTATCCTTCTTCTGCACAAACAAAACTGGTGCACCCCAAGGTAACACACTAGGCCTAATAAACCCCTTATCAAAAAGTTCCTAAAGTTGCTCTTTCAATTCCTTCAACTCAGTTGGTGTCATACGATAGGGAGGAATATAAATGGGCTAAATACCCCGCACCAAGTCAATACCAAAGTCAATATCCCTGACGGGCGGCATGGCAGGTCTGCAAGAAAAACATCCGGAAAGTCTCGAACCATTGGAATAGAATCAATAGTAGGAGTATCTGCACCAACATACTGACGAGCGCAAAACACACACTTAAATATGCTCACTAGTCAAATATAGTATTATATAATATCGTATCCACATGGATTAGATTTAAACAATATTTTCGTAGTTCCTGGTTTAATTTCTATCCAAGATGATCAACAGTTAAGGTTTGTGTGATTAAAACTACAATTAACTAAGAAGCTAGAGCTATAATGACAATCGAAGCAAGGAATAAGTAAGGAAAGATATCAATGGGAGAAAATAGGATTGATAGGATAGGTGCAAGACAAATGTTTGGGATCTAACTCTAGATAATTCACTTTTAATGTTCAAGTGAGTCTTTCGAATTCACTTGGTTATTAATTCAATTGTTTAGTAGAAACTCCTCTCTCGATTAAATCTCAACCTTACAATATGAATCAATTTTAAGCATGTGAAGATATGCAAGAATTCGTAGTGGATTGGTATTTAGAGAACCTCTCTCGATTATTCTCCTAACTAGGTTTAATAAAAAATTCAACTAGCCTATTCCTATTACTAAGAATAATTAATGAATTCAACCGACAAAATAGAATGCAAAAATATCACAAGTTATGTCTCTCTCGATTACATGAACAAGTGAATATAGATGCAATGATTAAAACATCCAAAATGATTCAATATATAAAAACTAGAGTTAATTATCCACAAACAAGTATCAATACACCAAATCCATCAAACTCTAAAGAGAACTACTCTATAGATATGGAGCAATTCATCACAAATATGTTTAAGTTAAAGAAAAACACAAATGATCCAAACTCTTGTCTTGAGTGAGGATTAAATGATGAAATCTTTGTGCTTTTGCTTCTCCACCTCCTCATTAGCTTCCTTAGGTTTAAGATGTGTTAAAATTCTTCAAAATAATGTTTTTACATGTATATATACCAAGTAGGGCCAGGACCAGACAAATATACCTTTTCCTGCACGAAAATTAATTCCAGCTTTGTAAAAATTGCACAGGAGCGCTGCATGGGGCGACGCACCAGACGGTGTTGTAGTGGGGAACTTCAGAGAGCGTGCAAAATTGACAGTAGCAAAAAAAGGGCAGCCAGAGTGCGACACGTGCCGCTGCTGTGGACGTTTCTCAGAGTGAATCTTTTTGCTTCGTTTTTGAAGTCCAGGCGTGGTTCTAGACTCCCGAACGCGATTCTGGCTTAATCCCTTGGGCTTTTATTCAGACTTCAAAGCTCCAAATAGCTCGAATTAGCTCCATAACATCTACATCACCTGGAATCACTCCTACAAGGTATAAAACACGCAATTAGTGCAAAACACTAGCTATTAAAGCTCAAACTCAATTAAAGTATAGTAAATTGAAGTGCAATAAGCAACTAAAATACAGGATTATAGCTTACCATCATATCCCTTCCCAACCATCCATTGGGCCTTCAAATAAGAAATCACCCTGCTGGGAACATAATCTGGAGAACCTCTCCACTCGATTCTTGGAAACCCCGACATCGCTAATGTTATGGTCTTGGCATGAAAATCTATAATTTCATGATATGGAGACAACCAATACATACCCAAGATCACATCAAAATCGATCATATTAAGCAATAAGAGATCAACTCTAGTCTCCAATCCCCCAATAGCCGCTTGTCACACCTCCTTTTACACACTCCCAAGAGGGGTATAAGAGAGTTTTTTCCAATTTAAGTGACAATCGAAACAGGATTATTTATATTAAAATTCAAAGTCGCCACTTGGGATAATTTATGGTGTCTCAAGTCACCGGTTTTAAATCCCGAATCGAGAAAAGATTGACTCTGTTTTACAGTCCGCGAACACAGAAATCCGGGTAAGGAATTCTGTTAACCCGGGAAAAGGTGTTAGGCATTACCGGGTTTCGTGGTTCTAGCACGGTCGCTTAAACTATTATGATTAGCCTATTATCTGATTTTAATACACGTTTTAGCCTATGGTATATTTTTAACTTATTAGCCGCTTTTAATTAATTTTAGGAAGATTCAACGTTATCTAAAACACGATTTGGATTTGGGTTACCTGAAATGCACACCCGAGTTTAAGGAAATTAATTTAAATTATGCACCTAATGTAACTACGCAATTTCAAGTTTGCGAGGACCATGGAAAATTCAACTAAATGGCACACCTCGATTTCTAAAGGATTAAAATTAATTAAATGAAGGCCATGGGTTTTGAGATTTTATTTGGCATGGAACACCTCGATTCCAATTTTAAAGGAAGTTCGAACTAAGCTTTTGGGAGCCATAAACTATGTCTTACTTAATATGGCATGCCTCAAACCCAATTTATGGTCGTAGTTAATTGATTAAAGGCTAGGGGAATCTCTAATTTATTTTAGGCTGATGTCTAAGTTCAACTTAACAAACGGTCATTTGGCAATGAACGAAACCAAAATTTGGTCGGTGAAGGGGCCCAGTCTAGCAATGGGCCTAATTGCCAATTGCGAGTTCCCTGGAAAGCATAGTAATACAACTGGGATTAACACGAAGCCCCAGATTGAGAAAAATAATTGCTGGTGAGGAAATCAGCACAACTGGGCCAACATTTAACAACCCAGATTCGATTCAGCACGAACACTTGAGGTGAAAACATTTTTCCCTGAATATTTTGAATTGGAACAAAGACTGGTAATCCTTGAACAAGTACAAAGGAGCATTTTGATGCCAACATATATTCTAAAATGAAGATTCAATTCCTAATATGATAGCACCTCTTACACAAATTATTTCACCACTTGACATTACAAATTCAATGGTTACAACATTATGCATATTCTGATTCAGACCAGCACCTTTAAATAAATCATATGACTCGAGCTTTTCCAAAGAAAACAAAGGGTAAAGAATTAAGCTAAATCCGAAAATTCTCAGGTCTGAAGTCAAACTCAAAATCCATTTGGAAGCCATTTTGAATTCAAAGTGCTCATATGTGAGCAAAGCAAGCTAAATGCATCATATTTTAGGCTATGAGTAAGAAATTCAACAGAAACCAACTAATGAAATCCAAGCCTAAATCAAATTTGACAAAAAACAAACCACATGAATGATCTGATTTAATGAATATTTAACCTATAACTATGAGAAGGATCTTCAAAACCAGCCAGATTCACAAATTGAACTAGAAGGCTACATTCCTCATTTATACATAAAACCTGAGAACACTCTTAAGTCAAGCAACGTTCAAATAAGAATCCAAATCCAGTACTTAAGACAAAATATAACATCGGTGAATGGAATAAACAGAGTAAGCCAGACTAGAAGAAACATGGATAAACTATGACAAATTCGAGCAATGATCAGACAACAGAAAACCAATATTCGTCATTTTCTTCAACTTGGATTACATATCTTTCACACAACAGCTTAATCAAGCTTCATTTCCAATCAGGGTTCAAAAAGAGTACCTGGAAAGTAAAAGGGGAACTAAAAGAAGTGAAGAATTAGCAAACAACAACAATAGAATTAGCTTGAAACCCAGCAATAGAACAATACCCCAGCAGCAGCTCAAACCAAACTTTTAAAACCCCAAACTCAAACCATTTTTACCCAGGTGCAAGACTTTGAAACTTTTCAGAAATTCTAGCTAAGAAATGGAATCAGAGAAACAAAAACCAAGCAGAATTGAGCAAGTTTCACCAAAGAAATGCTGGGATTTCAATGTTACTTCAAAGTTTTTTCAAGGCCCAGCCGTTTTCAATTTTTTAGGATTTTCAGTCCCAAAAATTCTCCCAAAAAATTCCCCTTGTTAGTGAAGAAACTATGCCTTTATAGTCATGCCTTAGGGCAGCAGAAATGGGTCAGTTTATTGCCCTTTACCCCTTTTCAAATTTTTATTTTTGCTCTTGTTCCCTTGGTTTAAAAATCAGCTTTTTAAAACAACCCCAAACCCACTTTCTAGGTAGCTTCCTAAATCAGTTACTAAAGATTCCCTAGTCTAAATTCCCTTGACTACCCCTTAAACCCCTGTTTTTTACCTCAGGAACCCAAATGGGTCAAATTGACCCAAGACCTAAACATAATGAATGGGCTGCCCCCTTGAAAGTGGATCAAAATTAACCTCAAGGCCCAAAACCAATCAGAAAATCATTTGGTAATTCAGGAGAAGCAGAAGAAGTAATCACTTGAAAGATTTCAAGAAAAACTAAAATTCTAGCTAAGCGACTGCTTTCCTTTTTAGGCTAACTAATGAACTATAATTAAACTATTTTACCTAATCAACCACAGCTAATTATACAATTAGAAGAATCAGAAATTGTGATCTAAATAAAAGCTAAACAAGCAACATACACAACTCAAACAAAATTGACGAAAAATTTGAAAAGAAAACTGGAGAACACAGAATAAATATGAACACCAAAGTGAAAACCTAGGTTTAAAACTTTTATCAACTTTCAGTCAAAGTAAAAATTAATTAAAGAAAAGGAGAAGAAAAGAAGAGGAATAAGACGGCGAAGTAACAAAAATGGACCCAAAAAAATAATAAAGAAAGCTTACCGACTAAACTCGACACCAACATTGGACTTCCAATTTATCCCAAAATAATATTAATAGTTTGTTCTTTGTCAAGAACCAGCGACCATCATTGTTTTGTGAGAAGTTGGCCTTGAACACTCAGGAAACTCGGGGAAATAGCCCTTACATGCACATATTCAATGGAAATTGACTTTGGGCTTTTAGGGTTCGAACTCAGATAAGAAATTCGAGAAGATGTGTAAAGATTCAAGGGAAATGATTTTGAGATTGGGATAGAGGAGGCTGTAAGGATTCAATGGCGTTAATTTGGGACGGATTGGGGGTGGCGCCGCCGACTGGAGATGGTGGAGAATTGGGGCGGCGCTAGGGTTTAGGTTAGTCTCAGAAAATGGTGAAGTGAAGGAGATGAGTTGGGGGGGGGGGGGTCAATAATTCAGACACTTATATATTAAAAGGGGTCCCAGTTCCGGACCGTTCGATCAAGTGAGATCGACGGTCTTGATTAAGAGTAATCTAAACGGGGTCGTTTTGGTCGAGCTGAGGCGGATCGAGTAAATGGCGGGTCTGGGCCGGAAATTGGAAGGGTTTTATGGTAGAATTAATTGGGCTGGGGGAATTAATTAAAAGGCCCAAAATCCAGGCTGCTTTCACTTCTTCCCTTTTCTTTCCATTTCTAATTTTCTTTTCATTTCCAAATTAAAAAAAAAAATCCTAAATTAATTCTAAACCCAAATGATCCTACCAAATTAGGTTAATTACTAAAAATAATATTTGCAACAACTAATTAATCACCAAATTAAAAGAAAACTACAAAATTCGAAGCTGAAAATAAAAAATGCAAAAATGAGTTATTTTTTGTGATTTCCATTTTAAAACAAACTAATTTACTAATTAATCTAAAATGTAAAATTAAATTCCAAATGCAAATGCAATGTATTTTTGTATTTTTCATGAATTAAATAAAATTAAACATGCACAGACAAATGCAAACAATTGACAAAATGCTACAAAAAATCTATGAATTTGCAAATAATAGGAAAAATTTATTTTTCTTGAATTTATGGGAGTAATTCACATAGGGAAAAAAATCACGTGCTCACAGCTGCCCCTCTTTGCTCGGTAACACGAAGAGTTTTCGTGCAAAGATAAAGTGAGCGGATACGAGCGATTTTTGCCCGTTTGAATACTCTGTGGGAAGCATGTTTGAAAGATTTGACCGCACCCTGCTTTTGAGGTTGCATATATATCCTTGGCTATAAAGGAATCCGGTCAGTGTAGTTTGGAAAGTTTCGGTAGCTGAGACTACCATGAAGCTGTGATTTCACTGTTGCTGCTGCTGCTACTGCTTACTGAACTCCTTATTACACCAAGACAAAATAAAAGAAGCTAGACTAACTATGATCTATGCATTACAAGAATACTATCTATATCTTCAAACTTGATCTTGCATTTCCTGTTGCTCTGTTGACTCGTACTCTCCAGGTGAAATTCCTTTGTTGCTGACTTGAATTGTAATCTGAGATGCTTTCCCTTTTCTCCAGGTGGGTGCCTGATTGCCGAAATTTAACCATTTTCCTTTGACCACTGTTGCCTTCCCTTTGTTCTCCTGATTTCCAACATTTGACTCTCTTCCTTTCCTCTGAAACTTGTCTTGTTCTCCCTTTGTTCTCCAGGTGGGCTCCTGATTGCCGCACTTCCTTTGAACATTGTTGTTTCCCTTCGTTCTCCAGGTGGGCTCCTGATTACCGACACTTGCGCTGCTTTTCCTTGAAACTTGAACTGCTTCCCTTTGTTCTTCAGGTGGGCTCCTGATTGCTGAACTTCCTTTGAATATTGCTTCTTCCCTTCGTTCTCCAGGTGAGCTCCTGATTACCGACACTTGCGCTGCTTTTCCTAAAAACTTGAACTGCTTCTATTTGTTCTTCAAGTGGGCTCCTAATTGCTAAACTTCCTTTGCATATTGCTGCTTCCCTCTGTTCTTTAGGTGGGCTCCTGATTGCTGAACTCCTTTGAACCTCGTTGCTTTTCCTTCATTCTTCAGGTGGGCTCCTAATTGCTAAACACCTTTGAACCTTGTTGCTTCTCTTCGTTCTTTAGGTGGGCTCCTGATTGCTAAACTCCTTTGAACCTTGCTGCTTCCCTTTGTTCTTCAGGTGGGCTCCTGATTGCTGTCTTCCTTTGAACCTTTCTGCTTTCCCTTTATTTTTTAGGTGGGCTCCTGATTGCTTAACTCCTTTTAACCTTGCTGCTTTCCCTTCGTTCTTCAGGTAGGCTCCTGATTGCTGAACTCCTTTTAACCTTGCTGCTTCCCTTTGTTCTTCAGGGGGGCTCCTGATTGCCAACACTTGAATTGCTCTCCCTTCGTTCTCCAGGTGGGCTCCTAATTACCTACACTCGAACTGCTTCTCCTTGGAATTTGATTTGTTTTCCCTTGCTCTCCAGGTGAGTGCCTGATTTCAACGAAATAGACAAAGCAAAGAAAATTTGTTGCCCCAGTTTGGTAGCTAGGCACATCTATGTGTTTTAATTGAATCATGTTACCAAATATCTCTAAGAATTTGAACGCTAGATCCCAATATCTAGGAGGGTCCTGAAAACTCCTAGTTAAATAACAGTTTTAAAGCTAAATTATCTCTTCTAAAGGTATGACTTGCACTAAGTCTTGTTATCTAAGAAAGTCTTAAAACTACATCCCATTATCCAGGAGGGTCCTGAAAATCAAAACCAAGTCTTATCTTAAAAGTGACAACTTTTAAGGCTGAATTATACTTCCCTATAGCAGGACTTACACTAAATCTTGTTATCTAATGGAGATCTTAAATCTTGGTCCCATTATTCAAGAGGGTCCTGGGAATTTATGGTCAAACCTGTCTGGTACTTGCTTTCCTTACGGAGGGCTTCTCCGAAACAAACAAAATTTTCTGTCCCTGTTTCAAATCAAAGAAAAATCTTGTCAGTTTAAAATGTGGTGGTTAGTTTGTGGCATTCTTACTGAAGGTGGCCTCTCCTCTGCCGTGCTTTGCTTTGACTGGCTGCCTTGAACCGACCAAGAATTGTTTGACTTTCTAATTGATCCTCAACAGCAGGACCCTGGATGACCCGTATGCTCTATACCCAAATCGTTGTTTTACATTTCTGACCCTTCTATCTGAACCTCTACATCTCCCACGAAATACTAAACCATTCCACCGATGGAACTTTTACTGACACTTTATGTCCCACTTTACATCATACTATCTCTGGCATGTTTTGGCCGCACTGTGCTTTGTACCATTTTGGAAGTTGGTAGTGATCTTTGAAATCCTTTCTTATTTGCTTAACAAAACTAACATTGGAAACATCTTAGAAGAATAAACCCAAAAGAAATAAAATGCAATGACTTTGAGAGTTAGGAATAAAGAAGAAAATCCAAAACTGTATAACTATTTGAGGGAGCAAAGGAAAAAAACTTATCCGACTGGAGTAGCTAGTACCAATAATCATGACATGAATTTCGGGTTAATCAGCCCAGTCTATTCAACCAATCAACTTTCAGTTGTTATACTTGTGCCCCAAAATCTTCATAACCCAATTTCTTTGCCCAATCACTGACCTTGTTCGGTCTGTGGTGCCCTGAAGGGTTTTCACCAACAAACCTCTCTCATTTGTTCATCTCTCAAATCACCGTTGCCTTATTATGCCCGTGATGGTTTTCACCAATAAGACTCTCTCATTTTAATTTCTCTCATATTTTTGCATCGCCTTACGGTGCCCACGAGGGTTTTCACTAATAAGGCACTCTCATTTTCCATTTTTCCTGCTTAGGCCGGAGTGTTACCCCTGATATGAGTCACCTCTACTTGCTTGACTTGGCATCTCTCGAAGATTGATTGGAAGGTCTTTCTTTGGACCGTAATATGGGCTTTTAGATAGGGTTAGAAAGAAAGGATATCAAAAAGGCTCAAAACAATTTGAAAGGGTTCAAAATTACAACTTTTGGAATCTGATTTCTTACAACGACAACTTCTGCCCCAGTTTCTTTGCTTGGGGACTTTTTGAATTTTTATTTTGATGGGACCGAACCGTGAGGCTGCCTCCGTATCCTTAAAAGGAATCAGGTCGAACGTAGTTCATGTCATAGGGATTACCTTGTTGTTGTGATTTTTCTCTTTTCTTTTCTTTCTCTCTTTTTCCTTTCTTCTTTTTTTCTCCCTTTTTTCATTCTTTTCCCATTCTTTTCATTTCTTTTCTCGTCTCTTTCCTTCTTTACTTCTTCACTTATCCTTTGCATTCATGTTTCGGAATTTTGTTACTAATTCCAAAATAGGGGTATGAAGGGAAATAAATAAGGCTCAAAGGGGTGATAAGGAATATAGTGTTTAGATAGCAGAACAAAATGCCTTCGTCATTCCAATCTTCAAAACATGCCAAGTACAAACAAACACAATTTAAACCAAAGAAATCAATCTTTTGACTGCATCCGAATTGATAGCCATGTCTATACATTTGCCCTCTATATCTGTTAAATACAAAGCACCATTGGACAACACTCTCGTTACAATGAACGACCCCTGCCAATTTGGGGCGAACTTGCCTTTTGCTCTGCCTGATGCGGAAGGATGCGTTTCAATACTTGCTGACCCACTTCAAACTTCTGAGGACGCACCTTTTTATTGTACGCTCTTGCCATTCTCTTTTGATACAACTAGCCATGACACACTGCTGCCAATCTTTTTTCATTAATCAAACTCAATTGCTCCAAACGTGTTTTAACCCACTCATCATCATCAATTTCGGCTTCAGCAACAATCCGGAGAGATGAGATTTCAACTTCCGTGGGTATCACTACTTCAGTGCCATATACCAACAAATAAGGAGTTGCACCTACTAAAGTGCGAACAGTAGTTTGATCACCTGTGGCCTGTACTGGATACACCCCCATCCAGATATACTCCCTGATGTCGTGGAACCACGGCTCACCATCAAGTTCTTCTTCCACCATGTTACAGTAACGTGCTGATCGTGGACTTAAATATGCAGAAGGTCGACATAAGCTTTGTCCGGATGATGTAACATTGACGCCAGGGTAGCCAAAGCATCGGCAACCTTATTATGGATCCTTGGAATATGCCTGAACTCTACTGATCGAAAACGTTGACAAAGATCATGCAAACATTATCGGTAAGGTATGAGATTTAAATCTTGTGTTTCCCATTCTCCTTGAATCTGGTGCACCAGAAGGTTCGAGTCTCCCAAGACCAAGAATTACTGGACACCCATATCCATAGCTAACCTTAAAACCCAAAATACATGCCTCATACTTAGCCATGTTGTTGGTACAATAGAAACGAAGCTGAGCCGTAACAGGGTAGTGATGCCTTATTTCAGAAATAAGTATAGCTCCTATCCCAACGCCTTTCATGTTAGCAGCCCCATCAAAGAAAAGTTTCCAACCTGGCTTTTCAACCTGTTCTAGCTCGTCAATGTGCATCACCTCTTCATCGGGAAAATAAGTTCTCAATGGTTCATACTCTTCATCGACCGGGTTCTCGGCCAAATGATCGGCCAATGCTTGGGCTTTCATCGTAGTCCAAGTCACATAGATAATGTCAAATTCCGTGAGAAAAATCTACCACTTCGCAAGTCTCCCTATGGGCATAGGCTTCTGAAAGATATACTTTAACGGATCCAAGCGAGAAATGAGGTAAGTAGTGTAAGATGACAAACAATGCTTCAACTTCTGTGCTACCCAAGTTAGGGCGCACCATATCCTTTCAAGGTGAGTGTACTTAACCTTATAAGATGCAAACTTCTTGCTGATATAATAGATGGCTTGCTCCTTCCTGCCGGTGATGTCATGCTGACCCAACACACAACCAAATGAATTATCCAGGACTGTCAAATAAAGAATCAAAGGTCTTCCCAGTTCTGGTGGGACCAACATAGGTGGGTTTGACAAGTACCCCTTTATCTTATCGAACGCTTCCTGACACTCATCATTCCACTTGACAGCAACATCCTTCTTCAGCAATTTAAAGATAGGCTCACAAGTTGTCGTGAGCTGAGCAATAAACCTGCTGATGCAGTTTAGCCGCCCTAACAGACTCATCACTTCGGTCTTGTTCCTTGGCGGTGGTAATTCCTGGATAGCCTTGATCTTTGACGGGTCCAATTTAATACCTCGACAGCTGACTATGAATCCTAGCAGTTTTCTAGATGGAACACCAAATGCGCACTTGGCGGGGTTAAGCTTAAGATTGTACCTGCGAAGACTCTGGAAAAATTTCCTCAAATCTCTGATGTGGTTAGACTGCTTCCTGGACTTTATGATCACATCATCCACGTAGACCTCGATATACTTGTGTATCATGTCATGGAATATGGTCGTCATTGCCCTCATGTAAGTTTCCCCAGCATTTTTCATACCAAAAAGCATGACCCGGTAGCAATATGTCCCCCATGGCGTGATGAATGCCGTCTTTTCCGCATCTTCCTCATTCATTAAGATCTGATGATATCCCGCATAGCAATCCACAAAAGACCCAATCTCATGCTTGGCATAATTATCAATCAAAATATGGATATTTGGCCGTGGGAAGTTGTCATTTGGACTTGCCTTGTTGAGATCACGGTAATCAACATACACTCTGGTCTTACCATCCTTCTTTGGCACAGGCACAACATTGGCTAACTAAGTGGGATACCACGTGACTCGAATGACCTTTGCATCAAACTGCTTTGTTACCTCTTCTTCAATCTTCGCACTCATGTCAGTTTTGAACTTTCTCAACTTTTGCTTGACGGGAGGGAATGCCGGGTTAGTGGGAAATTTGTGAACCACCAAGTCAGTGCTTAGACCCATCATGTCATCATATGACCATGCAAAAATATCTTTATATTCAAATAGTGCTTTAATTATCTCTCCCCTGATTTGCGGTTCAAGATGGACACTTATCTTAGTTTCTCTGACATTATTTGGGTCCCCTAAATTGATTGCTTCCGTATCATTCAGGTTAGGCTTGGGTTTTTCCTCAAAATGACTTTGTTCTTTGCTAATCTCCTCAACGGCCTCATCTTCATCATAGTATGGTTCATCATCGCACTCTATTTCTTGAATTATTATTTCAGAATTAGATTGACTTTTAAGACTGGGCCGAAGATTCCTCATGCATGTCATGTCATTGAAACCATCATAAAAAGAACTGTACAGAGAAGAAAAGAAAAAAAAACAAAAATAAAACTATCAGGAATGATGGAAAAGGGAAATTGCATTTCACTAAAAATAAAAGATAATAGGGTTTATACATCCAAACGGACGAAAAATAGAATCTGAATTACAACCCTGGAATAATCCAGATAAACTAAAAGAAAATCAAAGCAAACTACTAAAACTCCTTCTAGGTAGGGAGAGGAGTAGCCTCCCAATTGTTAAGCTTTCCATTTGGCCCGACAAACTGCACATCTGCCTTGCTAGAACCTTCTCCAACTTCCACCATGTTCATATCGTCGAACAACCTCTCAAACCTTTCAATTAACTCTTCATCAATGTCAACCACAGAACTTGGAACTGTTGTCACTAGGCATTTCCTAGCACCGGGCTTGACAAACGACTTGGAGAGACATTGTATAGGCTTTGGAAGTGCCCACGCCCTCTGTTTCAACTTTCTAGCCCTTTTCACATCTGCAGCTGTGGGTTTGAATCCCAGACCAAATGTACCCAAGTTTTTAGGGAGGGACACTAGCTGTATGATACCCTACAGAGATGCACCCAGACCTTTACCAGGCGCAAAGCCATTTTTCAGCATTTCGAAGGCCACCATGACTGGTGCGGAGGTTACCTTTGGAGTTGGAATGCATTTCCCTTCTGAAATCTTCTCGACTGACACTGTTTCAAAAGCCTGATAGACCCAGTGCCCTTTGCCATCTTCAACCTCAATGAACGAGACAACGACATCACTGTAAGCACACAAATTATCCTCGCCATGCACGATGATCTCATGTCTATCCCATTCGAGCTTGACCATCTAGTGCAGAGTGGATGAGACTGCTTTGGCGTCATGAATCCAAGGTCGACCTAACAGCAAAGTGTAGGAGACAACTACGTACAACACCTGAAACTCCATTGGTGAATTCCACCAGTTCTATTTTCAACTCAAGCACTATATCACTAACTGAATCTTTCCCTCTACCGTCAAATCCCCGAATGCGGATGCTGTTCTTGTGAATTATCTCATCATCCACTTTCAACTTGTTCAGAGTAAAGAGAGGGAAAATGTTTGCACTGGAACCATTGTCAACCAATACCCTGGTAACCACAGAATCTTCACATTTTTTCGTAACACAGAGAGCTCTATTGTGCTCAGTACCTTCCACAGGCAACTCATCATCAGAGAAAGTGACCCAATTTACCTCAAATATTTTGTTGGCGATCTTTTCCAGATGGTTTAATAAAATTTTGTCGGGAACATGAGCCTCGTTCAGAATTTTCATCAAGGCTCGACGATGCTCGTCTGAGTAGATTAACAATGACAATAGTGAAATCTGAGAAGGCATCTTTCTTAACTGCTCCACGATAGGATAGTCTTGTACCTTCTTTTTCTCAGAAACTCCTCCGCCTCTTCTTCAGTTACCGCTTTCTTCACTAAAACTGGGTTATCTTTGGAGGTTTTAGCTTTCCCTAACTTTTCCGGAGCAAAGCATCTCCCCGAATGAGTTAATCCATGGGCCTTATTAACTCCTTCTTTCACTTCCTTTCCCTTGTAAGTCACTATCACCCGTTCATAGTTCCATGGGATAGCCTTGCTGTTGACTATCGGCAACTGGGTTACAGGCTTGATGATGACAGGATCCGTACGGGCACCCTCTACAATTATGATAGGCTTGTTTGCCACTCCTAGCACAACTACTTTTGACTTTTCTTGTTTTGATGCAACATCACCTAGGGACCCTTTCTTAACTACCGTAGATGGTTCACCATTTGTCCCGCTCAACTCAACTTGTTCACTGATCCTTCAACTGTTGGTTTTTTAACTGGCTTGTCCTCACTGGACCGAATCATCATGACGATCTGTGAAGGCTTCTTAGGCTCCCCTCCCTTACGTACTATATCGATCATGTTTGTCTCCTGATGGGTTGGTAGTGGGTTCTGGTTGATGTTGGGTACCTCTGGAGTTTGAACTTCAATCCAGTTTATGTCAGTGAGCTCCTGGATAGCATTTTTCAAGGGCCAGCATTTCTCCATGTCATGCCCTGGAGTACTAGAACAATATTTATAGCTTACACATTAATCAAGATTCCTTGGAGGAGGGTTTAGCAATTTCAACTCAATTGGCCTCAGCATATCTAGTTGCCTCAGCCTGTGAAACAAACTAGTAGAGGACTCTCCCAATGGGGTGAATGTTTTCTTCCGTTGCAACCTCTCGTTCTTAAATGCTTGATTGGGTCGAAAACCTGGGCCGATAGGGTTTTGGTAAGCTCGTGGGGGTGGGTAAGCATTTTGTGGAGCTAGGTAGGTGTTTTGTAGGGCTGACGCATGCCATTGTGCATGGGCAGGAGGTTGAGTGTATGTTTGGTCGTGGTTGACAGAAAAATAAGGGTATGGTGATGGGAAGTAATGCTGGGGTGGATTATACGGGGTTTGAGTGTAGGTTTGGTGGTAGGGTCGAGGCTGTGTATAATGGTGTGACAGGCCCCTAGGTCCGAACCATGATCCCGAATCAATTGTTGCCACATCTTCTTTCTTCTTCTTTTCGATTACTCACCCAGTACTGTTTTGAATGGCTTGGGTAGTTGCCTTAATAGCTGAGTAACTCATGATTTTGTTTGATTTAAGCCCATCTTCTACCATGCCACCCATCTTTACTACCTCATTGAAGGACTTGCCTATGGCCGATACCAAATGGCCGTAGTAAGTGGGCTCTAGGGCCTGCAGAAGTAATCCACCATTTCACTCTCTTTCATCGGAGGGTCAACCCTTGCTGCTTGTTCTCTCCAATGAAAACCATACTCCCTGAAACTTTCACTAGGATTCTTCTCAATCTTAGTCAGAGGACAATCTCGAGGTTGTATTGGAAATGACAAGCAAATGCTTAGGCCAAATCATCCCATGTATACCATCTGTTGTGATCCTGATGAGTGTACCACTCCAACGCCGCGCCGCTCAGACTCAGGCTAAAGTATGCCATCAACAGCTCCTCTTTCCCACCAGCTCCGCTCATTTTACTGTAGAATCCCCTCAAATGGGCCATCAGGTCTCCTTGCCCGTTATATAGATCGAATTTAAGCATCTTAAATCCCACTGGCAGTTGAACATCGAAAAATAGACACAAATCTTTATAGGCCACGCTCACCTAGCCTCCCAATCCCTGCATTTTTTTGAATGATTGTTCCAGGCGTTTAACCTTCCTGAACATCTCCTCCTGTTCTGAATTTTTAGGTGTTTTCTCAGTCTCAATAGGGAGGTCGAAACGAGGAGTATAGGAGTAAGGTTCTGGGGCCTTGAAAGTAGGCTCCGGGGGATAGTATTGGTTATCTTGGGTCTGAAATAAAGGCTTACTAGAGGATCGGTGGAGTGTAGCGGGTGGGGGTGCCACGAAAATAGGGGTGGCTGGTGGAGGAGGGTATGGAACTGGTTTGGGTGGTGGAGCTTGTAGTGTTTAGGAAGTGGTGCCTTGGTAGTGGTGGTAAATAGGAAAGCCTGGAGATGAATCAGTAGTGGGAGGTTCCTAGGATTGAGCCAACGGCGGGATGAAAGCAGGGTTGACGGGGTAGAATTGTGGTGGATGCCCTTTCACCCATGCCTGGTACATCTCTGCCATCTGTTGTTTCAACTTATACAACTCCTCTTTCAAATTAACATCAGACTCTTCCCCCTCTCTTGATGGATCAATAACACTTGCATCCAGTTCTTGGTTAGCCATGATCAACTTGTCTTTTGACCTGGTGTTGTATGGATGAGTTGCCAGAATGCCAAACAAACTAACCACCTGCCTGGTTACTGATTTTCAACAACAAACTTTGTTAGCAATTAAGGCTTAACAGATAGGCAACCGCACATTGGGGATGCAATGCACCTAAACAGTTAACCATTTCTATTATGCATTTGATCGGTTGCTTGCGTCATCCCGGCTTTTTCATTTTGCAACTTCTCTTTTTTTTTCATTCCTGCCTTTCTTTGCTTGATTCTTATCCTTCTTCTTTTATTCTCTCATTTCTCCTCTCTTGTTTTACCATTGTTTCCCTCCCACAATTCTTGTTCTCTCTCTCTCTCTCTCTCTCTCTCTCTCTCTCTTTCTTCTTTTTTACTTTTCTGGTTATGATCGAATCCTATGGGGATTGCCTACATATCATGACGTCGCATGAATCAGACCAAGCGTAGTTCTAGGGGCTAAGTGTAAAAATAAATAAAATGAAATAAAAACACATTTTGGGATTTTTTCAAATTTTTCATAAAATAAAAACGTTTTGATTACAACGACGCATCCTACCGAATTTAATCATAACAAACTAACAGACTCGAAAAAGGGGAACTAACAGAGTCCAACGAAAAGATGAAAATATGGACTCGAAAACAGAACAACAGACTCCGACAGAAAATACAGACTTGAATAAAAATGATGAATACATTAATGCCTCAACTACTCCGGGGGACTGCAGGACATCAGTCAGTCTCGCCACGGGCCTAAGCGCTAGATCCCCTTGAAGGCACTCCAGGTCACTCATTATTTGGCGTACAAAAGTCATTACCGCAACGAAGAAGGTGGTTCTAGTCATGTCTTCACATTCGTGGCATTTCATGACGATGTAGTCGACAATGACTCTAACCCTCTCCCTGATGATACCCTTTTCTTGGAGCAAGCCCCCTATTTGCTGAGTCCTAGCTTCCAGAATTTGTTCAGCTGTATGATTTTGTTCTTGCAGCTGATGCAGATCTTTTTCTAACTGCGACATCAATGCATAACAGTGTTCTCTTTCTTCTTTGAAGTTTTTAGCTTGCTTGGCCATCTCATTTTCAAGGGAAGTCAACCTTTTCTTCAAATTGGTGGCGTTTCCCTCGTATTTCCTTTTCAACTGTTGGACAAACTCTACTCTACCCTCTGTATTCTTTGCTAACTCTGCCCGAGCTCTTGCAAGATTACCCTCAGATTTTTCCAGATCATCCTCACACTCAGCTATTTTCCTCTTGAGACCCCTTATAAGTCTTTCATCCTTTTGGCTTCTTTCTTGATTCTCGGTAGCTATTTTCATTTTTTGAATATGTGCTCAAAGGGCCTGGATTTCTTGAGCCGATTTCTTCTTTTCCCCTTCATTGGCAGGGGCCTGTACACTTTTGTCAAATTTAAGATCCCGGATCTGTCCGTCCAATTTGCTTATGGTGGCTCTGTAATTCGCCTCTTTTGCCAACCAATCCCATTGCTCCTGTGCTCCATCAGTGAATTGCTGGACATGGGCCTTTTTGCAGGCCGTTCGGGCTCTAGATGGGTTTGGGACCTTTTACCATACCAAGCTGTGTAACTCCAACTCACCTCTGGATAGATCTCGTACCTGAGTCTTTGGCTCTAAGAACCTGTATTGATGCCAAATTCGACGCACCCTTTCTTCTGGAAAAACATCTTTTGGTTCCAATTCAATAACCTGCCAACTCAAATCCTCATCGTGTGGGATGGTCTGGTACCTGCCTATCTGATGTAGAACTCTGTGCGGGGCATAAAGCTGAATGCTCCGGAGACCAATCAATAGAAGAAAACACACCTTGGCCGACATATAAATGACTTCACTGACCAAGAGCCACCCGAATGTCCATTCAATCTTGTTTGCAGTCAAGAAGCTTAAGTGTGCAAACCATGCTTCCGTACCCTCTAGGAACTCATAGCCCTCAACCTGTTGTTCATGTTTTTCAATGCATTCAATACCGGTCATACCACAGTTCATGTACCCCGGGCGGTGGCAAAGGTGTTCCTCCATCCAGAGTTGTAAAAGCATATTGCATCCTTCAAAAAACTTTCACCCTTCTCGGCAGACGGTTAGAGCTCGGTAAATCTCCATCAAGATCATCGGTACAATGGTGCCATTTGCCTTTTTAGTCATAAAGTTGGCTATCCCTACAAGCCCCAACTCTATGTTTCCATCTTTTCTGGGACAAATCAAAACACCCAGGAATGCCACTATAAAAGCCAATTCTCAACGAGTTTCCCACCTATCTTTGTTCCCCGAGTGAGTAAGACCGGTATTTGGCATCTTAAAACTGCGGGGATTCCCATAACATCGGTACAAGAAATAGAATATACAGAATCCTTCGGCCAAATTTCTGTCTTGAACTTCCCGATTGATGCTTAATAGGTCCAAAAACTTATGAGGAGTCACTGTTCTAGGTGCCACCGGGTATTGATTTCTGAGATTCTCACTGAAGCCAGCGTAGCCCGTTATTTCCTCAAGTGTAGGAGTTAGCTAAAAATTAGCAAAATGGAACACATTATGTGCTGGGTCCCAGAAGGGTATCAAGGCCTCAATTATATTCTTCCTCGGCTTAATCTCCAGAAGCCCAACAAGACCACCTAAAGCTTTTATTACAATTTTTCTTCTGACTTCTCCCAAATCATGCCACCACATATGTAACTCTAACGGGATTTCCTCGCGGATGGTGAAAGGTTCATTTTCAATTGTGCTCATCCTGCACATTTATTTAAGGTGATTGATTAAAAGACTGTGATTTAATTTGACTTAAGAGAAACACCTTTTCCAAAAAACAAAACATCCTTGCAAAATATAGCCCTCAAACACCTCAAGATAATAAAAAAAATAATTTTAGGGCTGTTTTTGTTAATCAACCAAAATTTTGAAAAAGGACCCTAATTGGCTATTCTTGCAAAAATAGCCTTCCGGTGCCTTTTGGGGCATTTTTGGCTATTTTGGACAAGAATGGCGCCACCCAATTTATTCATGACAAAATAGTGACACTTCACATTTTTTGGGTTATTTTTGCAAAAGTAGTTGGACCCGATGAGGGTTGCCTACGTATCCCACATCCGGTGAGAATTAAATATGCGTAGTTCGGCCATTTTTGACGCAACAGAAAACACAAACTTTTGAAACAACTTTTTTTTCCTTTTTTTTAGAACATTTCGGCAAAGTTTTGGGGTATTTTGGACACCAGGTTTTCCACAGGCGGGTAATTCCTTCTCTCTCACCTCAATTTAGTTTTTCTCAAATTTTTCCTTATTCTAGAAGCCGGTAAACATGCAGTCCGAATCAAATAAATGTGCAAGTAGCAAGCAAAATGCATCAGGATGGTCTTTTAATTTTAGGTGCACCTGTTCTAGATGGACCCAACCCCTGTGTTGAGTCCCCAAAGTCAAAATGCACATGATGTAAATAAGCGTTCTTACTAGGGATACGACATGAGGCTATGTTATACTAAGTTTGAAAACCTGGGTTTATTTGTTCTAGACCTGGCTTACTCGAGCGGACAGCTCGAGCCGAGGGGTGGCAGCATACCGAGAATACAGAAGCTTCACCGGCTTTGCAACTTGTCCGAACCTCGTTCTAAAATTGGGATATGACTCTAACAGAAAAGAAGTCACACGAAGTGCACACTTCCCAGATGATTTAGAAGACTTAGAGAGAAGAGGGTTTCGTAGCAATTTATATACAGTTCAACCATATCAAAGCGGTAAAAAGCAACAGTTAGCACATTAAGCCCAAACATATAAAAAAATCAGATAATAAATAAAGCCAAATATAACAATTATTCTAAGCTCGAATTCTTGAACCCTGCGAAACTAGAGATTCTGGGTTCAATCCCCAGCAGAGTCGCCAGAGCTGTCACACCTCCTTTTACACCCCCGAGAGGGATATAAGGGAGTTTTTTTCAATTTAAGTGACAATCGAAACGAGATTATTTATATTAAAATTCAGAGTCGCCACTTGGGATAATTTATGGTGTCCCAAGTCACCAGTTTTAAATCCCTAATCGAGGAAAGATTGACTCTGTTTTACAGTCCGCGAACATAGAAATCTGGGTAAGGAATTTTGTTAAACCGGAAGAATGTGTTAGGCATTCCCGGGTTCTGTGGTTCTAGCACGGTCGCTTAAACTATTATGATTGGCATATTATATGATTTTAATACACGTTTTAGCCTATGGTATATTTTTAACTTATTAGCCACTTTTAATTAATTTTAGGAAGATTCAACGTTATCTAAAACATGCCTTGAACCACGCCATATGAATTGCACCTGCAGTCCACGAAACATTTTATTTAATGTTGTTGAGATTTGGATTTGGATCACATGAAATGCACACCCGAGTTTAAGGAAATTAATTTAAATTACACGCCTAAAGCAACTACACAATTCCAAGTTTGCGAGGGCCATGGAAAATTCAACTAAATGGAACACCTCGATTTCTAAAGGATTAAAATTAAATAAATGAGGGCCATGGGTTTTGAGATTTTATTTGGCATGGCACACCATGATTCCAATTTTAAAGAAAGTTCGAACTAAGCTTTTGAGAGCCATAAACTATGTCTTACTTAATATGGTATGCCTCAAACCCAATTAATGGCCGTAGTTAATTGATTAAAAGGCTAGGTAAATCTCTAAATTATTTTAGGCTGATGTCTAAGTTCAACTTAACAAACGGTCATTTGGCAATGAATGAAACCAAAATTTGGTTGTTGAAGGGCCCAGGCCAGCAATGGGCCTAATTGCCAATCGCGAGTTCTTTGGCAAGCATAGTAATACAACTGGGCTTAACACGAAGCCGCAAATCGAGAAAAATAATTGCTGATGAGGAAATCAGCATAACTGGGCCAGCATTTAACAGCCCAGATTCGATTCAGCACGGACACTTGAGGTGAAAACGTTTTCCCTAAATATTTTGAATTGGAACAAAGACTGGTAATCCTTGAACAGGTACAAAGGAGCATTTTGATGCCAACATATATTCTAAAATGAAGATTCAATTCCTAATATGATAACAGCTCTTACATAAATTATTTCACCACTTGACATTACAAATTCAATGGTTACAGCATCATGCATATTCTGATTCAGACCAGCACCTTTAAATAAATCACATGACTCGTGTTATTCCAAAGAAAATAATGGGTAAAGAATTAAGCTAAATCCGAAAATTCTCAGGTCTAAAGTCAAACTCAAAATCCATTTGGAAGCCATTTTGAATTCAAAGTGCTCATATGTGAGCAAAGCAAGCTAAATGCCACCATGTTTTAGGCTATGAGTAAGCAATTCAACAAAAACCAACTAATTAAATCCAAGCCTAAATCAAATTTGACAAAAAACAAACCACATGAATGATCTGATTTAATGAATACTTAACCTATAACTATGAGAAGGATCTTCAAAACCAGCCAGATTCACAAATTGAACTAGAAGGCTACAGTCCTCATTTATACATAAAACCTGAGAACACTCTTAAGTCAAGCAACATTCAAATAAGAATACAAATCCAGTACTTAAGACAAAATATAACATCAGTGAATGGAATAAACAGAGTAAGCCAGAGTAGAAGAAACATGGATAAACTATGACAAATTTGAGCAATGATCAGACAACAGAAAACCAATATTCGTCATTTTCTTCAACTTGGATTACATATATTTCACACAACAGCTTAATCAAGCTTCATTTCCAATCAGGGTTCAAAAAGAGTACATGAAAATTAAAAGGGGAACTAAAAGAAGTGAAGAATTAGCAAACAACAACAACAGGATCAGCTTGGAACCCAGCAATAGAACAGTACTCAAACAACAGCTCAAACCAAACTTTTAAAACCCCAAACTCAAACTATTTTTACCCAGGTGCAAGACTTTGAAACTTTTCAGAAATTCTAGCTAACAAATGGAATCAGGGAAACAAAAACCAAGCAGAATAGAGCAGGTTTCACCAAAGAAATGCTGGGATTTCAATGTTACTTCAAAGCTTTTTCAAGGCCCAGCCTTTTTCAAATTTTCAGGATTTTCAGTCTCAAAAATTCTCCCAAAAAATTCCCCATGTTAGTGAAGAAACTATGCCTTTATAGGCAAGTCTTAGGGCAGCAGAAATGGGTCAGTTTATTGCCCTTTACCCCTTCTCAAATTTTTATTTTTGCTCTTGTGCCCTTGGTTTAAAAATCAGCTTTTTAAAACAACCCCAAACCCACCTTCTAGGCAGCTTCCTAAATCAGTTACTAAAGATTCCCTAGTCTAAATTCCCTAGACTACCCCTTAAACCCCTGTTTTTTACTTCAGGAACCCAAACGGGTCAAATTGACCCAAGACCTAAACATAATGAATGGGATTCCCCCTTGAAAGTGGATCAAAATTAACCCCAAGGCCCAAAACCAATCAGAAAACCATTAGGTAATTCAGGAGAAGCAGAAGAAGTAATTACTTGAAAGATTTCAAGAAAAACTAAAAATTCTAGCTAAGCGACTGCTTTCCTTTTTAGGCTAACTAATGAATTATAATTAAACTATATTACCTAATAAACCACAACTAATTATACAATTAGAAGAATCAGAAATTGTGATCTAAATAAAAGCTAAACAAGCAACATACACAACTCAAACAAAATTGACGAAAAATTTGAAAAGAAAACTTGAGAACACACAGAATAAATACGAACACCAAAGTGAAAACCTAGGTTTAAAACTTTTATCGACTTTCAGTAAAAGTAAAAATTAATTAAAGAAAAGGGGAAGAAAAGAAGAGGAATAAGACGGTGAAGTAACAAAAATGGACCGAAGAAAGCTTACCAACTAAACTCGACACCAACACTGGACTTCCAATTTATCCCAAAATAATGTTAATAGCTTGTTCTTTGTCAAGAACCAGTGACCATCATTGTTGTAATAAGTTGGCCTTGAACACTCAGGAAACTCGGGGAAATAGCCCTTGCATGCATAGATTCAACGGAAATTGACTTTGGAATTTTAGGGTTCGAACTCAGATTTGAAATTCGAGAAGATGTGGAAAAATTTGAGGGAAATGGTTTTGAGATTGGGAAAGGGGAGGCTGTGAGGATTCAATGGTTTTGAGATTGGGCGCTAGGGTTTAGATTAGTCTCTTAAAATGGTGAAGTGAAGGAGATGAGTTAGGGGGGGGGGTCAATTATTCGGACACTTATATATTAAAAGGGGTCCCAGTTCCGGACCGTTTGATCAAGTGAGATCGACGGTCATGATTAAGAATAATCTAAACGGGGTCGTTTTGGTCGAGCTGAGGCGGACCGGATAAAAGGCGGGTCTGGGCCGAAAATTGGACGGGTTTCAGGGGAAAAATTGATTGGGCTGGGGGAAATTAATTAAAAGGCCCAAAATCCGGGTTGCTTTCACTTCTTCCCTTTTCTTTCCATTTCTTAATTTTCTTTTCTTTTCCAAATTAAAAAAAATAAAATCCAAAATTAATTCTAAATCCAAATTATCCTACCAAATTAGGTTAATTACTAAAAATAATATTTACAACAACTAATTAATCACCAAATTAAAAGAAAACTGCAAAATTCGAAGCTAAAAATTTAAAATGCAAAAATGAGTTATTTTTTGTGATTTTCCATTTTTATAAAATAAACTAATTTACTAATTAATCTAAAATGTGAAATTAAATCCCAAATACAAATGCAATATATTTTGTATTTTTCATGAATTAAATAAAATTAAACATGCACAGACAAATGCAAACAATTGACGAAATGCTACAAAAAATCTATGAATTTGCAAATAATAGGAAAAATTTATTTTTCTTGAATTTATGGGAGTAATTCACATAGGGCAAAAATCACGTGCTCACACCGCTATACACGACCAATATACATAATTCACAATAATAGTATCATCCACCAGCGTAGATACAAGAACATATGAAACTAAATGCTCATAGGGCATATCTAGAAATGAGCAAAATATAATGATACATACGAATAAATGGAACTAGGGTCAAATAATAAAGAAGCATCCCTGTGGCATACCTAGATAATACATGTGATCACTATGCCTGAAGAAACGACATCTGGCCTGGCAGGAATAGCATAGAATCGGGCCTGACTGCCACTTGATCAACCTCCCCCTCTAGGGAGACCCCTAGCTGCCTGAGCCCCACCCCGAGCTGGTTAGGCGTGTGGTGAAATAACTGATGCTGAAGTCATAGTCTAACCCCTCTACTGAACTGGGCCTCCCAAGAGGTAGGGATACTGTCTCCTGATATGACCAAGCTCCCCACACTCATAGAAATCCCGATCTAACAATGGTGGCGAGGACTGGATTGGGTCCCAAGAACCGGAATACCCGCTAGAAGAACCTGGTATAGATGAGCCCTAAACTGAAGGAGCACGAAATGAACTCTGAGCTGGAAGAGCATTAAGACATGACTTGACACGGACGGGAACTGTATGAACCACGGTTATATGATGCACCACAATGAACTAGGCGAGCCCACCTGAGCGGGCCTATAAGGATGGCCCTTGTTGTGGTGGAACTGCCCCCAGAAGGAACACCACCGAAACCACCGAAACCACGAGACCTTTTTGCCT
The DNA here is from genome assembly GCF_000715075.1 of Nicotiana tabacum. Lineage (NCBI taxonomy): Eukaryota > Viridiplantae > Streptophyta > Magnoliopsida > Solanales > Solanaceae > Nicotiana > Nicotiana tabacum. The sequence goes on from NC_134090.1 coordinate 81,852,483, forward strand.
CCCTTTCCTCAAGCTCCTAACTACGGACTGATCGGGTCCAACCCTACACCACTACAAAGTGGCAAGAGCGGCCGATGCAGCTTTTACCCGAGAAGGTCGAGATTGAATCCATAAGGAGCTAGAATGTTTGGGATTTGGATTCCTATCTAAACTAACAGTGCGTAGTGCTCTTAATTACACTTCCAATCATATTTGTTTGTTTGTTACTTCTAATTTTATGCTAATGAGATACGAAATTAAATTAAGTATGAATGCTTGTAAGGTTTTCTAAATGGATAAAGAGGCACTAGGGAAGTGATTTTTTCCTAGGTGAATACTTTACGGGTTCTAAAGCCTAAGGCAAAGTTGTTATGTTGGGGATTTTGATATAGCCAATGCACGAAACTACTCACTCTATATCTCTCGGTAGCTTGAGTGACTTTGCCCTAATTGACTTTCTCAAGACCAATTGGGTGTCAAAATTGTGCAAGCAATATAGGCTCAGGTCGGGTATCGTTATCTCTAGATTTAACCCTTTAATTGGGGCTATCAATTTCTTGAATACGCCTCAATTCCTTGTTGGACTGATTTTCCTAGACTCTAGCTCTCTTTTTAAAGAAAAGCCCATGTCAAAAGGCACAAATTAGTGTTTGCAACCACTAATTCAACATGGAAAACACAAATCAGTCCAAATATCAACTACCCATAAACATCTAAGCCTTAAAACAAAAGACCCATCAAATACCCACACTAGGGTTGATCCACAACCCTAGCTAATAGGTCTAGCTACTCATAACAATGGAAGAAATCAGATAATTAGATGAAGAATAACCCATAAAGTATGATTACAAACTAAGAATTGAAGATTCAGTGTTAAACTAGCTACAAATTACTCAAAATGGACTAAAACCGCCGTTCACGTGCTCTGCTAAGATAAAGATACCCTAAAAATGTGAAAAAAGGTATTTATACAAGGCTGAATTTCTGGATAAAAATACCCCTAACGGAGGTACTGCGGACCGCGGAAAATGCACCACGGCCACGGTGAGGCTTTTTAGCTTCATTGCTCAGTCTCTGAATCTTGCCACCGCGGACCGCGTAAAATGCACCGCAACCGCGGTGGATTCATTGTAGACCACACAAAATGGGTTGCGGACCACGATGGTTTCAATCTTCCAAACTCCCAACTCTCTGAATTCCCTCTCCGCGGACCGCATAAAATGGATTGCGGTCGCGATGAGGCTACTACAGCCGCGAGAAATCCTCCGCGGACCGCAGTGCTTGAGCTTCCAAACTTGCATCTCTCTGATCTTTTCCACTGTGGACCGCACTAAATGGACTGCGGCCGCAGTGGGTCTGTTGCGGCTGCAGTGGGTTTTATGCTACAGCAGTGCCTTGACTTGTTCTTGGTACTTATGTAGGTTTCACTCCTTTTTGAGCTGGTTTTGACTACTTGTTATCTTTTTGACCAAACCCTGTAAACACGCGTAACATGTAAGCTTTCGGGATTACTTGTATACATTTTTAGTTTAAAACTTAAGCAAAAAGAAGTATAAAATAGACTAGAATCGCTTATCAACTCCCCCAAACTTAAGCTTTTGGTTGTCCTCAAGATATAAAGTAATTCCCACCTTCTTAAGAATAAAACCAAGAAAATTCAGCTGACCTAAAGTTACCTCATCTAGCATCAATTAGGACTAACAATTGTCCTCAAATCAAATGAATCATTAACAACATTCTACCTTTTAAGCACCATGGTTTTAGTGTGACACAAGAGCATCAAGAATTGATTCAACTCATCAAGGAAAATTTTTCTACTACTTTGGTCATTGCGTAACCCAAACTCATACTCCTCACTCTTCCACAAGCAAAACCTCACTTTTAGATTGTAGCACTCAGAACGATAATTGTGGAAAACATACTCATCTCTCTCAAAGAAAGGTCACAAGTCCGGCTCTAAGTACCATAAGCTTGCCCCTTATATGAGTCACCACTAATGTAAGCTTCATTCAACTCAAGATCATATAGGGCTTTTGTGGAGATATAGTGAAGGCATTTGGTTTAGGGTAGGAAATATTTGGTCTAAGTAGGTTTCATCTTCCTTTAAGCACTTCACTTCTTCATTTTGGCACACATTCTCTTGACTTTTTGAGTCATTTACTTCTTTCTTAGGGGGTTAGAGAGACACACTGTCACTCTTTCTTGTTCATTTCAAACATTGTTCTCCTTTCTAAACTTTCCGCACATTTCATCTCTTTACTTTTATTGAATCCCTTTCATTTCTTCTACATTGTTCATTCTTTTTGACTTTTTGATTTTTCTTTATTTTTTTCTTTGTGCCTTTCCTTTTCTTCATGTTGTACCTTTCACCACTTTGTTGCATCCTTCGTCTCTCCCCTCAAACTTATGCTTTTGCCTTGTGGGTCTTTTTAGAACGGGTAAAGGCTTGTATCATGGGTTTTGAAAGAAAAAGGGCTATGGCTTAAAAGGGTTGACTAGTGATATATCATTGTAGGCTATGGAAGTTTTCAAGATATTAGTCGGATCAAGGAGAGCCTATAATCACCTCTCAAGTCAAACTGCACTTAGAATTTTGCCTAGACGATCATTCAAGGCAAGTTCTAGACTAATGGCACGGGACTTGGACTTGCAATTCAAATTCTCACCACACAAGCTATAGGAATGCTAAAGAGACAGAGTCGGGGACCCACAACAACCTTATCTAAGATTTGAGCAACACAAATGGTCCCGAAAAACCACTTGATGATTATCGGCCAACACAAGAGTCTCAAGGTCACAACTTTCACCATCATATACACACCAATTTGCTTTTGACCATAAGATCAAAGGCAAATGTGTTAGGCCTAAGTGAAGTTTTGCTTGATGCACTATTACTCATTAGCTACTATTTACACAAAAACAAAAAGAAAACAGACTCAAACCCTTAAGAAGTTTGTCATGCCATCCATCATTGGGAAGAGTCACCCGGTTTACACAAATTCCACCTTTGGAAAGAACCGTGGCACTAAGAAAACCAAAGGCTTATTGCATGCAAAACTCAAAATAAGAAGCTACGAAAGTGAAGTAAGAAGTTATGAAAGAAAATGCAGAAAGTAAAATGAATATGTACAATGGGGGGTTTAGACAAAATGAATATATACATCAGAAAGTAACTTTATATACAGACCAAGGTTGCAAAGTACGAAAAGTGAAAAAACTGGTAGAAATTATACACATACCAAAAGTAAAAAATATAATAAAATGAAAATAGTATCATATTTACAACTGAATATCATCAAAATAGGGCTACCCCCTCAAATGAAAGCTAGCATTGTACTCAATGCTAACTAACCAAAAATAGCCCAAGAAAAGATAGAAAGTAAAGAAAACTCCCTATTGACCCTCCGTCTGCATGGGATCATGAGCCTAGGTCCCTGGGTCCTGGGACTACTCGGGAACCTGTGACTCTACCTCTGTAACCTGTGCCTGCACTGGGATCTGTGGTTGCTCTGAGATCTGAGGCTAGCTAGAGGAACCTCCCTACGGGTCCTCCAACTCTATCACTGCATCAGCTATTTGTGGGATCACTCTCCTCCTCTTTGGTGCCCTCTCCATCTCTTGCTCCTACTCTAGCTCAGTCTGAGCTGCTGGAGGCTACTCATGCAACAGTAGCTCCAATGGCAAATGATCAGCAACCTTCATCTTTTCCACTTCTGCCCTCAACTCCTTCACAGACTCCTTTGATGCTCGAGTCTTTCTCAACTTCTTTCTTTCCTTAGTCAGCTCCTTCAATGATTTCCCATGAGTACCTACAGCCTCCAATATCAACTGTTGGTTCTCGAGGAGCTTCTTCTGGTTGTCTAGAAGCTCCTTGAGAGTCTCCTCCACTGAGGCTGGAACCTGTGGCTGTGGGGGTACGGACTGGGATTCCACCTAGCTAGAAAGCACAAACAGCTTAGAAGTAGCTGCCTGCATCCAGTTGTTGATACTAGCAAGGGTTTGGCTCAAACAGTGGGCAGTCAATGGGTAAGCTGAGGATGAGGGGATATCTGGAGCAATGGCAGTAGAGGGTCCTGGGGCAATATCTGGTGTAGCTGAGGGAGGCTGAGAAGAAGCTACTACTACTACTGGCTCTTTAGATTGGCCAGTAGAAGCAGTGGCTTTGCCTATAGGATCTTTGCCTTTTGGGTTGTCATCACCCTTGAGGCTGTACCAGGAGAAAGGTATTTTTGGATTCACCTTCACATCAAACTTCCTTTTCTCCACATATTGGTCCTCAAAGTACATTGTCAAGAAATTTGGTAAGGGGTAGGATCTATCACCTTTATTTACCACCCTTATGATCACCTTAGACATAACATTCCCGATGTCGATCGGGTACGTTGTCATGATAGAAGTCACCAATATTGCTCGAGAGATAGGTAGAGAGTTCTCATGAGTAGTAGGGTCCAACCTGCTGTATACGAAAGTTTCCCGCCCCTTTGCCTCGAAGTTTAAAGTTCGCCTCAAAATTGGGACTCCTGATGTCAACCATGCTGGGGTGGTACCTGGAAGTGCCAGGTATTCTGCCAACCATGGACGGGCTACCTCATCCAATGCTACCTTTTCTAAGTACAATGATTCATCTTTCTCCGAAAAGCCCAGGTAGTCATTGATAGTCTTCCTATCGAACTTCACTATCAAATTCCTCACCTTAGTCACTTTGCCCTTTTTGATGTGGGCAGCATTAGCATAAAATTCCTTGACTAAGTGCTCATTTGCCTCCTCGACTATGCTTGAAAGGTATTCCCAGCCCGGACTCTCTCTGAATTGCCTCTTCACATTAGAGTTGTGAGGCATAAGGTCATTCTCAATGAATTTATGCTCAAGTATCAATTTCCTCTCGGGCCACCACTCTTGGAACTTGTGGTAAGAAATATCACTAACAAACCTATCCTGACAAGCCTCCAGGTTTCTAGTTCTCTCTACCCCTCCCCCTCCCCCCCGGTTTGGGGCACACTCCCTCCTTTTTCAGCAATGGGATCCTCCCCGGGTGTTGAAGCTGATGTTGAACTACCATTTCTCTCTGTTGAGCCCTAAAACGACACAAAAGAAATTTAAACTAAACCTTGAGCGGTTGGAGAGCCTGGAGGTGTGGGCATATCTCTCAATCTATGCCTCTCTGGCCAGTCAGGAACTTACTCCGGCACTAAATCGGAGTCAGATGCCTCCCGATAGGGCAAATACTCACTTCCCTCTGAATGGGAAATAGCTCTATCTGCAGCCTTTATTGACCTTATGGTGTCCCCAATTGCTTTCCGGACTTGGGGGTCAATTTGATCATACCTCGTCCCCTACCCCGGGAGGATTCTCCTTTGCCTTTCTGTTTGTCACCTCCGCCTCGTGATTTAACCATTGTCTGCAAGGAGAATTTATTTACTGTTTGTTATATCACAGTACAAGGAGAAACAGTAAAGAATATGATTACAAATAGCTTACTGCGGACCGCATAAAAAGTAGTACGGCCGCAAAGAAACCACCGTGGACCGCACAAAATGGCACCGCGATCTGCATTAAGGTAGGGGTCATAATACCCATTCTCTGATTTAGGGCATCGCGGACCGCAAGAAATGCAGTGCAACCCGCAGTAAGGCACCGCAGACCGCAAAAAATTCACCGTGGCCGCAATCCTCAAACTTTACCTCTCTGATGTTTTACTACCGCGAACCGCGGAAAATCACACTGCAGACCACAAAGAGGCACCGCGAAAAATCCACTGCGGTCGCGGTAAACATAACTCGGCAACACCAACATAGGGTTTCAACATATTTCTCATTTTTAGCTTAGATTCACATATTATCAACCCCCTAGGTAGTTAATCATCATTTTTCACTAATTAACCCTAATCTAAACAGCATTGTGTAATCCTACGCTACAAATTGAAAGAAAAGGGAAGAAAAAGAAGTACAACTAATGAATTAAAAAAATAAAACAAAGTTAAAGACTAGGGAAAGATTAAAAGTACCAGTAATGAGATGCAGTAAAGATGAATGAGAATCAGTGATTGAATTTGTGCAATGAGGGTGTGATGAACAATAATTTTTTTCTATTTAGAAAGCAAATGATCGAAAAGTGTAAATGAAGGCCTGAGGTCCTATTTATAGAAAAAGGACCCGGGACTCACGTTACCTACCCATCGCGGACCGCATAAAATGCACCGTGGCCTGCGATACATAAGCATAAGGAGCATTGGGGAGGAAGGCAATGCGGACCGCAAGAAATGCTCTATGGCCGCGGTAGGGCACCGCGGACCGCATAAAATGCATTGCAGCCACGGTGACAATCTTCAGAGAACCTCCACTTTTTACCATTCAACACTGCGGACCGCAATGAAATTTTCCCCCCACAACAAGGCCATTGCGGCCGCGAAAAATGCATTGCGGCAGCAGTCCAAACTTCAAAGAGTGCAACATTTTTCCAATTTGGTCCTGCAATGCATCAAAACAACCCTACACATATCTCACAACCAGTTAGTCCAAAAGCAAATCCTACACTAAAAGGAAAATCAAAGAAAAACAAAAAGAAAGATACATGGATTGCCTCCCAAGAAGCGCCTGATTTAACGTCGCGACACGACGCAGGTTACCATCAAATCACTTTAGATGGATCAATGCCACCACGTGGCTGTCATCAATCTTGCCAAGGTAGTGCTTGACTCTATGCCCATTAATTCCGAAGACCTTCCCATTTTTGTTTTTCAAGTCAAGTGAACCAAACAGAGTCACAAGCACCACTTCAAAAGGTCCACTCTATTTCGACTTAAGCTTTCCCGGAAACAGACGTAACCGAGAATTGAACAAGAGAACCAAATCACCCACTTTGAACTCCTTGCTTCGAGCATATTTATCATAAAGGTACTTCATCTTGTCCTTATACAAGGACGAACTAGAGTAGGCATGGAATCGGAATTCATCAAGTTCATTAAGCTGCTCCACACGAAGATTTGCTGCCACATCCTATTCATGATTCAGCTTCCTCAAAGCCCACATGACCTTGTGCTCTAACTCAACCGGTAGATGGAAAGCATTTTCAAACACCAACTGGTATAGATACATACCAATCGGAGTCTTGTAAGCAATCATATAAGCCCATAGACCATCATCCAATTTCTTTGACCAATCGGTCCTATTTGCATTGGCCGTGTTTGATAATATACTCTTGATTTCCCTGTTTGAGACTTCAACTTGGCCACTCGCCTGAGGATGATAAGGGGTAGAAACTTTGTGATTGACACCATACTTTGCAAGCAAAGTGTCAAAAGCTCTATTGCAAAATAAGACCCCCATCACTTATGATTGCTCGAGGAGTGCCAAACCTAGTAAAAATGCTCTTCTTGAGAAACGCAACAATACTTCGGGCCTCATTATTAGGTAAAGCCACAGCTTTAACCCACTTTGAAACATAGTCAACTACCACTAGAATGTATGTGTTCCTATACGAACAAACAAAAGGGCCCATGAAATCAATGGCCCACACATAAAAAATATCAACTTCGAAAAATAGTATTGAGAGGCATCTCATCTTTCTTCGAAATTCCACCCGGTCTTTGACATTCGTCGCATCTCTTCACAAGTTCACTTGCATCTTTGTACAATGTTGGCCAGTAAAACCCACAACTAAGAACCTTTGAACCTGTCCTCTCCCCGCCATGATGACCACCATAGGGAGAGGAATGACAAGCCTCTAAGATACTCAATAGCTCCTCCTCAAGGACACACCTATGGATCACACCGTCAGTGCAAATCTTGAACAAGTACGACTCATCCTAATAGAAGTCCAAACTATCCCGTTTAAGCTTATTCCTTTGGTTAGAAGAGAGCTCACACGGGATTATACCGGTCACAAGGAAATTAGCAACGTCCGCAAACAATGGCATACCATTCACCGACACAGAAAGGAGTTGCTCATCGAGAAATGAATTATTGATATCTAGGTCATCACGAGGCCTCCCCTCATCCTCCAAGCGGGACAAGTGGTCCGCCACTTGGTTTTTACAACCCTTCCGGTCCATAATCTCCAAATCAAACTCTTGAAGTAATAAGACATATCGCATCAGCCTAGCTTTGGAATCCTTATTCGTCATCAAGTACTGGAGTGCAGCATGATCGGTATGAACTATGACCTTGGCACCCATGAGATACGGCCAAAATTTCTCCATTGCGAACACAATAGCCAAAAGCACTTTTTCAGTCACCGTGTAGTTCACTTGAGCATCATTCATTGTCTTGCTCTCATAATACACCGGATGCAACATTTTATTCACTCTTTGACCCAAGACCGCCCCAACCGCAACATCACTCGCGTCACACATGGGCTCGAAAGGCAAGCTCCAATTGGGTGCAGTAATAATAGGAGTGGTGGTCAACTTGTACTTGAGAAGTTCGAAGGCTTGCATATATCTCTCATTGAACACTAACTTGGAATATTTTTCCAATAACTTGCACAAGGGATTCACTACCTTCTAAAAGTCCTTGATAAATCTTCGGTAGAACCCCATATGCCCAAGAAAACTTCTAACTCCCTTGACTGAAGTTGGGGGAGGGAGCCTTGAAATCACTTCAATTTTAGCTTTGTCCACCTCTATACCATGCTTTGAAATTTTATGGCCAAGAACTATGCCCTCCTCAACCATGAAGTGGCATTTCTCCCAATTAAGCACAAGATTGGTTTCTTTACAACGGCCAACACTCTATCAAGATTTTTCAAACATTCATCAAAGAGTCACCAATAACACTGAAGTCTTCCATAAACCCCTCCAAAATGTCCTCCACCATGTCGGTAAATATGGCCATCGTACAACACTGGAATGTAGCCGGTGCATTACACAACCCAAATGGCATCCTAGGCAAAGGCAAAGGTTCTTGCTTACGTTTTGATTATAAATTCATACAAAATAGTCCCAAAAGGCTCACAAGTTGTGCTTGATTGCAGGTTTGATCCACAAAGTGACTACGATGTCAAAGATCAGCTCAAAAGAAGTGAAGCCTGCACAAGTACTGAAGACAAGACAAACTCAGGAAAAACAGGCCTAGTGCGACTGCACTACACTTTGTGCGGTCCGCACTAGGGAGATTTAGAGAGCTGGTATTTCAAGAATTAAGGCAGTGCGGCCGTAGAAGGTTTTGTGCTGTATGCACTGAAGGCAATGTGGCTGCACTACCATTCTGTGCGGTTCGCAGAGCCAAGATTCAAAGAGATGCCAAGTTAGAGGATTGAAGCCTGTGCGGACCGCGCTAGAAGCCTCCGTGGCTGCAGTCCATTCTGTGCGGCCCGCGGAGCCTGGGTTCAGAGAGTCAAGTTTTCAAGTTCAAGAGCCTAGTGCGTCCGCACACCATTTTGTGCGGTCCGCACTAATCCTGCAGGGGCATTTTTGTCTAATTTTTCCAGCTTAGTATAAATAGAATCTTTTTCCATTTTTAGGGTATCAGACATTTTAGAATAGCTGTTGCGCTCGTGGGAACGTATCTTGTAGCCATTTTGGGCATTTTTACTTACTTTTTATCATTGAATCTTTGTATTTAGCTTAGCAATTAACTAATATGTGTTCATCTTCATCTATTTTTTTGTTTTTCTCTCTTCAAGTATGAGTAGCTAGACCCATTAGCTAGGGTTGTGGCTCAACCCTAGTGTGGGTAATTGATGGGTGTTGCAATTTAGGGCTAGATTGACTATGGGTGTTTGCTATTTGGGTCAATTTCATGGTTTAATTACTGAATTAGTGGTTGCAAACACTAGTTTGTGCTAAGTTGACTTGGGCTCTTCTTGAGAACGAGAGCCTAAGTCTCCGAATTGATCCAACAGGGAATTGAGATGGACTCAAGAGAATTGATAGTCCCAATTAAAGGGTTAAACCTCGAGAGAGTAATACCCGACTTGAACCCTAGTTGCTTGAGCAAATATGCATACCCAATTAGTCTTGAGAAAGTCAATTGGGCAAATCATTCTTTCTACCGAGAGGTGTGAGAGTGGGTAATATCGAGCAACGGTTATAACATATTCCCCAATCATGTCAATCGTGTCTTAGATGCAATTACCCGTCAATTGGCCACATAGGTGAAAGTCACTACCCTAGTGCCTTTTAGAATATTTGAACAACTTGTAGCATTTTACTCTTAGCTTAATCTAGTTGCAATTATAATTTGTAGTTTGATAATAGTAGAATTATAAAGAAAACCCAAAAATGAATAGAAGTGCAATTTGGAACCAATACGCAATCCCAACCTAAATAGATACTCAACTCACTTTCTAGCTCTTTATGGAAATCGATCCCAATCCAAAATCGGGTAAAAGCTATTGCAACCCTCTCTCGCTACTTTTTAGTGGTGCAGAGTAGTCTGCGATCAACTTTTTGGCACCGTTGCCGGGGAGCTAACGATTTTGGCTATCTATTTAGTTAGTTTTGTGTATTGTTCTTCTTTCCTTCTTTGTTACTTACTTGTTTGTGTCACTACTTAGGTACTAAAATGGCATTGAACAATGCAAATGACCCTCTTGGAAATGTGATTGTGGGGGAGGAGGTAGATGATGTTGAACAAGATAAGGTGCCTCTTGTACCTCAAGGACAATGTAGAGGCCGCAATGCCAATGCTAATCCAAATGACAATATTCCAGACCCTCCTCCGCCACCTCCAAGAGTGGCTCCCAGAGTACTTTTGAACTAGGGTTATGCAAGTGCTATTGTCCCACCCAGAATCCGGGCAGGAAGCTTTCGGATAACCAATGTGATGTTGACCTTACTTGAGAAGTGTGGGTACTTCACAGGCGTTGCGGATCAAAATGCCTACAAATATCTCAAGGGGTTCATAGATACATGCTGGGGGAGCAAACAAACGAATGTGTCTGATGATGCTCTTAGATTGAGACTTTTCCCATTCTCACTTCGAGGGAATGCATTAGATTGGATCGAGAGACTTCCCAACCATTCCACTAAAACTTAGGATGAGTTGGCGGATAAATTCATTGCTAAATTCTTTTCACCCGGGCATATAGCGGCACTTCAAGATGAGATATTGTCTTTCAAGCAAGAGCCCACGGAATCTTTGCATGAGATTTGGGAGTGGTATAGAACGATGGTGAAAGAATGCCCCAACAATGATATGACCGACGCTATAATCCAACAAACTTTCTATCGGGGCATCAATACAGCAAATCAATGCATAGTGAACCAACTTGCTGGGGGCAACTTTATAAAGCTGTCGTATGATGAGGCATGTGATGTACTTGATGAGATGTCTGACACTTCTTCTGCATGGAAAAGTAGAGCCAATGTGCCTCAAGGTGACCTTACGGTTATTCATTTGCACGAGGAATTACATGACCATGGGCAAGCTATAGCGGGGTTGACAACTACTATAAATCAATTTGCTAAGGCACAATTGCAACAAGTCCAAAATCTACGCCAAGTGAATGCCATGGAGGGTGTTAATATGCTTGTCAACAAGAGAAGGCAACACACCCAAGGAAATTCTGAGCAATTTGATGATGCATGTGATGGTTTTCAAAATGATGGTTATGATGACCAAAGTGAAGAGGTTCAATATATAAACAACTATCAAGGCCAACGGGGCAACTCTTCCAACCAACAACAATGGAGACCTCAAGGCAATTGGGGCAATCAACAACAAAATAGTGGTAATTGGGGGAACAACAACCAAAACAACAACTGGGGAAATCAGAACAACAATCAAGGCAACCAAGGGAATTAGAATGGTAATAATAATAATTGGGGTGGCAATAATAATCAAGGAGGATGGAACAATGGAAACCAAGGAAACCGGGGGCAAGCCTTACAAAGGCCCCCAATGTACCAACAATTGAACAATCCACCACCATTTCCATCTCAAGGTCCTAGTTCTTCGATAATGATATGGGTAGAATTTAAATGATGTTCGAGCAGATGATGAAGAAGAATTCAGATTCTGATGCACAATTAGCTTCTCACAACACCTCTATCCGAAACTTGGAGGTACAATTAGGCCAAATCTCTCAGTCATTGAATACTCACCCGAAGGGTGCACTACCAAGTGATACGGTAGTAAACCCAAAGGGTGGGAACAATCATGTTATGGAAGTTACAACAAGAAGTGGGAGAGGCGGTGATGTGAATTCCTCTAAGCAAAAACAAGTCGTGGATGATGATGTTGAGTTGCAAGATGATGAAGTCCCTTTGGTAGTTGAAGATGTGGTTGTTGATAATGTGAACAATGAAGTGAGGATTGATATTCAATAAATCGAGGTGGAAACTCAAAATGATGTGAACCCGTCTAGGGAACACATAATTGACATGCCGGAACCGGCTGTGCCTAAAGCCAAGGCACCTTTGCCAAGGCCACCTCCACCTTATCCTCAAAGGCTCGTGAAGCAACACAATGATAATTAGTTTAAAAAGTTCATTGACATGATGAAGAGCTTATCTATTAATGTGCCTTTGGTGGAGGCACTTGAACAAATGTCGGGCTATGCAAAATTCATGAAAGACTTGGTCACAAAGAAGCGTTCTATGGATTGTGAAACTATAAAGATGACTCACCAATTTAGTGCTATAGTGCATTCAATGGCTCCGAAGCTTGAAGATCCCGGTTCTTTAACCATTCCTTGCACCATTGGGAGTGCGGATTTTGCTAAGGCTCTATGTGATTTGGGAGCTAGTATCAATTTGATGCCTTACCCAGTTTTCAAAACTTTGGATATTGGGCAACCTAGACCGACTTCCATGAGGTTACAAATGGCGGATCGATCGATGAAGCGACCTTTGGGCATTATTGATGACGTGCTTGTCCGGGTGGACAAATTCATATTGCCAGCCGACTTTGTGATTTTAGATTGTGAAATGGACTATGAGGTCCCAATCATTCTTGGGAGGCCTTTCCTTACGACGGGGAAGGCATTGGTTGATTTTGAAGCGGGTGAGCTCACTTTCCGAGTGGGAGATGAAAAGGTCGTCTTTCATATTTGCAAATCTATGAAGCAACCCAATAGCTCCAAGGTGTGCTCATTTGTAGACATTGTCACAGCTGTGATTGTGGATGACACCAGTGTTATGATCAACGTGGAGGACCCCCTTGAGGCCATGCTATTAAATCTTGATGTCAATGATGATGCAAGCAGAGTGGAGTGTGTGAATGCTTTACATGGGATGGGCTCTTATTCCTATGAGCCTAGAAAATTGTCTTCGGATCTTGAAAACCAGAAAACTCCACCAATAAAACCATCAATTGAGGAGCCACCGGTGTTGGAGTTGAAACCACTGCCTCCGCACCTCGGGTATGAGTGCTTGTGCTTAAATTCTACTTTACCAATTATTCTTTCCTCTTGCCTAACTAACATGCAGGTTGAGACCACTTTGGCGGTGCTTCAAAGGCAAAAAAGGGCAATTGGATGGACTTTGGTTGACATTCGGGGAATAAGCCCCGCATTATGTATGCACAAAATCATCTTGGAGGATGATGCAAAACCTTCCTTGGAGCATCAAAGAAGATTGAACGAGGCAATGCAAGAGGTGGTGAAAAAAGAAGTGATCAAGTGGTTGGATGCCGGGGTTGTGTAACCCATTTCTGATAGCTCGTGGACTTCTCCGGTGCAATGTATACCAAAAAAGGGTGGTATGACTGTGGTGATAAATGACAACAATGAACTTATTCCCACTCGGACAGTTACCGGATGGAGGGTATGCATGGACTACCGGAAGCTGAACAAGGTGACCCGTAAGGATCACTTCCCATTGCCATTCCTTGACCAGGAGAAGACCACATTTACCTGTCCATATGGAACCTTCACTTTCTCTCAGATGTCGTTCGGGTTGTGTAATGCCCCGACGACATTCCAATGATGTATGATGGCTATTTTCACCGACATGGTGGAAGATATTTTGGAGGTCTTCATGGACGATTTCAGTGTGGTTGGAGATTCATTTGAAGAGTGTTTGGGAAATTTGGATAGAGTTTTGGCCCGATGTGAAGACACAAATCTCGTGCTTAATTGGGAAAAATACCACTTCATGGTGGAGGAAGGCATAGTGTTGGGCCACAAAATTTCAAAGAGTGGGATTGAAGTTGACAAAGCCAAGATAGAGGTGATTTCACGGCTTCCTCCCCCCATTTCCGTCAAGGGGGTGAGAAGTTTTCTTAGGCACGTGGGGTTTTACCGGAGGTTTATAAAAGATTTTTTGAAGGTGGTAAACCCTTATGCTAGCTACTAGAAAAGGATGCTAAGTTTGTGTTCGATGAGGGATGTATGCAAGCATTCGAGCTTCTCAAGCTAAAGTTGACCACTACCCCTATCATTACCGCACCAAATTGGAGCTTGCCTTTCGAGCTCATGTGTGACGCAAGCAATGTTGCGGTTGGGGCTGTTTTGGGTCAAAGGGTTAATAAAATGTTTCATCCGGTGTTCTACGCAAGCAAGACCATCAATGAGGCTCAAAGGAACTACACAGTTACCGAGAAAGAGTTGTTGGCTATAGTGTTTGCAATGGAAAAGTTTAGGCCGTATTTTATGGGGGACAAAGTCATAGTGCACACCGATCATGCCGCTCTTAGGTACTTGATGACGAAGAAAGACTCCAAGGAAAGATTGATACGATGGGTGCTACTACTTCAAGAGTTTGATCTAGAAATTGTGGACCGGAAAGGTAGTAAGAACCAAGTGGCGAACCACTTATCCCGTTTGGAGGAGGAGGGGAGGCCTTGTGATGGCCTTGAGATCAATGATTCATTTCCCAACAAACAACTCCTTGCGGTGTCAATGAATGATATGCCATGGTTTGCTGATGTTGCTCATTACCTTGTGACCAGAATAATCCCGTGTGAGCTCTCTTATAACTAAAGGAAGAAGCTCAAGCGGGATAGTTTGGATTTTTATTGGGATGGGCCATACTTGTTCAAGATTTGCATGGATGGTGTGATCCAAAGGCGTGTCCCAGAAGAAGAGCAATTGAGTATTTTGGAGGCTTGTCATTCTTCACCCTATGGTGGCCATCACGGTGGGGTGAGGACCGCCTCGAAAGTTCTTAGTTGTGGGTTCTATTGGCCAACCTTGTTCAAAGATACGGGTGATTTTGTGAAGAGGTGTGACGAATGCCAAAGAGCGCGTGAAATTTCTAAAAGGGATGAGATGCCTCTCAATATCATTCTTGAAGTGGATATCTTTGATGTTTGGGGCATCGATTTCATGGGTCCATTTGTTAGCTCTTGTGGGAATACTTACATTCTTGTGGTGGTTGACTATGTCTCAAAATAGGTTGAAACCGTGGCTTTACCTAACAATCAAGCCTGGAGTATTGTTGCATTTCTTAAGAAGAGCATTTTCACAAGGTTTGGCACTCCTCGTGCGATTATCAGTGATGGGGGGTCTCACTTTTGCAATAGAGCTTTCAACACGTTGCTTTCTAAGTACGATGTCAATCACAAAGTTTCTACCCCCTATCATCCTCAAGCAAGTGGTCAAGTGGAAGTCTCCAACAGGGAAATCAAAAGTATATTGTCAAAGACGGTCAATGCTAATAAGACCGATTGGTCGAAGAAGTTGGATGATGCTCTATGGGCTTATCGGACAACTTACAAAACTTTGATTGGTATGTCTCCGTATCGGTTGGTGTTTGGGAAAGCTTGACATCTTCCGGTTGAGTTAGAGCACAAGGCCATGTGGGCTTTGAGGAAGTTGAATCTTGAATGGGATGTTGCTGCCAATCTTTGTGTAGAGCAGCTCAATGAACTTGATGAATTTAGATTCCATGACTACTCTAGTTCGTCCTTGTATAAGGAAAAGATGAAGTACCTTCATGATAAATATGCTCGTGGAAAGGAGTTCAAAGTAGGTGATTTGGTTCTCTTATTCAACTCTCGGTTACGTCTGTTTCTGGGAAAGCTTAAATCAAAATGGAGTGGGCCATTTGAAGTTGTGTTTGTGACCCCTTTTGGTGCTCTTGATTTGAAAAATAAAAAATGGTGAAGTCTTCAGAGTTAACGGGCACTGGGTCAAGAATTATCTTGGGAAAATTGATGACAGCCATGTGGTGGCATTTCTTCATTTCAAATGATATGATGGTAACCTGCGTCGTGCCGCGACGTTAAATTAGGCGCTTCTTGGGAGGCAACCCATGTGTTTTTCTTCTTGCGTTCTTTGATTTTCTTTAAAGTATAGGATTGAGTTTTGGGCTAACTGGTTGTGACATGTTACAGGGTTGTGTCGATGCAGTGCAAGACATAGTGGAAAAAATGCACAGGTCTCTAAAGTTGCCAGTGCGGCCGCAGTACATTTTGTGCAGACTGCACTGGTGTGGGTAAAATGAAGCCTCTCTGAAGTTTGCCACCGTGGCCGCACTCCATTTTGTGCGGTCCGCAGTGGACCTCTGCGACCGCAGTCCATTTTGTGCGGACCACAGATTGTTGCCTTCTCAAACTTGAACAAAATAGTTCAGTGCGGGCCGCGGTCCATTTTGTGCGGTCAACACTGGTAGGTGAGACTGGGCCCTAGGGGATTTTCTATAAATAGACCTTGAGAGTTTCATGTTACCCTTTTTGAAATTTTAACTCTCAGAGCATACTAATACTGTTCATCCTTTGTATTTGATTGTAATTACTTGCTTGGCATCGATTAGTTTCACTTCATCTCATAATCTGGTAACAAAATCTTCCTTTTCCTTGTTTAATTTTGTAATTTCATTTAATATTTGTTTTTCTTAGCTTCTGTTGTTCTTCCTCACGTATTTATTTCAATTGCCTAGGCTAGAGTTGTTAAATTTTGAATTCATGAGGACTTTGTCAGTTTAATGGACTGGGAAATGACTTAGGGGCACTCATTTGGTGAAAATTTGGACTTAAAAGCAAAAATCCCATGAACCCTACCTCAGTGCCAAAACTGGGCACTTAGTGCGGACCGCGGTCATTTTTGTGCGGTCCACAGTACCATTTTGTGTGGACCACACTGATGAACTTCTGGAAAGTTGAACCTTAGGCAGTGCGGCCGCACTACATTTTGTGCGGATCGCACCGGCCCCTGTGCGGCCGCACTACCGTTTTGTGCGGTCCGCACTGGTTAGATACAGAGGATGGGTAGTCTGAACCCCATCTCTGTGCGGACTGCACTGGCCCCTGTGCGGCCACACTCCATTTTGTGTGGTCCGTACTGGGGACTTCTACAACTATGTTCCCATGTTCTGCAACACTTAATTTTCACTACTTCTCTAATGCTGCAACTGATACTCACAATGTCATGTGATTGTGATTGTAGACAATGGTTAAACAACGAGGGAAAGGCTCAAAACAACCCGACAGAGGTGAATCCTCCCGGGGGGCAAGGGCAATAAGATGATTAGATTCACTCCCCAAGTTAGATAAAGCATAAAATAGATGAGGAAGGCAATAAAAGCAGTTGACAGAGCCTGTGATCAGTCAGGGAGTGAGTATATGCCCTCCCAGGATATTTCTTCGGACTCCGTGCCAGAATATGTTGAAGATTGGCCGGGAAGATTCATATTGACAAATACTACTCCTCCACCATCACCCACTGCCCAAGCACCAGCACATGTTTCTACTGAGTCGTTTGAGGGCTCAGCAACCGGTAGTGGTGAATACTCCACCTCCCCCATAGCTTCATTATCCGGGGAGGGTGCAGACGAAGGTGAGGAGGAAGTAGAGGGAGATGAGGAGGTAGCTGAAGGTGGTGAGCCTCAGGTGGGAGGCGTTGCTAGAATTAGGAAGCCCGAAGCTTAGGAGGATAGGTTTGTAAGTGAAGTGGCATACCATAAGTTTAGGGAGTGGTGGCCGGTGAGAAAACTGATCCCAGAGAGAAGCTTCATAGATAGAGACCTATTAACCCACAACCCCGACGTGCAAAGATAGTTTAGAACTAGAGTGGGCTGGGAGCATTTCATGGATGAATTGTAGACGCCAATGAACACTTGGTCAAGGATTTTAATTGCAATGTAGACCACATCAAAAAAGGGTCCAAAGTGACCAAGGTTCGGAACTTGAAGGTGCTATTTGATGGGAAGTCGATAAATGAGTATCTGGGCTTCAATGAGGAGGATGAGACTTTGTATATAGCGAAGTGGAAATGGGCAAGGAGGTCCGTCCATGGCTAGCACAGTACCTGGAAATCCCAAGTACCGTCCCCGACTGGTTGACTGTTGTAGTCAAAATATTGAGAAGGAGCTTGAACTTTGAGGCAAGGGGATGAGAAACTTTTGTTTGCAGCCGGTCGGACCCTACCACTCATGACAACACCCTTCCTCTCCACCGGGCTGTGTTAGTGGCTTCTATCATAGCAGGGTACCCCATCAACGTGGGGAATGTGATGTCCCGGATTATCACTTAGTGGGAGCGGAGCATGACCGGAACTACCCTTTTCCCAGCTTCCTCACAATGTACTTTCCAGACTTGGAGATGGACAAGAGACCCTATGACATCAAGGTCAAGGCGATAGCCCCATTTTCCTGGTATAGCATGAAGGGGGATGACAACCCCAAAAGTAAGAACTACAAAGCTCCTACTTCTGCCCCAACTGGCCAATCTGAAGATCCAGTTGTGGTAGAGGTCCTTGTTGAGCCTACCTCCACTCCTGCTGACATCCTTCCCGGACCTTCCACATCCACAGCTATTCCTGCCGGTCCATCCACATCAGCGGGCCCAGAGATCCCATCTTCCCCGACCCATCCTATTAATGCCCACCGTCTGAGCCAGGCACTTCTGAGTATCAACAACTGGATGCAGACTGCCTCATCCAAGATGTCCATCTTGATTACCACTGTAGAGGCTCAGTCGGTTCCCTCATCTCCACAGATGCCACAGTCGATAGAGGATGTGCTCAAGGAGATAATTGACAATCAGGAGAAGATCCTCGACACTCAGGCTGCGCTCTCAAAGGCAGTTGATTCACATAGCAAGGCTCTCAAGGAGCTTGCTCGGGAGCACAAAAAGCTGCGGAAGACACGGTCCTCCAAGGAGTCCGTGAAGGAGCTGCGTGTAGATGTTGACAGACTGAAGGCAGATCAATTACCTTTAGACTTATTGCTCGAGGACCTAGTCCCAGTAGCTCAGCCACAGCAGGAGCAGACACAGAGGCCTCCGAAGAGGAAGAGGATGATTCCTAGAGCTGATGATGCTATCATCTAGTTGGCGGACCCACCAGAGACTTCCTCCAGTCAGCCACAGGATGTACCAGTTCCAGAGCCTGTTGAGGTCCAGGCGCAGGTCCCAGTAATAGAGGAGCAGACCACCGGGAACCAGTCTGAGGTTCCCGAGCACACAGAGGACCCAGGGACCACTCATGATCCTATGCAGACAGACAGGGCTTAGGGAGTCTTCTATATCTTTTTTCCTCTTATCCTTTTGATGTTTTATTTAGACTAGTTGGCATTAGGGACAATGCCAGCTTTCATTTGAGGGGGTAGGCCCTACATTTTGGATGACTGTATATATATTGATACATTTTTATGCTTTCTTGATATTTCATCTTTGGTCTGTATATAATTTGATATTTAGTTACATTTATCGCACTTTTATTTTACTTTGGGCCTGTATATAAAGTTACGTTTCATTGTACATATTCATCCCATCTATTGTATATTCAAATCCCCTCTTGTATGTATTCATTCTATTTTCCGCAAAATTTTTCGCTTTTAGCTTCTTATTTATGTTCGTAGCTTTTTGTTTTGTTTTGGACATTTTCAATAAGCCTTTGATTTTCTTAATGCCACGGTTCTTTCCAAAGGTGGAGTATTGTGTGAACCGGGTGGCTCTTCCCAATGATGGATGGCGTGACAACCTTCTTAAGGGTTTGAGTCCGTTTTTCTTTTTTGTTTTTAATAGTTAGTAGTTAAGGGTGCCTCAAGCAAAGCTTCACTTGGGCCTAGCACATTTGCCTTTGATCACATGGTCAAAAACAAATTGTTGTGTTTAGGATGGTGAAAGTCATGACCTTGAGACTCTTGTCTTGACTGATAATCATCAAGTGGGTTTTCAGGACCATTGTGTGCTCAAATCGTATCTAAGGTCGTTGTGGGCCCCCGACTCTATGTATTTAGCAATCCCTTAGCTTGTGTGGTGAGTAATTCAATTGCACGTCCAAATCCCGAGCCATTGGTCTAGAACTTGCCCTAAATGTTTGTTGAGGTGAAATCATAAGTGAATTTTGACTTGAGGCATGATTATAGGCTCTCCTTGATCCAAATGATAGTTTGAACAATTCCATAGTCTACCAATGATATGATCCCTAGTTAACCCTTTTGAGCCTTAGACCTTTTTCTTTCAAGAACCATGATACAAGCCTATACCCGTTCTAAAAGATATCCTCTCTTGGCACCCGATCTTTCCTTTAGCACATGGAAAAAGTATAAGTTTGGGAGGGGGGATACGAGGATGACAACAAAGTGGTAAAAAGGCACAAAAGTGAAGAAAAGGAAAGGTAATGAAAAAGAAAGAAAAGCAAAAGACAAAAAAAGAATGCTAAATTTGAAAAAGAATAAAAAGGGATTCAAGAAAAGCAAAGAATGAAAGGTGTGGAAAGTTGAGAAAGGAGAAAAAGGTTTGAAATGCATAAGATAGAGTGACAGTGTGTCTCTCTAACCCCTTAGAAAGAAGTGAAATGACTCAAAGAGTCAAGAGAATGTGTGCCAAATGAATCAAAAGAAGTCCTTAAGGGAAGATGGAACCTACTTAGACCAAAACATGTCTTACCCAGAACCAAAAGCATTCACAACATCTCCACAAAATCCTATATGATCTTGAATTGAATGAAGCTTACATTAGTGGACACTCACATAAGGGGCAAGCATATGGTACTTAGAGCCGGACTTATGACTTTTTCTTGAGAGAGATGAGTGAATTTCCACTAACCTCATTTTGTGTGTCAATATTCTAAAGGTGAGGTTTGCTTAGGGAGAGTTGAGGATGTGTGAGTTTGGGTTCCACAATGAACAAAGTAATTGAGAGAGTTCTTTGATGTGTTGAGTTAACTCTTGAAGTTCTTGTGTTGCACTTGATCCATGGTTTTTCAAAGGTTAAATGTTGTTAATGACTCATTTGTATTGAGGGCAATTGTTAGTCCTAATTGATGCTAGTTGAGGTTGCTTTAGGACAACTGAAAATTTCTTGGATTTTCCCTTAAGGGGTGAGTCTTATTTTGTTTGCTTGAGGACAAGCAAAAGCTTAAGTTTGGGGGAGTTGATAACTAGGGATTTTGACACATTTTATACTCTTTCTTGCTTACGCTTTGATTATAAATTCATACAAAATAGTCCCAAAAGGCTCACAAGTTGTGCTTGATTGCAAGTTTGATCCACAAAGTGAATACGATGTCAAAGATAAGCTCAAAAAGAGTGAAACCTGCACAAGTACTGAAGACAAGACAAACTCAGGAAAAACAGGGCTAGTGCGGCCGCACTACACTTTGTGCGGTCCGCACTAGGGAGATTAAGAGAGCTGGTATTTCAGGCATTAAGGCAGTACGGCCGCAGAAGGTTTTGTGCGGTCTGCACTGAAGGCATTTCAGCCACACTACCATTCTGTGCGGTCCGCAGAGCCAAGATTCAGAGAGATGCCAAGTTCAAGGATTGAAGCTTGTGCGGTCCGCGGTCCATTCTGTGCCGACCGCGCTAGAAGCCTCTGTGGCCGCAGTCCATTCTGTGTGGCTCGCGAAGCCTGGGTTCAGAGAGTCAAGTTTTCAAGTTCAAGAGCCTAGTGCGGCCGCACACCATTTTGTGCGGTCCGCACTAACCCCGCAGGGGCATTTTTGTCCAGTTTTTCTAGCTTAGTATAAATAGACATTTTAGAATAGCTGCTGCGCTCGTGGGAACGTATCTTGTAGCCATTTTGGGCATTTTTACTTACTTTTTATCATTGAATCTTTGTATTTAGCTTAGCAATTAATTAATATGTGTTCATCTTCATGTATTTCTCTGTTTTTCTCTTCAAGTATGAGTAGCTAGACCCATTAGCTAGGGTTGTGGCTCAACCCTAGTGTGCGTAATTGATGGGTGTTGCAATTTAGGGCTAGATTGACTATGGGTGTTTTCTATTTGGGTCAATTTCATGGTTTAATTACTGAATTAGTGGTTGCAAACACTAGTTTGTGCTAAGTTGACTTGGGCTCTTCTTGAGAAAGTGAGCCTAAGTCTCCGAAATTGATCCAACAATGAATTGGGATGGACTCAAGAGAATTGATAGTTCCAATTAAAGGGTTAAACCTCGAGAGAGTAATACCCGACTTGAACCCTAGATGCTTGAGCAAATATGCATACCCAATTGGTCTTGAGAAAGTAAATTGGGCAAAATAATTCTTTCTACCGAGAGGTGTGAGAGTGGGTAATATCGAGAAACGGTTATAACATATTCCCCAATCATGTCAATCGTGTCTTAGATGCAATTACCCGTCAATTGGCCACCTAGGTGAAAGTTACTATCCTAGTGCCTTTTAGAATATTTGAACAACTTGTAGCATTTTACTCTTAGCTTAATCTAGTTGCAATTATAATTTGTAGTTTGATAATAGTAGAATTATAAAGAAAACCCAAAAATGAATAGAAGTGCAATTTGGAACCAATACGCAATCCCAACCTAAATAGATACTCAACTCCCTTTCTAGCTTTCTGTGGAAATCGATCCTGACCCAAAATCAGGTAAAAGCTATTGCGACCCTCTCTCGCTTCTTTTTAGTGGAGCGGAGTAGGCTGCGATCAAAGGTGGTCTTATCCTGATCTTTCGGAGCAATCAAAATTTAGTTGTACCCAGAATACGCATCCAAGAAACAGTAGAAGGCACGCCCAACAAGTTTATCTAGCATTTGATCAAGAAAAGGCAATGGAAAGTGATCATGCGGGTCACTATATTCAACTTACGATAATCCATGCATACCCTCCATCCGGTGACAGTCCTGGTAGGAATCAACTCATTTTGCACATTGGTAACCACGATCATACCACCCTTCTTCGGCACACATTGCACCGGCGAAGTCCTAGAGCTATCAGAGATTGGGTACACAACCCCGGCATCCAACCACTTGATCACCTCCTTTTTCATAACTTCTTACATTGCCTCGTTCAATCTCCTTTGATGTTCCAAGGAGGGCTTTGCATCATCTTCAAGAGTAATCTTGTGCATACAAAAGGCGGGGCTTATCCCCTGAATATCAGCTAAGGTCCATCCAATTGCCTTCTTCCATTTTTGGAGCACCGCCAATGTGACATCTACCTGCATGTTAGTAAGACAAGAGGAAAGAATAACTGGTAAAGTTGAACTAGGGCATAAGAATTCATACCTGAGGTGTGGAGGCAACGACTTCAACTCCAACACCGGAGGTTCCTCGAATTGAGGGTTTTGTTGGTGGAGTCTTCCTATTCTCAAGATCCAAAGAGAGTTTCTGAGGCTCATAAGAGTAAGAGCCCATTCCATGTAAAGCATTGACACACTCCACCCGGCCTTCATCCTCATTTACATCAAGATTCAACAATACCGCCTCTAGAGGGTCCTCCACATTGATCGTTGCACTAGTATCATCAACTATCACTACCGTGACAATATCCATAAAGGAGCACACTTCAGAACCTTTGGGCTGCTTTATTGACTTGCACACATGAAAGACCACTTTCTCATCACCCACCCAGAAGGTGAGTTCCCCTGCTTCCACATTAACTAAGGCCTTCCTAGTTGCAAGGAAAGGTCTTCCCAATATGATCGGAACCTCATAATCTACCTCACAATCCAAGATCACAAAATTAGCTAGCAAGATAAATTTGTCCACCCGGACTAGAACATCATCAATTATACCCAATGGTCTCTTTATTGTTCTATCCACCATTTGCAATTTCATGGAAGTCGGCTCAGTTGCCCAATACCCAAAGTCTTGAAAATAGAGTAAGGCATCAAGTTGATACTTTCCCCCAAATCACATAGAGCTTTTGCAAAGTTTGAACTCGCAATGGTGCAAGGAATGGTGAACGCACCAGGATCTTCTAGCTTCGGAGCCATTGAGTGCACTATTGCACTAACTTGGTGGGTCATCTTGATAGTTTCACAATCCATGGATCTTTTCTTTGTAACCAAGTCTTTCATGAATTTAGCGTACCCCGGAATTTGTTCTAGAGCCTCCACCAACGGCACATTAATTGATAAGATCTTCATCATGTCAATAAATTTCTTAAACTAGTTCTCATTTTTCTGTTTTGCAAGCCTTTGAGGATAAGGTGAAGGTGGCCTTGGCAAAGGGGCCTTGGCTTTAGGCACAACCGTTTTCGGCATGTCTATTATGTGTTTCCTAGACGGGTTAATGTCATTCTAAGTTTCCACCTCGACATCTTGGGTATCAATCCTCACTTCCTCATTTACTTTCTCATCAATCACATTCTCAACCACCAAAGGGATTACATCCTCTTGCAATTCAACCTCATCACTCAAAATTTCTTTTAGTTTGGAGGCATTCACATCACTGTCTCATCCACTTCTTGTAGTTACTGCCATTACATGCCTGGAATTGTTTCCACCCTTAGAGTTAACTACCGTATCACTAGGTAGAGCCCCCTTAGGGTGAGTATTCAAGGATTGTGAGATTTGTCCTAATTGAACCTCCAAGATTCTGATTGAAGTATTATGGGATGCCAACTGGGCATCAGAGTTAGCATTCTTTTTCATCATCTATTCAAACATCATTTAGATTTTCCCCATTTCATTGTTGGAATAACTAGGACCTTGGGATGGAAATGAGGGTGGATTGTTCGGTTGCTGATACATTAGGGGTCTTTGAAATCCTTGCCCCCGATTTCCTTGGTTGCCATTATTCCAACCACCCTGATTGTTGTTTCCACCCAGTTGTTGTTGCTGCCACTCCAATTACCCTGATTGTTCTGATTATTTTTCTGGTTTCCCCAATTTGTATTTTGGTTGTTGTTCCCCCAAATACTATTCCCTTGTTGTTGTTGATTTCCCCAATTGCCTTGGGTCTCCATTATTGTTGGTTGGAAGAATTTCCCATTTGGCCCTGATAATTGTTCACATATTGCACTTCTTCATTCTGCTCATCATACCCATCATCTTGGAACCCACCACTATCTTGGTCATATTGATCCGAAATCCGTTGGTTCTGTTGACCTCTTTGTCTTCTTTTGTTCACTAACATGTTGACACCCTCCATAGCATTTACTTGTCGTGGAGTTTGAACATGCTGTAATTGTGACTTTGCTAGTTGGTTCATTGTGGTTGTCAGTTTTGCTATTGCCTGCCCATAATCATGAAGCTCTTTGTGCAAGTGAATGACTGTGGGGTCAGCCTTTGGCACATTGGCTCTACTTTGCCAAGCGGAGGACGTGTCAGCCATCTTATCCAATATTGCATTAGCCTCATCATACAGTGTGTTCATGAAATTTCTCCTGGCAAGTTGGTTCACTATGCACTGATTTGTTGTGTTAATGCTCCGGTAGAATGTCAGTTGTATCATTGTTTCAGTCATATTATTATTTGGGTATTCCTTTACCATGGTCCGGTATATCTCCCATATCTCATGCAGTGGTTCGTTGGCCTCCTGCTTGAAAGCTAAGATTTCATCCCTCAAGGTTATCATGTGTCCCAGCGAGAAAAACTTTGCAATGAATTTATCTGCCAACTCATCTCAAGTAGTGATGTAATGGTTGGGAATCCTTTTAAGCCAATCCAAAGCCTTCCCTCTAAGTGAAAAAGGGAATAATCTCAACCGAAGTGCATCCTTTGACACATTTGTTAGCTTGCTCCCCCAACAGGTATCCACGAAACCCTTAAGATGTTTGTAAGCATTCTAATCGAAAGCACCTGTGAAATACCCTCGCTGCTCCAACAAAGTCAGCATCACATTTGTAATTTGGAAATTGCCCACCCGCATCCAGGGTGGGACAATTTCACTAGCATATCCTTGGTTTGGAAGCACCCGAGGAGCCACTCTTGTAGGTGATGGGGGAAAGTCTGGAACATTGTCATTGGCTTTGCGGCCTCTTCTTTGAGCTAGAGGCACTATAGGAACCTCATAATCAATATTGTCATCTACCTCCTCCCCTGGTGGAAGGTCTCCAAGAGTTGCGTTGTTGTTTGCTGCCATTTTGTACCTGAGTTTGCGACACACACAAATTAGTAACACAGAAGGAAAGAAAAACAATACACAAAACTATTTAGATAGATAGCCAAAACCATTAGCTCCCCAGCAACTGTGCCAAAAAGTGATCGGGTCCAACCCTACACCACTACAAAGTGGCAAGAGCGGTCGATGCAGTTTTTACCCGAGAAGGTCGGGATCAAATCCACAGGGAGCTATAATATTTGGGATTTGGATTCCTATCTAAACTAGCGGTGCGTAGTGCTCTTAATTACACTTCCAATCGTATTTGTTTGTTTGTTACTTCTAATTTTATGCTAATGAGATACAAAATTAAACTAAGTATGAATGCTTGTAAGGTTTTCTAAATGATTAAAGAGGCACTAGGGAAGTGACTTTCTCCTAGGTGAACACTTGACGGGTTCTAAAGCCTATAGCAAAGTTGTTATGTTGGGGATTGCGATATAACCAATGAACGAAACTACTCACTCTATACCTCTCGGTAGCTTGAGTGACTTTGCCCTAATTGACTTTATCAAGACCAATTGGGTGTCAAAATTGTGCAAGCAATATAGGCTCAAGTCGGGTATCACTATCTCTAGGTTTAACCCTTTAATTGGAGCTATAAATCTCTTGAATACACCTCAATTCCTTGTTGGACTAATTTTCCTAGACTCAAACTCTCTTTCTCAAGAAAAGCCCAAGTCAAAAAGGCACAAATTAGTGTTTCCAACCACTAATTCAACATGGAAAACACAAATCAGTCCAAATATCAACTACCAACAAACATCTAAGCCTTAAAACAAAAGACCCATCAAATACCCACACTAAGGTTGGGCTACAACCCTAGCTAATGGGTCTAGCTACTCAAAATAATGGAAGAAATCAGATAATTAGATGAAGAATAACCCATAAAGTATGATTACAAACTAAGAATTGAAGATTCAGTGTTAAACTAGCTACAAATTACTCAAAATGGACTAAAACCATCGTTCACGCGTTCTGCTAAGATAAAGATACCCTAAAAATGTGAAAAAGAAGTATTTATACAAGGTCGAATTTTTTGGACAAAAATACCCTTAACGGAGGTACCGCGGACCGCAGAAAATGCACTGCGGCTGCGGTGAGGCTTTTTAGCTTCATTTCTCAATCTCTGAATCTGGCCACCTCGGACCACATAAAGTGCACCGCGGCCACGATGGCTTCACTGCGGATCGCACAGAATGGGTCACGGACCGCGATGGCTTCAATCTTCCAAACTCCTAACTCTCTGAATCCCCTCTTCGCAGACTGCATAAAATGGATTGCGGCCATGAGAAATCCTCTGTAGACCACAGTGCTTGAGTTTCCAAACTTGCATCTCTCTAATCTTTTCCACCGTGGACCACACTAAATGGATTGCGACCGCGGTGGGTCTACTGCAGCTACAGTGGATTTTATGCTATAGCACTGCCTTGACTTGTTCTTGGTACTTATGTAGGTTTCACTCCTTTTTGAGCTGGTTTTGACTACTTATCACCTTTTTGACCAAACCCTGCAAACAAGCACAACATGTAAGCTTTCAGGATTACTTGTATACGTTTTTAGTTCAAAACTCAAGCAAAAAAGAGTATAAAATAGACTAGAATCCCTAGTTATCACGGACCATCTCTATCTACTGAGCAATATCAACCACCTCGTCGAATGTAGCACCGGATAACCTCTCCCGAGTCATAAGAAACCGCAACTGATAGGTGAACCATCAATGGACCTCCTAATCCTCTACCTCTCAATGGAAACCAACCAAAGTGTGTAACGAGCCAACTATAAAAACCTTGTCTCATACTGGGTCACAGACATACCATCTTGACGTAGCTGCTCAAACCGTCTACGTAGATCCTTCCTGTGATATTGTGGCATGAACTTCTCCAAGAAGAACGGATAACTCATGCCATGTAAGTATAGCCGTACCGACCGGCCTGCGCCTCTCATAAGCCTTCACTGGTCACATCCAAATACAAGCCTCTAACAAGGTGCCATGGTCGTTTGCCATAATAAAACCCAACAAGGAGTCGGGATCGAATCCACACGGAGCGAGGATGGGAATTATTAGCATATATTGGGAGTGAGTATGTGAAGTATCTAGATTGCACTTCCACAAACAGGGTTTTGTTCTTACTTCTAAAATTACGCTAAGGATTGCAAATCTAAAAGTATAAAACTAGAGAAGATTGTTTTGAATGTTTTTCCAATATATAAAAAGGCCTAGGGTTGTGACCATGACCTAGGTGTTTGCCTAATGGGATAAAGACTTTTATGCTGTTTTATTGACTGGGGTGTATTACAGATCACGGCACTATGTTTCCCACTCAATACCTCTCGGTCAGAGAGTGGTATTGCCTAATTTGGCTTACTCAAGTCCAAATGGGTATCTACCGAAACAGTTGATAAGAGCTCAAGTCAGGTTATTACTATCTCTAGGGTAAACCCTTTAATTGATTTTACCAATCTCTCAATTGACCCAATTCCTTGTTAGCTAAGTTAACCTAGACTAAGTCTCTCTTTCTCAAGAAGAGGCAAAGTCAAATAGGCATAAATCAATGTTTGCAACCATTAATTTCACAATTGAAGCATAAACCTAGCTAAATAACATACACCCATTCATAAACAAGCACAAAATTAATCACCCATAAGGTTTACAAACTAGGGTTGGGTCACAACCCTAGTAAAAATCTAGCTACTCATAGTGGGTATAGAAGAAAATGAAGAAGAAAACATAATAAAACTCATATTGAAAGATAAAAATATAAAAACCCAATGTTAAATCACCAAAATAAGCTAAAGTTGCCTAAAGAAGCAATAAGAAACGGCTACAACACTATTAATATTCAAAACTTGACCTAATTTCGTAAAGTTATTCTATTTATACAAAGTTGGAATTTTCGGACAAAAATGCCCTTTCGGAGGTTCTGCGACCTCACAATTTCATATGCAATCCGCACTTTGCTTCATTCTTGATAGGATTTGAATTTGCGGCCGCACAATTATGACACACATTCTCATCTCTCATATTCTATGGTCCGCACATTTATGGGTGCGGCCGCATAGGGCTCCTCTGCGGACCACATTTCTGAGTGTGGCCGCACAATAATTGTGCGGTCTACACTTCCTTCAATTCTTGAAATGAACACTCTCTGAACTTCTTCTCTTGTATAGCTTCTGCAGCCACACATTAGATGTGCGGACCGCACTTCGTACTTGGTCTCTAATAACTTTCCTTCACAATCTGCGATTGTAGATGGAAATCTGCGGTCCGCACTTTGAGCTTTTGTGCTTGATTTTTTCTTTGAGTTCAGATCACTCCTTCTTGAGTTAGATTTTATTTTAATGGCTCATTTTCCAATAATCCTGCAATTAAGAATATTTCATCAGTTTTCGGGAATACAATTAAACGCTTTGGGACTAAAACAAAAGCTAAAAGATGCTAATAAGTAGTCAAAATCTCTACTTATCAACTTACCCAAACTTAAGATTTTGCTTGTCCTAAAGCAAATAAGGTAATTGCCACCTCCACAAGTGAAGAGTTATTCCAGCTAATCTAAGATACATCAATCACATATCAATTGGGACCAACAATTACCCACAAACACTTATGAATTATCAACAAGACAATGATTTGAATTTTTAAGCACAAATAGTTCTAATATGACACTTGAGCATCAAGAGTTGAATTTATTTATCAAGGAAGCTTGATCTTTCATGTAGGTCATTGTGGATCCCAAACTCCTCCTCATCCACTCTCCGTTAGCATACATCACTTAAGAATGTAGCACTCAATTCCAGGATTTGTGAAAAGTTCGCTCATCTCTCTCAAAAGAATGTCACAAGTACGACTCTAAGTACCATATGTTTGCCCCTCATGTAGATCCCCACTAAAGTAAGTTCAGTCGGCTTAAAATCACATAGGGCTTTTCGGAATGTAATGAAGGCTTTTGGACTAAGGTTGGATATGTTGGAATAGAATGGGTTCATCTTTCCTTAAGCACTCCATTTTCTCTTTTTGGCTCATGTTTTGCCGACTCTTTGAGGCATTTTCTTTTTCCTTAGGGGAACTAGAGAGACAACATCACTCTTTCTTGGTCATGATATTCATTTTCTCCTTCTTTGTTTTTCCATGCTTTGCATCGTTACTTTTCTTTGAATCTTTTCAACTCTTCAACTTATTCACTTTCTTTTTGCATTTTTCTTTTTGTTCTTTCTTTCTTTTTCCTTACCTTTTTTTCTCTCTTTTGCATTGATACCACTTTCAACCTCCTCGTCTCTCCCCCAACTTATGTTTTAGCCAATTGTTTCTTAAGAGTGTTAAGGAAAGCTTGGGTGCCAAGAGAGGGTCACTACAAAATGGGTAAAGGCTTGTAACATGGTTATCAAATGAGAAAGGTTTTAGGCACAAATGGGTTGACTAGGGATAACAACATTGGTGGGTCATGGAAAATATCAATTGGGTCAAGAGAGCCTACAATCACTTTTCAAGCCAAGCAAAACTTAAAATTTTGCCTAGAAACACATTCGGGGCAAGTTCTAGACCATTCACACGGGTACTTGGACTTGCAACAAAAATATCTCACCTCTCCCACATCTGGATTGTTACAGAGGATAGAGTCAAGGGCCCACAATAACCATATTCAAGATTGAAAATCACCAATGGTTCGACTAAATCACTCGATGATTGCTTAAGTCAATACAAGAGTCAGAAGGTCACTAACAAGAGCTATTTCTTTCCAAGAACTTGTTTTTAATCATAAGCACATAGTTAAGTGTGTTGGTACTAGGTGAAGCATGTTTGACTCTTCTAGCCTGACTAAATTAGGTCTTTTTATTCATTATTACCACTATTCTTACCTAAATACAAAAAACATACACAATCCCTTAAAAAGGTTGTCACGCCATCCATCATTAGGAAGAGTCACCCGGTTCACCCAAAAACTATCTTTGGAAAGAACCGTGACATTAAGAAAACCAAAGGCTTATTGTTCACTTAAACATGAAAAGCAACTACTAGATTAAAAGGAAGCGATTGAATTAAACATTTACTGCTAAGAAAACAAAATAAAGAAGCTATAAAGTAAGCTACTGAAAGCATAAATGAATATACGAAATGAGAGAGGAAGAAAGAAATTATATACATCAATAGAGAGGGAGAAGATTATGTACATAATGAAATGAAAAAGAAAATGTTATCAGTTATTACAAATCAATGTCAAATATGAAATAAAATAAACTCCACCGCCCCGAATAAGAATAAGCATTGTCCTCAATGCTTAACAAAATAAGAATAAGGAAGGGAAAGAGTAAAGAGGACTACCTATATGGTCTTGGACATCTCTGTGTCCATAGCATCGTCACTGCCCTCAGGCTCATTCAACTGGATCTCATCATCCTCTGCTTTGGGAGCAGCTGGGTTGGCAAACATCTGGCACACCGCCTCATCAGTGTCGGTAGCGAGGTATAGCTCCTCAGACTGGCCAACTGATGCCACTAGTGTTGATGATGCTGCTGGGTCTACTGGTGTTGCTGGATCTATCTCCATCAGCAAATCAAATGGAAGGTTCCCAACAGCTGCTATCTTGGTGACCTCTCTCCTCAATCTGTCCACTAATTTCTTAGACGCCTTGGATTTCCTCATCTTCTTTACCTGCTTCTCAAGGTCCTCAATCACTCCTCTATGTGCCACCAAAGTGTCCATGATAGTCTTCTGGTTCTCCAAACTCTTCTTCAAAGTTTCCTCCATTGTCAGAGGATTCTGGGGTGCCAGGGTAGACGTATGTGCCGCAACAGCACTGGATAGGTCAGACAGTTTTGCTAGCTATCTGCATCCAGTTGTTGAGGCTCTCCATTGTCTGGGAGACTCGTAGTGCAGAAAGTGGATGAGCAGGCATAGGCACCAGCCTCAAAGTAGAAGTGGAAGGAACTGATGCTGAGGGCCCTGAAGATGGAGGTGGAGGCATGGTGGTTATACTAGTGGAAGGCATGGCTATAGGAACCCCTGCTGTGATCCATGGTGGTGGTGGTCCTAAAGCTGCCAAAATTCAGCTATCCAAGGGCGAGCTGCATCACCCAGTGCGAACTTCTCCAGATATTACATCGGCTCTACATCCTCAAACCCTAAATATGTGTTCAGGGGTGCTCTGATCGAATCTCACCTTTAAGTTTCTCACTTTTGTCACCTTGGTCCCCTTCTTGATATGCACCACATTAGCGTAAAATTCCTAGACCAGGTGCTCTTAAAAATCCACCACACTTTTAGTAGACCATGTCCACCCTTTCCTCTCCTAGAATTGTCTTGACACCACCGGGTTGTACCTATCCAAATCTTTCAAAACAAACTGATGCTTAAGAGTGAGCGATCTCTGAGGCCACCACTCTCAGAATCTGTTGAATGCAGTCAAGCTCACAAACCTATCTTCCCAAACTTCTTTCTTTTTTGACCTCTCAAGGACGGAAACTCTGGTATCACCCCCTTATCCATCATTCGGAGTATCATCCTCATCAATTGTAGTAGCTGGTGTGTCTGGGGAATATGTAGATGAGAGCTCGGAACCCTAATTGTCATCTTCCGAACCCTCGGAAGTGCTCTCTTAGGTGGAAGGCTCATCTCGGAGCTGATATCTCCCCTGAAATTGCCTTGGCTGTGATTGGGCATCAGGTTGTTCTTGCATAGACTAGCCCTCTGATGCTTCCTTAGATGGGACATATGAACTAGATTTAGTAGGCTCTGGAGCTCTCCTAAATGTTACCTTTTTTGCTATAACTCTTTGCACTATGAGTGGTAGGGTATTCTTGCCTCGTCCTCAGGAGGGTTCACCCCTTCCCTTTGATGTATCACCACGTCCTCGAGACCTAACCATTTTCTGCAATACACAGACACAGGAGTCAGTCTAGATCAAACTCAGAATAGTTTCAGAACATAATATTGTGCAGGGTAGGGAAGTGTGATCCGCACATTTTTTAGTGCGGTCGCAGATAAGATTGTGCGGATCGCACAATTTGAAAGTTCGGCCGCAATGATGATTCTGTGGTTCGCACAATTTTGAGTGCGACCGCACATCTAAAGTGCGGTCCACACAATTTTGGGTGCGGCCGCACATTGGAACTTCAAAAATGACAACTCTTTGAAGACAGATCTGCGGTCCGTATAATTCCTTGTGCGGCCGGACAATTCAAAATCAAACTGGGCAGAGGTCTAGGGTTTCAAATTTTTGCACACAAATTTGACATGGTAGTAGAAATTAAACAATATCAACCAAATACACATCCCTCATATAGCCAATGTTCATTTGAGAACTTACTGTGACAAGCTCGTAGGGGTCGAAAAAGATGAAAGGATTCGAATGAAGTTTTTCATGAGAAGTCTTACCGGAGATGCCCTGTCCTGGTACATAAGCCAGAATTCTAAGAAGTGGTCTAATTGGGTAAGCATGGCATCAGAATTTATGGATCGGTTCAGGTTTAATACAGAAAATGCACCGGATGTCTTTTATATCCAGAACTTAAAGAAAAAGTCAACTGAGACTTTCCCCAAGTATGTTACTCAGTCGAGGTCGGAAGTAGCCAAGGTCAGACCAGCACTAGAAGAGGAACAGATGAACAAGTTCTTTGTTAGGGCACATGACCCACAATATTATGAAAGGCTAATGGTCATTGAAAATCACAAGTTATCCGACATTATCAAACTCAGAGAAAGGATTGAAGAGGGTATCAAAAGCGGGATGGTGATAAATTTCGAGGCACTGTAGGCCATGGACAAACCATTCAATCAGGGGGCATATCAAAGAAGAAATAAGTAGGGGCATTAATGGTGGCCCAAGGTCCAAAATCTCTACTCACATACCAAACACCTCCACCTACATATCAACACTCACCTCCAAGATATTCCCAACCCGCCACCGCCTATCACACTTATAACACCCAACCAACCTACTATCATTCACCTCCAACTCATCCAAATTACCAGAAACCCCGACCCAACTTTGATCACAAACTACCCAGACAATACAACGCCATTGCTGAACCCATCGACCAGTTGTACGAAAGATTGAAGGTTGCTGGTTATGTCACCCATATTCCTGCTGTGGCAATGGAGAATTCATATCAATGGTTCAACCCAAATAAAACCTGTGGATATCATTCCGGTATAAAGGGGCATACCATTGACGAGTGATGGACATTAAAAGATAAAATTCAGACATTGATTGATAACAAGGTCATACATGCGAAGGAAGCTACGCCCAACGTCCGCAACAATCCTCTCCCAGATCATAGGGGTGATGCAATACATGTGATAGAGACGAATAAAGAATGGGATCCTAATGTCATGACCCAAACCGATGGGCTGCGACGGGCATCCATTACCTTACTCAACCGAGTACCAAAATAACATATGTTTCTTATTACATTATCATATACATGTGATATACGGGCCTAATAGGCCAACATGATTTTTTATAAACTCAAAACATAGGCCAACAAAGTCGTACAATCTTTTATGTACATGACATATGTCTACAATCCTCTAAGAATACATAAATGTCATGAAGGTCGAGACAGAGTCCCGCCATACCAAATAATACACGTCTAAAACATACTAACCAAACGAGCAACTGCGAAGTAAATGGAGCGCACCAATATCCTCTGCTAAGCTGATAGCCTACTTGGAGGGCTCTCAACATGTCTATCGGGACCTGCGGGCATGAAACGCAGCGTCCCCAGGAAAAAGAGGCGTCAGTACGAATAATATAACAAGTATGTAAGGCACATAAATAAATACATAAAAGACATGGAAGACATATAGAATACATGACTCAACCTGTAAGTCTGAATAACTTTGTAAATCATAAATTACTTTTAGTGTCATGAATATGCGTATGAATGTCATGTCATGCATAGGTACATGTTTTATAACATCATCAACCTTTGAGGACATCCATCATTTCATATCGGCCACTGTGGGCAAAATCATCATCGTATACCAGCTGATCAGGTGGTAGTGCGTATATAATGCCATAACCTTTCCCATAACGCCGTAACCTTTTTCCATATCCTATATACATATATACGTGTATATAACACCATCTGGTCATGGGTCAATGCACATGAATGCAATGCATAAAAAGTACGTTAATAAAATCTTTCGGAGCTTCATAAGA
This sequence comes from Nicotiana tabacum, assembly GCF_000715075.1. Taxonomy (NCBI): domain Eukaryota; kingdom Viridiplantae; phylum Streptophyta; class Magnoliopsida; order Solanales; family Solanaceae; genus Nicotiana; species Nicotiana tabacum. Next base: position 81,887,735 of record NC_134090.1, read on the forward strand.
CCATTTTGCCTTTGAGTAATATCATAAAGTAAACTCTTTTCAACTTTCATATTTTTTCCGAGCGGATGCCCCCAGTGTTCGAGTTTGATAGCAAAAGAAGCCTTGAACACTTGTTGGATCTTCCTAAGGTAGCATATAGATGTTGCCTCATTAAAAACCTTGTCGGTAAAACCCTTCTCGGGATGAAACCCGGTCGAAGTAAAAGAGTGCAACAAATGCTTTAAAATCTTAAGGTCTTTGAGCTGGGTCAGTGCTTTGACTGCTTTGGTCGAGCGCCTGGATTAGGGTTAGCATGGAATATAATATAAAATAAAAAGGAGATGGTTATACCTTAGTGGCGATGGCGCTTTCGAACCTTGACATTCGTTTGGAGGACGCAGTATGGTTCCTTATTCGAATAAAATCAAGGACGTGTCTCGCGACTGCTATTTCTTTATATATTTATCTCTTAGTCCCTCTGCTGGAGGGGACTTTGGAGTTTCGGCTAGTGGCAGCCATTTCAAAAGATCGTATGGATGACGTGTTACAGCTCGTCTGCCTTGTCCCATTTGGTTGTTTCCTTTCCTCAAGACCGATTTTTGGCTCGGTCGCTGAGGAATTCTCGAGGATGTCCATTGTCAAGTAACCGGGCCACTTCCTCCCAGAGTTGTCTGCAATCTTTGGTCCTATGCCCATGCGTGTTGTGAAATTTGCATATCAAATTATAGTTCCTTTGTGAAGGATCCGATTGTACGAGTTTGGGCCATTTGGCGTCCTTGATTTTGCTGATGGCAAACATGATGTCTGACATATCAACGTTGAAGTTGTACTCTAATAAGCGAGGTGCCTCCGTTGGCCCCGTGTTCCTATCGAAGTCGGCTCTGTTGATGAGTCCCCGAGGATTCTGTCCTTGGTCTACCTTCGATCGTTACGAGGTAGGTTACGCCTTGGGGCGTTCCTTCTATCTTCGGTGTATGGTTGATATCTTTCTTTGTTTGGCTTTGGATCCTTTTCCAAGAGCCTATTTGGGTATAATGAGCCCGAGGGGCTCCTAGCTGGTCATCCTCGATCATGATTTTTGACTGGTATCAGTTGTAGACGTCCAACCAAGTCACAGAGCGATATTCGACCAGATTCTCTTTCAGCTACTTCGAAGCCACCGAGCTTCATTCATTCAGACCTTGAGTGAAGGCCTACACCTACCAGTCATTAGATATCAGTGGTAGTTCCATTCGTTCCATATGAAAGTGAGATACAAATTATCGCAGCATCTCATTATCCCTTTGCTTGATCTTAAAGACGTCGGATTTCTTCGTTGCCACTCTGATGGCACCAGCATGTACTTTTATGAAGGAGTCTGTTAGCATGGCAAATGAGTCTATGGAGTTGGGAGCTAGGTTGTGATAACACATCATGGCCCCCTTCAAGAGTGTTTCCACGAACTTCTTTAACAAGATGGACTCAATTTCGTCGTCCTTTATGTTGTTGCCCTTCACCGCACAGGTGTAGGCAGTAATGTGTTCGTTAGGGTCTGAGGTCCCATTGTACTTTGGGAGTTCTGGCATTCTGAACTTCTTTGGGATGGGTTTCGAGGCTGCTTCCTCTAGGAACGGCCTTTGTATGAACTTCTTTTAATCCACGCCTTTCAGGATCGGGGGTGCACCCGGAATTTGGTCGACCCTGGAGTTCTAGGTCTCGACTTTTTTGTCATTGGCTTCTATCATCTTCTCACCTGACTCGATCCTCCTAGTGAGGTCCTCGAGCATTTTTACGATGGCGGGATTGGTCATCGACCTGTTATTGCTTGATCTCTCTAGTACCTGTTCAGCTGGGGGAGCTGTCCCCGTGCTACCGTGCTGGGGGTTTTCTGGTGACTTTGCAGCTAAGCAATAGCTAGTTGTTGTGCCTACAACATTTCAAAAATAACATGAAGGCTAACCTCACATTCTTCCCTAGTTGGGGTTTTCTGAGATTCTTGTGGATCTCCCTGATGCACGCTCATGTTGGTATGCGAGCTTATATAGATGCATTCAGCGTCGCGTAAGACCGCATCCAGGGGGATTGGTTATGGCGCATTCCTAGGGATTTGTGGTGGCACACCAACACCCGGAACATCCACATCGTTCTATCAGTGGTCCTCAAGATCATTGTTTTCGCCTCCATTCACTGAGTTAGACATATTGACCTGAAATCAAAGATTTTGGACAAGAAAAAGCGTGAAAGATAACTTGCATTGTGTGACGAAACCAGCAAGAAAATAATCACTATTATTTTTAGTCCCACGATGGGCGCCAAACTGTTTACTATGAAAATGGTAATAACAATTAAATTTGTTATAGGACTCTAAAAATACGTGATCTATTTTTATGCTAGTTTGTTAAGCAGTTAATACTATGTATGCAAGGCTTAGAAATGAAATAAGAGTTAAGGATAAGGTGAAAACTAAACCGTTAGGCCAATTATAGGGTCCTCAAGCTTGTCAATTCGGGGCCTCGAGGTCAACCCCGAAGCTCGATTACGAGCTATCGAGGGCAGTTGCTACGCGACTAACAGTTATATTAAAATTAGTGGAGGCTCTTTATGGCCAATGATAAGCAATAAATGATGAAATATGAAGATAATAAATGAGAGCAATAATATCAAGAGAGTATGCTAGAGAGCAAATGGAATGTTCTTGTATATTTCGTGTGGAGCAGCTGAAGCAACATGGGTTTACAAAATGATAAGGATCCCCTTTATATAGGAAGGGAATCCCAACATAGTACAAAAATACATTAATGATAAAGAAACGGAGATGGGACAGCTAGAAGACATCCTTATTAAGAGCTAGGGTAGTCCTGTCAGTCCTAGCCATGTGCCTTGGGAACTCCCCATTTATACCATGGTCGAGGTCAATGTTGTCCAAAGATCGGGCCTCGACGAACCTCGAGGGAGGAGACTCGATCATAACCTTGTAGACTCTAGACTTTGAGATAGTTCCCTGAGATGCCTCGATGTCGAGAAATTGGGCTCTCCGATTTCACCGTATACACGTATCTAGCCTACTACCTCCATTGGTTGTTTGATTTTGCTGTTATCTGAGGGAATCTCGAAGAGATTCAACTCAGAGTCGACCTAGACTATTCGTTTTCTCATGAACCTGCCTTGTGTTCATCAATGTTTGTGAGTATTTGTTATCTTTGCGGCTATGGTTAGATTTTTCTTTCACCTCGTCCCCTTTTCTCAAAAACCCTCTTCTCTTGCAATTTGAGTTTGTTCAGATCCTTGTAGATCTGAAATGATTTTTGAGTTATACAGTAGTTTTCTTTAAAAATCTCTTATTCTCCTTATCATTAACCGATTTGATGTTCCTCTAGATTAGGGTTTCGCTACCTTAGTGCTTGCTGTTCAGATCTCTGTAGATCCGAAATGATTTTGAGTTTCTATGGTATTTTCCTTAAAGATTTTCTGTTTTTCTCATTATTAATCGATCCTAATATTTTCTAAGAACTAGGGTTTCACTTTGTTTTGTTTTTGCAAAAACTTTCTAAAGTTCTTATGTGTTTGATTATCTTTTTCTACTTATTCTTTCATGACTATATTACAGTCTTTAGTTTGTTTGATTATTTCATTGTTCACTTCGATATTTGCCTGTTATTCCTTGAGTAACTAATTGATTATCTAACTATCTAAGGTTCAAAATTGCTTTGTTTTGTTAAGATGGTTACTTCCTATAATTTTGTCTACTTTCATTATTTTGGGACTCCTAATTGACACTACTTGCCTTAATTACTCTTACTAAGCTTAATTTAGGGATTTGATTGTTTTACCAACCCCAGATGGTCCTTAATTTACCTATTCACCTTATTTGTGTGACTAATTATCCTTGTTACTAGCCGGAATTTTGGTGTTCTGACTCTAATTGATTACTTACCTTATTTGGACCTCAATTCCGTGTTATTTTTGGATGACTCCATGATTCTGCCTGTTGATTGATCCTATTAAGCCTAATTGACTGACTAATTCATCTCTTTGCCTTATTTGTAAACTCTTAACCTCCTTTACCTTTTGCTTTACTCTACTCAATATTATATATGCCTCACTTTGTTTTTATACACACACGCATACATACAGAGAAAAACTCAAAAGGTTCTTGCTCTTATTCACACAATATCCTCCATCACAATCTTCCTATTCTGTGTTTGTTTCACTGTCTAGCCGGTTGAAATCCAAGGCTAGACCCTTGGATCCTGTTTACTTCACTCTCCTATTGCTATATCTTAACTGGTATATCTCCACTTCTGCTATCATCCAAACTTCTATATAGTTAAACCTGTGTGTTTCCTGCTTTCAGCATGACTACTCCTGTGTAATTAACTCTGTGTGCTCCCTATTTTCAGCATGTCTACTTCTATGTGATTAAACCTAGATGATTTCTGTTTTCAGTATATCAGCATGTCTACTTCTATCTAATTAGATCCATGTGCTTCATGTTTATTGATCCTAATCAGCATATCTACTTTAGTTTAATCTGACCTATGTGTTTCCTGCATTCAGCAAGTCTACATGTTTGCTTCTATGTAAATTAGACTTGTTTCTACTTTTTTCCCAACTAACATGCTTTCTGTCCAGTTTTAAGTGTTCACCCCTTAGCAGGTTCCTGATTAGTTCATGATTTCTATGCCTCCAACTTCTGTTACCTTTCTACATGATTGTCTAAATGGTAATCTAATATCAGCCTATTGTTCTTTATTTAATACATGTCCATATGCCCATCTAGTAGTAATTAATGAACTAAGTCAAATCTAGGCAATGTGAAACTTTGTTTGAAGCCGTTGTGATCATGTTTCTGTCTACTGTTTGATTGCTAGAATCCTTGTTTGAATTCCAAGTGTTGAAATGACTCTGTTTGTTCGTACTTACCCCAGAAAATCCAAATTGTTTTCTTAAAACTACCTCCTATTTTCAACTCTTACTCTTAGAATATCTAGGGTCCTGCCCTTCCAGTGTGGGCACTGCCTAGGAGTCCATGAGACTCCTTTGAACTCTGACACACTGGGGCTGGCTTTTCCAAAACTTTCTCACAAAAATGTTTCTTTAAAAGGTTTTTCTGGTGTGAGCATTGACCGGGGTCCCTGAAGCCTTTAGGAACTTTGACCTACCAGAAGACCATTGGGTGTACTATGAGAATATTGGCATGTTTCAGACTTGGTTGAAGGCATGACTTCCAGGTTTACTTTTGGGCCTATCCAGTCTCCCTATAGTATAGTGATTTCATTATGTAATTCATTTATATTTGGTTTGTTATAATATTTCTTTGTAAACAGATATTGGGATTATTAGTAAAACTGGAAGGGATTCTTATATATGTCTTTGTTGGGAACGGGTAGAATCATGCCTATAGGTTATTGCGATGTTTGTTTACTTATGTGCATTAGAAACCATGCCTATAGGACTCATCTAGTTCTTTAAATCCTAAATTTTCATCCTTTGTATCATTAGAAAACCTGCTTCTAAGTCGTTTCTCAATTTTGCATCGATAATCATGTCTTCAAAACCTTCGTGTGTGCGTTAGAAATCATGTTTCTAGGGATTTCCTTGTTGATTCTGCTTGGCAATTGATTGATGCTTTACTCACCTAGAAATCATGCCTATAGGAAACACATATAGAAATCAGTCTTGACACTTAATCATTTATGCAAATAAGTGTTAAAATCTGTTCCTGCATTTAGATACCATGTCTATAAGGTTTTAAATCAGTTCCTGCATTTAGATACCATGCCTATAAGGTTTTAAAATTAGTTTATGCACTTAGAACTCATGTCTATAGGATTTCAACCTGTTTCGGCATTTAGAAACCATGCTTGTAGGAGTTAAAAAATAAAATCTTCCTATTAACACTAGCATCTGGTTTACAGCTTAGACATCATGTCCATAGGTTTCTCCCCAATCACCACTTAGGCAAGCTTGTAGGATAATTAAATTCTGGGTCTAAAAACTATCACTGCTTGTTTGATGTACACCCAGATTCAGAGTAGTAATAAAATCAGTAGGCAAATTGATTAGGTATTTGCTGCCTCACTTTAATAACTAATGTCTATTCTGTTTATGCTCATTTAGGTATCCTGCATATAGGACTCTTAAAATTTTAAAACTATTTGCTTGAGGCATGCAATTGTTTGTCCATTTGTGGAGGTAAATATGAGCCCTTAATTACATCTTTATGTGATAGTCCTACTTGACTTTTTGTTTGTCGCTTAGTTTTTTCCTTTTTAAAACAACATAGGTGAGTCTCGAACTTTCTTAAATGGAGGTTCTAAACACCTCCAGGGCCACAGGTAAGGGACGGGTAATGCACGCATAAGGCACGTACTAGATACTATTAGAACGCTTAGGTAACAATAATTAAGGGGAGGGTAATCGGGTAGTAAAGGATATGATGACCTGTGCGCTAATGCTATATGTAGCACCCCAACTTGGGGACGATTACCAAGTATTGCACAGAAGTGATCCTATAGGCTAATAAACCTAGGACCCCTTTATCTCCATTTGAATAATCTCTATTTGTTTAAATTGCTTTGTTTGATTATAAGACTAATTCACCTAATGCGAGTTTGGACGGGACCCACCGTTGTGGACCTCGAGGGGTGCCTGACACCTTCCCCTCAAGGTTATTTCAAGCCCTTACTCAATCTCTGGTAACGTAAACCGGTTTATGAGTCATTTGCTTTAGGTGCCCTAACGCACCTTAAATCCGTTAGGTGGCAACTCTTCAAATTCCCCAGCAGAGTCGCCAGAGCTGTCGCACCTCCTTTTTACCGCGCCCGCGGGGCGCGTGGGGAGTTTTCTCCAATTGAAGGACAGTCGAAACGAGATTTATTTAATTATTTCAGAGTCGCCACCTGGGAATTTTAAGGCGTCCCAAGTCACCGGTTTTAATCCCTGAATCGAGGAGAATATGACTCTGTTTATTATTCTGCTAACCAGAAATCCTGAGTAAGGAATTATGTTAATCCGGAAGAAGGTGTTAGGCATTTCCGAATTCCGTGGTTCTAGCACAGTCGCTCAACTGTTTTTATTATTGGCTTAATTATCTTGATTTTACTAAATACGTTTTTATTGCATGATTTTACTGCCACTTTTATTTATTGTTTACAATTATATAAACGAATTACGCGTACGTATATTCGTATTATATACCTTTTATAATTACAGGGGATCATGTCACGCATACGTGTACACAATAAAATTGACCATATTATATTTTTTGTTAAAACTCATATGTTCAAAATTTAAAATAAAATTAAGAACATCGTCACCCTTGTATTTAAACAATGAATTGCACATCTCGGGCTATATGAAATTATTTTGATATCCTCGGAGAAATCCCTTTTATTAAAATGTTCACTCGAAGTTGCGCAAACGCATAATTCGAATTGCTTTTAAAAATATAATCAGGTTACGCGAACGTATTCCTAATTACGCCAAATATTCTTAATGGTATTATGGATTTTCCAAGAATTGTTTATTATATCTACACATTTATATGAAAATCCTGAGAAATTCACATTTAAGGGATGCCTTTAAATTCTTTTAAAAGAATTCACAATTTATTAAATGTTGCCCGTTGATTGTAATTTCCGCGTATAAATTATATTCATCCAGATTATTCAAATTCAAAGAAAAGAATAAAAATATGATTAATACTATTTTTAGCAAATACAACATATGTATATATATACCAAAGAATGAATTGCATATGAAACTAACAAAAATGATTTATGAAGGGAAGAAGTATTTTTGAACAATTTTTATTTATTTTTATTTAGTGCAAATTCTATTTCTAATTACCATTGATATAAAGTGTTGCAATTTGTGCTTGTACATCTCATCTTATTCTCATGTACTTGCTTTTAATCTAATAGGCCTAATTATTTTGTTAATTCCGTTTATGATGGTAGCTAGGCATCAAGTTGATAAGAAAGGAATTAATATACAAACCTGATTCGATAAAATTGTCTTAAATGCAACCCAACTGTACGTTGAAAACATTCATAACGTTCTAACATCGTAACGAGTTATATCAAATCACTTTTCACTAATGGTTATACATGCATCTGTTATCTTATACATGAAAAACACCACCAACACCATTTTAACCTTATTTAACAATAGAGGTTACTCGTGCAGTTTTCTTGATATTTCTACATTACTCTTTATAACACCAAAAATAATGGCCAATCCTCATGCCACGTTCCATACCTTGACAACTTAATTATATCTTCCCTTAATGAAAATTTAGAAATTAACATTATTACAACATTTATACCAACTTCAAGAAATGACATTTAACTTACAGTCATCCCGTCAACATATACTACTTATTTAATTATGAAACAAAGCTGAACTTTTAACTAAAGAGATCAAATGAATAGAAAATAGTATTACAATTCAAACTTTATTTATTTTCATGTGGAAACCCTTCACAACATAGGTTTTAAAAGATATGTACCTGGCAATGAAGGAAGAAGGAGTTAAAATTTCAGCAGTAGCAGTAGTAACAAATTCAGCAGAATAGCAGTATACAGCAAGTATGAACAAGACCCGTTAACCCAGATGAACAGTGACAGAAACTTGAGAGAAAGATTTCAGATTCAAACTGAACAATATCCACAAAACCAACAATGGACAGATTCTAGAAGAATAACATTTTTTCAGATTTCAGTTTCTTCCTCTTTCGGATTCCTATTTCTGATTTTTCTGTTTCTGTTGTTGTATCTGTGTCAGATTGTGTGTGTGTGTGTGTGAATGTTCTCTTTTGGTTTCTTTTCTGTTTCTTCTTCCTCTTCAGATTTTCATTTCTGATTTTCTGCTTGATTCTCTTTCTTTTTATCTCACTCTAGGTGTATTTTTTCTTAAAATCTCTCTCAAAATCTTATATAAATCTCCTTAAATCTCTCTGAAAACTGATCTCTAAAATCTCTGTCTGAAAACTGATTTCTCTCTCCATATTCCCTCTTAAAATCTGATCCCTTTTCAAATTTCCAGTCCCTGTACTTATACAGGTCTGTCCTATTTCCTTTTAGTGCTTCTTGGACCCCTTTCTTCTTTTAAAATCAGAAAGTTCCATTAAAAACTGCTTTTGAATACTTTAAATGATCTTATCCTGATTTTAAGCAGCCCCATTATCCCTTGTTCCCCATTATTATCTTAAACTATAGCCACTAACATTTCATTATAATACACTAGCACTAACACACTGTTTTTACTGTTTCATTCCCAGAAATGCCCCTGACCTACTGTTTTTTACTGTCTTTATACGAAAAAATCAGAACAGATTCTACAATCTGTTCTCACAGCTATAACCAATCCTATGATTTGAGACAGTATATCACATTTATTCACAAGAATTGAATTTAAACAGAGGATTCTCAATTGAATACTGAACCTGAATAAAACACACTAACATTACACAGAACATGCAGGATTATTTCAACTGAAATTCAAAACTGAACTAAAAAGCAAACAAATACAGGAGCATTGTCAATATACTGACAATGCCCTGAAACTCAATGCTCAGAAATCAACATATACACAACATTCATTTTGACAGACTCATTGAAATGTAAACAAGGGTGATTTAACTGACGAGTATTAATTTAAACTGATTATCTACAACAATTGTCAACAAACAGTCTATAGAAGCAGATTATTTCAATCAGTATTATCATAAACGAGAATTCATAATATAACTAATCGATGAATTTAATCGAGTCAATTACACACATTGTGAACAAACATAACCAACAGAAACAATTCATTTATTTGATCAGACATACGGGTATGAGACAAAAATGACAGAATTAATCAAACAAAAATATGAAAATTAACAGGTTATTAAAACAAACAAAAATACACGTAGAATACACAAAAGAAATAGAAAAATACCTCTGAACCTTCAAATTTATTCAGACTAGAACTCCACTTGGATTCAGATTTTGTTTGAAATCAAACAGACCTTAGTCGAAGTATTTTCCACTGAAAATACTTCGACTAAGGTCGATTAAACCTCAATATTCTATTTAATTTGGGCAGAATCCAAAAGTCTAGTATTTCTAGGTTTCCTGAAGGTTCGATTTGGGGCTTAACCATTTCTGGTTAGATTCGAGGGGAACCAATGATGACACAAGGGTGAGGGAAACCTAGGGGTGACTTCGTGTTAGTTTAGAACAGATCTGGGTGAGTTCTTGTTTAGCTCGAATCTTCAAATGAAGATTTGAGAAGCTCTTAGGTGATTCGAGCCAAACAAACACCGGATCTATAACGAGGCATGCTAAGGGGTG